>NW_008236523.1:4666-6224 GCF_000691975.1 Corvus brachyrhynchos
CGGATAGATGTGTGGATTCTGGGGGTTCCCTGAGGTGTTCCATGGTGGGGAGGGGGTCACTCACCGGGGGGGGCTGTCCCCCTGCCTGGCTGGCGGCACGGTGGCTGCTGGACAAGGGGCTGTTGTTGTGGGCGGCGTTGGAGCTCACGGACACCGGGGCCTCGCCCAGCTCGGCCATGAGGGACAGGTACTCCTTGTCCATCCGCGCCTTGTCCTGCGCCGACTGAGGGTCCCCGGGCCTGGCAACAGGGGGGTGGTGGTGAGGCCTGGGGAAGGGAGGGGGCTGCACCCCCCCAAAACCCCCCCCTACCCCTCGTTTTGGGGATCCCTGTGCATCCCCAGGCAGAGCTGCGGGGGATTTTAGAGGGGCTTCGGGGGGTTTGAGGGCGTTTGGTGGGGTTTTGGGGAAATCTCAGGGAAGTTGGATCCCAGGGGGGTTTTGAGGGTTTGGTGGAATCCCAGGGAAGTTTGGGGAGGATTTGAGGGGGTCTGGGAAGGGTTTGGGGAGATCTCAGGGCTGATTTAGGCAATCTTGAGGTTTGGGAAGAGTCGAGAAGGTCTCAGGGACTTAAGGAGCGTTCGGAGGGAAGTCAGGAGGGGATCTCAGGCAGAGAATCTTGAGGGGCTCTGGGAGGATCTCAGGAGGATCTGGTGGCTTTTTGGGGTGAATCCTGAAGAATCCCCTGAGGATCTGAGGGTGTATTTTGGGCGTCACCTGGCAAACTTGCAGTCGGAGGCGATGTGCCCGGCCCCACCGCACTTGGTGCACACCGTGGTGTTGGTGATGCTGCGGGTCTCGGTGCTCTGCCACGGCCTCAGGATCCTGCAGAGGGGACGGGGGTGGTTATTTAGGGGTTTGGGGGGGGTTATTTTGAAATGAATCAGGGAAGTGGGACCCCTCTGACCGGTTGTCATCCTCCCGCAGGGTCCCGTTGAGTCGCGCCAGCTCCCGCAGCTGCATCTTGCGCAGGTCGTTCTGGTCCTCAGGGGTCTCGATGCCCTGCTTCAGGATGTTCCTGATCTGGTGGGGGGCACACGGGGTGTGAGACAGGGGGGGCTGCACCTCCAGGGCCCCCTTCCTGAGCTCCCTGGGGACACCCCCAAACCTGCTCCACGGCTTTCTTGACGTTCTCCATGGTGTTGGCGGTGACGAGGGCGTGCAGGGGTTCATCCTCGCCCGGCAGCATCTGCCCGTCCTTGCGGCCCACCTTGCCCTCCTTCACCGAGCCCTTGCCCCTGATCATGATCTTGGCATTGCACTCCTTCTCGATGTTCTTCAGCGTGTTCCCCCTGGGAATGGGGCACCGCAAGGGGGAGGTCACACAGGGATTGTTGGGGGACGCTCAGAGCCCCCTCTCACTTGTCCCCCTTCACCCAAGCCTTGCCCTGGGTCCTGATCCTGGTGCTGTGTCCCCAGTCTGTGCTCTGCTTGGGAATGTTGGGGGGTCCCACACCCGAACTGAGGGGGATGGATCCCACAGGTCCATCAGGGCGACCACACTGGGGGGAGTGGGGACCTGGCTCGTCAGGAGTGACATTAAACAGCCCTGTGGTAATT
>NW_008236523.1:6273-6854 GCF_000691975.1 Corvus brachyrhynchos
TGGGGGGGACACCCACCCCAGGGCCCAGCAGCACCTCAGCGTTTTCAGGAACTCCCCACATTCCTGGGCTGAAGCTGAGGGGATTTCCCCCCTCCCACCCCCCAGGATTTTGGGGTGCCCACCTGGGCCCGATGAGGAGCCCCACGAAGTTGATCTCGGGGTACTCATCCTGCGGGATCATCACCTTGTCGCTCACCCGCGTCGCCGGTGGCCTGGGGACCGACAAAAAGGGGAGGAGGGTGTGTGTCAAACCTTTAGGGGAGCCCCAAACTGGGCCGAATCAACCCCAAATCGGGGTCCCTCCTCACTTGTAGTCAGCTGGGGGCTTGAAGTCGGGGTTCAGGGCCACCATCTCAGTGATGAGGTTGTGCCTCTCCTCCTCCAGCTTCTTGCGCGTGCGGAACTCCCGCGTGTTCAGGCGCTTGCCCTCGCTGTTGTAGATGGGCTCCGGGGAGGGGGACCTGCTCCGGGGGGTGGGGGGGTCACTGGGAGGCCCCCAGACCCCTCGGGGGGAGGAGGCTGTGCCCCCAGAACCCCCTCCCCAACCCTGCCCGCCCCCGGGTGTGGGGGGGGCTTCCCCC
>NW_008236523.1:7271-7696 GCF_000691975.1 Corvus brachyrhynchos
GGGGGAGCATTAATTAGTGCCCAATTAAGGCCAGCAGAGCACAGCCCTCCCCCTCCCCAAACCAGCGGCCCCTCTTTGCCCATTTCTCTGCGGTTTGGCCTTTGCTGGGTCAGGGTTTGGCCCCTTTGTCCCCGGTTTTGTTGTTTCTCCCTGGCTTTGCCCCGTTCCTGCTCGTTTTCTCCCTGCTTGTGCCCAGTTCTCCCCCGGTTTTGCCCAATTTCCCGGTTTCTAGGAGGAAAAGGTCCCTGTCTGGGGGGGCCGCGTGGCTTTGGCAGCCCCGGAGGGAAGAGTCAAGGTCGCTTGAGCTGAGCCGTGTCGGGGTGAGAAAATCAGATTATGATTAAAAATCAGAATTATCAGTGAGGAAGGAAAAAAAAAAAAAAAAAAAAAAAAGAGAAAAAAGCCCCGGGTTTGTTAAAAAGCGC
>NW_008236523.1:7769-8072 GCF_000691975.1 Corvus brachyrhynchos
TAAGGCGGATCCTCCAAAAACAGCCGGCGCGGGCGACAGTCGAACCTGCCCCCGGTTTGGGGGGAAAAAGCGACTTTTCGGGGTTGGCAGCAGCCGGGTCCTCGGTGGAACTGCGACGTCACTGTCCCCGCTCGTGATTAATCGTTAATTCATTAATTAATTCCCCCCCCAACCAGCGCTAACGACGCCGCAGCGGGGGAGCGGCCTCGGCCCGGGGCGCTGCAGGAGCAAGGCTGGGTTAGCTCGGGGGGCCTGCGCCCCCCCCAAACCTGGGAGACCCCCAAAACCTGGGGCTGGGGAGGG
>NW_008236523.1:8089-8501 GCF_000691975.1 Corvus brachyrhynchos
CCCCCAAAACCTTGGGGGGGCCGGAGGGTGTCCCCCTGCCCCGGTCCTGGGACTCGGGAGGGCCCCCCCGGCCACCACGGGGTGAGGGACCCCCACACAAGGTGAGGGACCCCCGAGAGGTGAGGGATCCCTGAGGACACAGGGACCCCCCCGGGGTTGGGGACCCCTGGAAGGCGAGGGACCCCCATAGAGCTGGGGACCCCTCCAAGGTTGGGGACCCCCCCTGAGAGCAGGGGTCCCCCAGGGGTGAGGGTCCCGTGGGTTGGAGGGACCCCAGTCTTGCCCTGCGACAGAAAAATGGGGCTAAAACAGGTGGAAAAGGTGAAGAGAGGAGTGAGGGAAGGGGGAATTTGGCCCTTTGCAGGGGCAATGGCAGCTGTGCCCCCCCCCCCCCGCCCCACTGGGGGGGGAG
>NW_008236523.1:8780-10485 GCF_000691975.1 Corvus brachyrhynchos
CGGGGGGGCAGGGGGGGGAGGTCCCGACCTGTCCTCGGGGTTAGGGGGGATGCCCAGGTCTCCCGTGCGCAGTTTGCGGGTCAGGTCTTCGATCTGCAGTTGCACTGGAAGGAACCCGGTCCCGGAGAGGTGAGAGAGACACAGTTACAAAACACCCACATTTTGCCCCAAAACCAAAGAAAAAAACCAAAAAAAACCAAAAAAAACCAAAAAAACCAAACCATTCCTCCCCCAAAAATCCTCCTGCCTCAGCCTGGCTTGGCCGGGTTTAAACTCCTTTCTTTTTTTTTCCTACCTACACCGGCTCCATGGCACCAAAAACAGGCATTACTGCCCTAAAACCAAATGGTTACGGTGAGAGAAACCAGGTGTTGTTACCTAAAATTGACATTATTAGCAGAAAAATACACCTTCTTAGCATTGACAGCAAGTTGTTACCCCAAAAAACACACTGTTACCCCAAAAAACACATTGTTACCAAAAAAAGCAGGTTATCACAACAGAAAAAAATCACATTGTTATCAAAAAAATCACAGGATTACCCAAAAAAAGCACATTATTACCAAACCTCCTGGCATTCTTATGGAAAAACTAGAGATTGTTATCATAAGACCAGACATTATTACCTAAAACAGAAGATTATCAGTCATAAAAAAAGACATTATTTCCTAAAATACCACACTGTCACCTAAAATGCGAGATTATTACTACAAAAGGTAAAAGTTATTACCTAAAACAACCACAGTTTTATCTAAAAGAACCACACTTTTACCTAAAACGAGAGATTATTCCTAAAAAAATAGACATTGCCTAAAATAACCATGTTATTACCCAAAACACATGACTATTACTAAAAAAAGCAACTGTTATTACCTAGAACAAGAGACGTAATTAAACACTGTCATTATTGCCTAAAACACCTGATTATTACCAAAAATAAAGGTTATCAGCACATTGTTACTTTAAAACAACACAATAGCACCTAAAAATACATTACTGCCAAAAACCAGAACGTTAACCAAGAGATTGTTGCATTAAAATGACACATTTTTACCTAAACCTGCACATTATTGCCCAAAATTGCAAGTTTTGGATTCAATCCACTCCCCCAAGTCCCTGGCGGGGTTCTGACCCTGAATCCCAGGGGGGTTCTAACCCCAAATCCTGGTGGGATTCTGACCCCAAACCCTGGCGGGGGGTGGTTCTGATCCCAAACCCGGGGGGGTTTCTGACCCCAAACCCCCCAGATTTAGTCCCAAATTTGGGGGTGTTACTGATGTGAGTGTGGGGGTTCTAACCCCAAATCCTGGAGCTTTAACCCCAGAATCCTGAGGGGGTTCTGACCCCAAAATCCCGTTTTCCTCCCATACCGTTACCGATGCGGGCGTGCTCCTCTACTCGGCACCTCAGCCCCAGGGGGGAGGAAATGTGACCCTAAACCCCGTGTTCTGACCCCAACGCCGGGGCCGGTGACCCCCAAACCCGCTGCTTTTCCCCCCAAACCGTTACCGATGTAGGCACGCTCCTGCTCGCGCGTCAGCCCGGGCGGGATCACCGTGGGCATCCCGGGGATCACCGTCTTCTGCTCCAGCGAGTCCTGGTTCCAGCGGCTGCGCTTCCGCTTCCGCGGGAAGTCTGGGGGGCAAAAACCACGGGATTTGGGCAAACCTGGCAGCACAGACCCCTCCTGAGGGGGGGGACATGG
>NW_008236523.1:12353-13035 GCF_000691975.1 Corvus brachyrhynchos
GGGGGCTCAGCACCTCTGGGGGGGGCTCGGGGTCTCGTGAGGGACAGGGTCTGTGCTGCCCACCCCCCCCACACCCCAAATCCTCCACCCCAAGAGCCCCCAAAATCGCTAAGAGGGGCTCCCAGTCCCAATTCCAGGGCTCTGAACCCCTCTCAGAGATTTTGGGGGCTCTTGAGGAGGGGCAGAAGACGGGAGATGGGTTTGGGGGTGTCCCCCTGGCATTTCGGGGGGTTCCCAGTCCTTTTTGGGGTCCCTCCAGGAAGGACGGGGGGTGATGCTGGGGGTGGGTGTTGGGGGCAGACAGGCGGGGTGGCTTCGATGCTGGCACAGGGGGACCCTGGAGACCCCAAAGAGGGCACAGGAAACTCCAGGGCATACTCAGGACCCCCCACACCTGCAGATTTTGGGGTTCCCTACGACCCCTTTTTGGGTTCTCCACACATGCGCCAGCACTCCCAGGTGGGCTGGGGTCTGGGGAAGGATTTTGGGGTTTTTGGGGATCCCTACGACCCTTTTCAGGGTCTCCTGAGGAAAGGCAGGGGGGGCCACTGGGTCTCCCGTTATTTTTGGGCTCCCTAAAAGCTTTGGAGCAGCCCCAGAGGACTCTTCCCGCGGTCTGTTGACAACGGGAACGGTGTGGCTGCAGCTGGGGCAGGTCTGGGCTGGGGGTTTGGGCTTTTTG
>NW_008236523.1:13908-14211 GCF_000691975.1 Corvus brachyrhynchos
AGGGTCACGACAGGAGGCAGGGAGGAACTTGGGAGCCCCCCCAGAGGTTTTTGGGGACCCCAAGGAGGATGTGGGGGAGCCTAGAGCACAGTCAGGATCCCCTAGATCCCCAGGGATGCCCCAAAGATGAGATGGGGGAACCCAGAGCCCACTCAGGATCCTCCAAGGAGGACATTGGGGACCCCCCCAGAGCACACTCAGGACCCCCCAAATCCCCCAGGGATGCCCCAAAGTGGACACTGGGGACTCCAGAACCCACTCAAGACCCCTCAAACCCCTCCTGTGGACATCAAAGTGACCACG
>NW_008236524.1:0-369 GCF_000691975.1 Corvus brachyrhynchos
GCAGTTTCGAGGGAGGGGGCCTTGCGGAAGGGGTCTCTTTTGGCGTGTGTTGTCAGAGGCTGAATTTTCTCCTTGTTCTCCATCTTTCACAGCTGCCAAAGCGGACCGTGGGGAACGTGTTGACATCTGAGGTGCTGATGTGTTTTTTCTGTCAAAGATGGATTTTGTCCGTTTGTCTTCAGAAAACTAAGTGTTGGGAGCGGTGGTTGGGAGAAGGGAAAGACCTTTGGAGTTCCAGGAGGCAACTGGAAGTTAGCTTAGGAGAGAGGGCTGTTGTGGGAGGGCCCCTTGGAAGTAAAGGGAGAGGGTTTCTCCTCAGCATCACCCAAGCCTTTGCTGGGCAGGTCAGTTCCCACCCATCTCTGTCAT
>NW_008236525.1:0-349 GCF_000691975.1 Corvus brachyrhynchos
ATATAAATTTACAATTTGCATTAGATAGTTACTGAGGTCAAATCTCCAATCATTACCCGAAACATAACATGTTTAATCTGCCATTCTCTTTCATCCCTCGAGAGGTGCAAAGTAGAAAACCCCTCGATGCGATTACCGTGGTCACATGGAAAAATCCAAAGACGCAAAAGTGGGAATCTGACATCGAGGTAATCCAGGGATCACCACAATTAGCTGAACTAGCAGCCATCGTTAGAGCATTTGAGAGGTTCAAAGAACCCTTTAATTTGGTCACAGACTCAGCATATGTAGCTGGAGTAACTGTTAGAGCTGAGCATGCTCTCCTAAAAGAAATCTCAAACAAAAAAAT
>NW_008236525.1:506-3781 GCF_000691975.1 Corvus brachyrhynchos
GACTTACCAAAGCTCCCCCAAGTTTTTGAACAAGCAAAATTGAGCCATGCCATGTACCATCAAAATATTCCTGCTCTTATCCGCATGTTCCATCTGTCACGGATGCAGGCAAAAGCAATAGTGGTAACATGTCCCAACTGCCAGAAGCTACAGCTTCCATCACTGGGCATGAGGGTCAACCCCAGAGGCATTAATAGCAGTGAAGTATGGCAGATGGATATCACACATTTCCCTGAATTTGGGAGATTAAAATACATTCATGTTTCTATTGATACCTTCTCTAGTGCTATGTATGCCTCTGCACATGCAGGTGATAAGGCTAAGGACGTTGAAAAACATCGTCCAAGCTTTTGCTGTGCTCGATATACCTGAGGAGATAAAAACTGACAATGGACCTGCCTACACCTCTCAGGAGTTTAAAATCTTCCGTCAGCAGTGGGGATTTCGACATTTTACAGGTATTCCTCACTCCCCAACCGGACAAGGCATTGTTGAACGTGCCCATCAAACCCTCAAGCAAATGCTGCTACAACAATCAGGGACCACCAAACTCAACTCACCTGTCCTCAGACTCAGCAAAGCATTGTTTACCATAAACTTCCTGAATGGCACCTTTGAGGATCCAAACCCTCCCATCTATCGTCATTTCTAGAACACCGGGAGACAGAAGCTGAAGGAAAATCCAGAAGTCCTGATCCGGGACCCAGAGACTCAAAAAATCCAAGGACCGTACAAACTTGTAACTTGGGGACGTGGGTATGCCAGTGTATCTACCCCTCAAGGACTGAGATGGATCCCAGGGAAGTGGGTAAAACCTTATGTCACTTCCTCAAAAGTTAAGGAGGTTAAAACTGCCTCCTGGAAGAGACGCCGTAAAAAAGAATCCTGATTTTGCACCTTCATGTAAACCCCCTACTGCAGATCTTTATGTTAATCCCTTAAGTTAAGTTGCACTGTTTTGCACTCAGGTTTTTGCACTGTATTTTGTAAATCTTTGTCCTGATACTCCATACCATAGATGTCCTGACTAAACCCCTGAGTTTTGACTGGGGAACTAGTTTAAAGGCATCCTAGGTACTGTCGAGTTGTAGGGACGATAGATTACAATTATATTTTGCACTGTTGTTTTGTTACTGTTCTATGCACTTTTAAGTTACTAAGAGTTACAACCCAGCTTTAAAAAAAAAAAAATAGCAGTCTTAGTTCTTTCTCCATTCGAGACTGCCAATCTGTGCTGATTCATCAGGTTTTTGGCTGCATCCCAACGCAGGCAGGTGATGTCATTTGCCCTGGGGAGACAGCTCGGAAACCCTGATTAATTGGAGCCAGGGCCTGGAAATTTCAGCCTAGATGCTCTAGTTTCCCACACCTGTGACAGGTCCAATTAGCATTTCTTTTGTCCTGAGATGCTGTTGATTCAGCGGCATTTGCAGTCCCTACTACATTCCCCCTGGTTTTTAAATTTGGCTGGTTAATTGGCACTAATGTGGTACAGGCACGAATTATCTGATTTAGAGTTGGTGGAGGATTAAATGAGAGATTTAAAATCACTCTTTGGCATGCTTCATTTGTGTTAGCTTTTGCAATTTGAGTTATAATATGCTCTTTTGTGTTTAGATCTTCTACCTGTTTTTCTATCACGAACCTCAGTTTATCGACAAAATCAATAAATGGCTCATTTTGCACTTGCCGAATCTCCGTATAATTCAACTGAGGTGCTAATTTAGGGGGCATCATTAAGAATGCTTGCTCTGCCGCTTGCCTCACAGCATTCAGGACAGGCTCTGGTGTGTCTCGAGCCTAGTTCTGTGGCTTGGCTAATAACCCTTCACCACTTAGGTGACCTATAGAAATCCCTGCATTGTTTGGATCCTGCAGTAGGATTGGAAGGAGCTCTCTTAGTCACTCTCTCCAACTATAATCCCACATTTGAAATTCAGATCGGGAAAGCAAGCAGGAGAAAATGCTTTTGAGGTCATGCGGTACCATCACTGTAGTGCTGAGGGTTATCCACAGGAGGTTCTTAAAATACTGACTCTCCCTCCCGAAATCTTTCTGGGCTTTGCAAAGCTCTTTCAGCCCTGCAGAATCAAAAGGTTTCCATGTGGGATTATTGCCAGTTCAATCATATGTTACAGGAGCAGCAAAGGGGTAGGAGTGGGCTGAGGGGACTGCCGGACCCGATTTCAAGATGGCGTTGGTTCCGGTTTCTACCCCATGGGAATGGGAAAGGGAGGCGTGGGAACCAGGAAGTCCTCCACAGTGGGCGGGGTTGGTGGACCAGGAGAAGGGGTCACAGGATGGGCAGGGGTTCACGAACCAGGGGGGGGTGAGGGATAGGGGTTTGGGAAGGGGTTGAGGCAGCCTGGCCAGGGCTATCCCGACAGGATGGTTGAAAAGACCGAGAAGGGTCAGAGAGAAGGTAGCAACACTGTGCCTTTGGGCATATTACCCCATTCGGTTTTTCCAAGGAAGGGGAAATGGGATGAGGGATACGAGGAGAGGAAGGAGGGATACAGGAAGAACTGGGGAGAACTTTGCTCTTTTCTTTTACTTTCCGGTTCATTTTGTGCAAGTCCTGAAGGACTAGAACTAGAGGAAAGAATTTTCCTCCAGCGGTATCTCCTCTCTGCTTTAAATCAGTAATTTTATCATCCCACAGCCTGCCAGAAGGCAGGCGATTTTAAATTTGAGTGAGATGCTTGAGGAAGGTAAAAGAAAAGTCAGCGAACAAACTGTTTTAACAGACCCTTTGAAAATTTAAACCCACTAACTTCAAGGGATTTCGCAACTTGGAGAAAACCTCTCTTTGGTGTTGAGAAAGTTTTGAACCCATGGCTTTCTCAACACTTCTTCCACCCACCACCCGCAAAAGGAAAAAAGAAACAAAAAATCTCAGGGACCAGGGATACTCACACAAGTTTCAGTTCAGCACAAATCAGCACAAATTCACGGTTACAGGCGTTCGATACCGAAACTAAAAACACAGGTGGAGTCCTCCGAATATCACCTGCTCTCCAAGGTCAGTTCAGTGCAAAATCAGTCGGAGTTAGCAGCCTTCTCCCCGGGCACCACTCCTAAAACAGAGCGGGCTGCACCGAGAGGCATTGGCAGCTCCAAAGTCGCTTCTTCTCGCTGTCCACAGAAAGCCGCAACGTCACAGGGTTCCACTTGCGTGAGCCCCACACTAGGACACCAACCTAACGCAGTTCTGTGCTGGCTGCACGAGCTCTGGCATGCCCTCAGAGAGAGTCCAGCTGCGTTACTTCTGTTCA
>NW_008236526.1:0-263 GCF_000691975.1 Corvus brachyrhynchos
TTTGTGAGCCACTGTTTGCCATTTCTCAGTCACATCGGACCTCCCGGTCCCAGGGGGGACAGGGAACAGCGTACCTGTAGAGAAATTCGGCTTGGCTCGCAGCAGCAGGATACTTCGCAGCTTTCAGATCACGTCGGGCAGCACCAAATATTACCGCAGGCCTAGGCCCTATGGTATATCACCGTGTCCCGCAGCTGTAGGGAGGAGGAGGAGAGAAGATCCAGCAGGCAGGAATTGTGCAGCAAGATTGATCTATTTAATTA
>NW_008236526.1:436-971 GCF_000691975.1 Corvus brachyrhynchos
ATTGTTTACAGAACTCTGCTACCTCTTCTGTGAGAAAGAAAAGTCTCTCATGGGCTCAGAAAATAGCAAGAAAATCCTTGCTAGCAGCATTTTTGAATCTACAAAATCTGAAGAATGTAGTAATAGGAAGGGAAATGAGTGATATTGAACAGTCTATAACAAGCAAATATGAAATCTGTTAGAGAAATAACCCAAACATGAGCAAAAGTGTTGTGTTAGAAATAAGAGAGGCAGGGGATTTTCCTGGAGATTATTGGCTGTCTTGGGGTGACCTTATGATGTGTATCCCATATCACTGCCCTATGCCCAGAAATTAATTCTTGTGCCTTTCTATGCCTTTAAACTGAGCCTGAGAGGGGGAAGGAAAAACTGAGCAAAATTTTCTCAAAGCAGTTTGCGGCGTGTTCAAGGTCACATAGACATAGCGACTTTTTTTTTCAGCTGTATCAGGGAAGCGAGGAAGCACCCGGCTTGCGGCTGCCCGGTCAGCTTTTGGCGAGTTGTTCAGTTTCTTTTTCTCCGGAGAGAGAGACTG
>NW_008236527.1:0-207 GCF_000691975.1 Corvus brachyrhynchos
CAAGAGGGATGGAGGGATTACCTTTTGTAATGAGGAAAATAAAGGAAAAAACCCACTGGGGATTTGAGGCCATGATATCTATCTCTGAAATTCTGTGCTTGGTGTGGGAATGACTGAAACTGAAAAATTGATAACAGTGAAATGTTCAATTTGTTTAAAAAACAATCCCAAAAGCAGGAAAAGGCCACCTTCTGGAACAGTTAAACA
>NW_008236528.1:0-1544 GCF_000691975.1 Corvus brachyrhynchos
TTTTTTGTTTCACGTTACTTAGTCTTTCTTTCTTCTTTCCTTTTTCTTCCCTTTTTAAATTTTCTTGTGGATTTCTTTTCGTTTTCTTTCCTTCTTCATTTTTTTACCTTTTTTCTTTTTCTTTCTTTTTTGTTGCTTTCTGTATTTCATCTTTCTTTTTTTGCTTTGTTTCTCTTGTACTTTTATTTTTTCTTGTGTCTTTCTTTCTGTCATTTTCTTTCTTCCTTGTTTCTTTCTTTCTTCTTTTTTTGACTTTTCTTAAAATTTATTTTCTTGTTGGTTTCATGGTTTTAGTCCTTCTTCTTTTCTTCCTTTCTTTCATTTTTATTATCTATTTGCTTTTTTCTTTCTTTCTTCATTTTTGAATGTTTTCTCTTTCTTGTTTTTTTTTATTGTTTCTTGCTGCTTTCTTCTTTCTTTCTTTTTTCCATTTTTCTTCGTCTCACATTATTGATTCTTTTTTTATCTTTTACTTTTCTTTGCTTTTTTCATTTTCTTGCTGATTTCTTTTAGCTTTCTTTCTTTCTTCATTCTTTTATCTTTTTTTCTTTTTCCTGTTTTTTGTTGTTGTTTTCTGTCATTCTTCCTTCTTTCTCTTTTTTCTTTCTTTATTTTCTTCTTGTGTATATTTGTGTCTCTCTTTCTGTTCTTTTTTTCTTTCTTCCTTGTTTCTTTCTTTGTTTTTTTTCTTTTTCTTTTTCTTTTCTTGTCCTTTTCATGTTACTTACTCTTGCATTCTTTTTTCTTTGTTTCTTTCTTCTTTTCTTTTTTCTTCACTTTGTTCATTTTCTTGTTCATTTGTCTTTTCTCTTTCTTTCTTTCTTCCCTTCTTTTCTTTTTTCTCTTTCCTTTTTTTCTTTTTACTTTCTTTCTTTGTTTTTTCATTTTTTATGGTTTTTTCTTTTTTTCTCTTTTTGTTTCTTGATGCTTTCTTCCATTCTTTTTATTTTCTCTGCTTTCTTTTTCCTTTTTTTTCTTCTTTATTGCTTTCTGATTTTCTTCTTTCTTTCCTTTTTGCTTGGTTTCTTTTTTGTTTTCTTTCATCTTCTTTCCTTCTCTTCTTTTTTGTCTTTCTTCCTTGTTTCTTTCTTTCCTTCTTCTTTTTTTTGTCGTTTTTTACATTTATTTCCTTGTTGGTTTCATGCTATTTAGTCTTTCTTTCTTCTTTGTTTCTTCTTTTCTTTTTCCTGCCCTTTTTTCATTTTCTTGTTGATTTCTATCTTTTGATTGTCTTCCTTATGTTTTGTCTTCCTTTCTTTCTTCTTTTCTTTTTATTACCTTCCTTTCTTTCTTCTTTTCTTTTTATTATCTTTTTGCTTGCTTGCTTTCTTCATTTTTAATGATTTTTCTTTCTTTTTTTTTTCTTTTTTTCATTTTTCTTGTTCTTCTTTCTTTCTTTTTTCATTTTTCTTCTTGGTTTCATGTTATTGAGTCTTTCTTTCTTTCTTCTTTCTCTTCACTTTTTTTCTTGTTGATTTCTGTCTTTTCATTTCCATTTTCTTTCTTTCCTTCTTTCTTCCTTTTTTCATTCCTTTCTTCCTTTT
>NW_008236529.1:0-398 GCF_000691975.1 Corvus brachyrhynchos
ACCCTTGTAGCTTGCAATGAGGAAAAAACCCTCATGTTAAAGATTTTTTATAAGCTTCCGAACCTTCTGAAAACTTAGCTGTTCCTATTGACAGTGCTGTCCCTTCCTGAAATTATATTTATTGCAGACCTGTAGGCCAGGGAAGGTAGTGTTGCTATCAATAGTAACAGCCTACAGACTATCTTCTGCACTTGGGAGGCCACAGGACCAAGGCATATCAGGTTTCCTTTGTTCTATTTCATCCTGACCTGCCCAGAGCTTTGTTAGAACTTGTTTTAACCCTAACAGGGATTTTTCTAGTGGCCAGTTGGCTGTGGCCAATCTGTCTTACTTTTGCCTATCTTTGTACAGTTTCCGGGCAAGGCGGCAGTCAGAGGTAGTTATTTTGTGGAGAATGA
>NW_008236530.1:0-424 GCF_000691975.1 Corvus brachyrhynchos
TCCCTATTTTACTGCAGGATCCAAACAATGCAGCGGTTTCTATGGGTCACCTTACCGGTGAGGGGTTATTAGCCAAGCCGCAGAACCAGGCTCAAAATACACCAGAGCCGGTCCTGAATGCTGTAAAGCAAGCAGCTCAGCAAGCGTTCTTAATGATGCCCCTAAATTAGGACCTCAATTGAATTACACTGAGATTCGGCAACTGCAAAATGAGCCATTTATTGATTTTGTAGATAAACTGAGGCTCGTAGTGGAAAGGCAAGTGGAAGATCCGAAAACAAGAGAGCATATTATAGCGCAAATTGCAAAGACTAATGCCAATGATGCTTGTAAAAGAGTGATTTTGAATCTTCCATTCGAACCTCCACCAACCTTAAGTCAAATGATTCGTGCTTGCAACACATTGGCGCCAATTCATCAGACA
>NW_008236530.1:504-792 GCF_000691975.1 Corvus brachyrhynchos
ATTGCTAATTGGGTCTGCCACAGGTGTGGCAAACCAGGGCACTTGGCTCGAAACTGCAGAGCTTCGGCTCCAATTAATCAGGGTTTCTGAGCTGTCTCCCCAGGGCAAATGTCATCGCCTGCCGCCGAAGGGATGCAGCCAAAAAACTGATAGGACCACGTGGAGTGGCAGGGCCATGCGGGGGAACAAATCATGAAACTGCCACCAGGAAAATGGTTACCACGACCAGTGCAACTCAAATGGACTTGGTGACATCCCAGAGAATCGTTGTGAGTTGCGAGAATCTGA
>NW_008236531.1:0-529 GCF_000691975.1 Corvus brachyrhynchos
ACAATTTTGGGATCCTCCTTCCCAAATTTTGGGGTTTTCCGCCAGAATTTTGGGTTTTCCCCTCAAATTCTGCATTTTCCCCTGAAATTTTAGGATCCTCCTTCTCAAATTTTGAATTTTCCCACCAGAATTTTGGGGTTTCCCGCCAGAATTTTGGGTTTTCCCCTCAAATTCTGCATTTTCCCCTGAAATTTTAGGATCCTCCTTCTCAAATTTTGAATTTTCCCACCAGAATTTTGGGGTTTCCCGCCAGAATTTTGGGTTTTCCCCTCAAGTTTTAGGATTCTCCTTCCCAAATTTCGGGTTTTCCTGCCAGAATTTCAGCTTTTCCTGCCAAATTTTGGCTTTTCCCGCCAGAATTTTGGGGTTTCCCCTCAAATTTTGGGGTTTCCCCTCAAGTTTTAGGATCCTCCTTCCCAAATTTTGGGTTTTCCCGCCAAATTTTGGCTTTTCCCGCTAGAATTTTGGGGTTTCCTGCCAAATTTTGGGTTTTCCCCTCAAATTTTGGATCCTCCTTCCCAAATTTTGG
>NW_008236532.1:0-212 GCF_000691975.1 Corvus brachyrhynchos
CCTGTCCTGGCTCTGTCTCCTCCCAGCCTCCCAACCACCCTCAGTCTTCTCACCAGCATGGCAGTACCAAAAGCAGAAAATGCCCCCATTTCCTGCCATGACTCACAGCCCTGTGGCACACTGCACATGGCTTTCAAGAATTTGGGCTATTAAGCAGAAAGTAATACTTAAACTGTATATTCGTAGGAGATTAGAGATTCAGTGTGGTAATT
>NW_008236533.1:0-210 GCF_000691975.1 Corvus brachyrhynchos
GGAAAAGGAGCGGGAGTGAGGGAAAAGGAGCGGTCGTGAGGGAAAAAGTACCGGGAATGTTGGAAAAAAGACTGGGAATGTGGAGAAAAGTACCAGGAGTGAGGGAAAAACTACTGGGAGTGAGGGGAAAAGTAGCGGGAGTGAGGGGGGAAAGGAGCGGGAGTGAGGGGAAAGGAGCGGGAGTGAGGGGAAAATCCTGGGAGTGAGGGA
>NW_008236533.1:226-1186 GCF_000691975.1 Corvus brachyrhynchos
AGAAAAGGACCAGGAGTCATAGAAAAAAGACGGGGAATGTGGGAAAAAAGACCAGGAATGAGGGGAACGAGCGGGAATGAGGGGAAAGGAGCGGGAGTCAGGGAAAAAACACTGGGAATGAGGGAAAAGCTACCGGGAATGTGGAGAAAAGGAGCGGGAGTGAGGGAAAAAAGGCCGGGAATGAGGGAAAAGAGACTGGGAATGAGGGAAAAGGGCCGGGAATGGGGAGAAAAGGGCCGGGAATGGGGCTGGGAGCTCCGAGGGAGGGGAAGTGGGGCGGGAAAAAGGCCTGGAATGGCGTGGGAACCCCCCCGGATGGGCATGGGACAGCCCGGGGCCCCCCGTCAGTGGCCACCCGGACCCCTGCCCATTGTCCTCTGACCCCTGCCCATTGCCCTCTGACCCCTGACCTTTGACCTTTGCCCTCTGACCCCTGACCTTTGCCCTCTGACCCCCAGTGGCCCTGCTGGCGCTGCCCATTGCCCCTGACCCCTGCGCATTGCCCTTTGACCTTTGCCCTCTGACCCCCAGTGGCCCTGCTGGCGCTGCCCATTGCCCCTGACCCCTGCGCATTGCCCTTTGACCTTTGCCCTCTGACCCCCAGTGGCCCTGCTGGCACTGCCCATTGCCCTCTGACCCCTGACCTTTGACCTTTGCCCTCTGACCCCTGACCTTTGCCCTCTGACCCCCAGTGGCCCTGCTGGCGCTGCCCATTGCCCTCTGACCCCTGACCTTTGCCCTCTGACCCCTGACCTTTGCCCTCTGACCCCTGACCTTTGCCCTCTGACCCCCAGTGGCCCTGCTGGCACTGCCCATTGCCCTCTGACCCCTGACCTTTGACCTTTGCCCTCTGACCCCCAGTGGCCCTGCTGGCACTGCCCGTTGCCCCCTGACCCCTGACCTTTGACCTTTGCCCTCTGATCCCTCACCTTTGCCCCTGACCCTTGACCCTTAGTGGTC
>NW_008236534.1:0-421 GCF_000691975.1 Corvus brachyrhynchos
GATGGCTCAGCTGCAGATATCTGTGTGAGTGACCCCGAAAATCCTAAAATTCAGCCCAGAAATGAAATCGGGGACGTCATAAACCTCCCCCAAAATTACCAAAATCCACCCAAAAATACCCAAAAACCCGGCAGGGGACCCCAAAAACCTGAGGGGGGGGTCCCCAAAATCCTGGGGTCCCCAGGGTCTGTCCCTGTCACTCCTGGGGTGCCGCTCTCCCTTTTGGGGGGGTGTTTTAGGGGGGGGTCCCTCCTTGAGGGTCTGGGGGTCCCTGGGCTCCGTCCCTGTCACCCCCTGGGCCCTACTGGGACATTTCCCCCTTTTCTCCGGGATATTGGGGTTCCATCGGGGGTCCCGGGGGGGTCACCCCGCTGTCCCCTCGCTGTCCCGGGGCGGTTCCCACGGTGACCCCGCTGTCCCC
>NW_008236535.1:0-300 GCF_000691975.1 Corvus brachyrhynchos
GGGCCCCTATTTGGGGGTGCTTCCCCATCCAGGCTCCCCCATTTCAGGGCATTCTCCTCCCCAGGATACCCCAAGCCTTGGGGTCTGGGGGTTCCCCCTTGCACCCCCAAGACCCTGCCTACGCCCCCTATTTGGGGTTTAACCACCCACCCAACCCCCCCATTTTGGGGTGTTCCCCCCCACGGGCTGCTCAACCCCTGGAACACCCAAACCCCTGGGATTTGGGGGCTCTCTTTTGCACCCCACAATCACCTGGGACCCCCAAGGGATCCCCTCTTCCCCCTCCGGACACCTGGGTCC
>NW_008236536.1:0-751 GCF_000691975.1 Corvus brachyrhynchos
TTTCCCCACTCTTTTTTCCCTCCCTTTTTTCCCCTCATGAAAGGTTTTCCCACCCTTTTTTCCCGCCCTTTTTTTCCCGCCCTTTTTTCCCCCTCACAAAAGGTTTTCCCGCTCTTTTTTCCCACCTTTTTCCCGCCCTTTTTCCCCCCACATGAAAGGTTTTCCCGCCCTTTTTTCCTGCTTTTTTCCCGCCTTTTTTTCCCCTCACACAACGTTTTCCCACCCTTTTTTTCCCACCTTTTTTCCCCACTCTTTTTTCCCCGCCCTTTTTTCCCTCTCAAAAGGTTTTCCCACCATTTTCCTGCCTTTTTTCTCCCTCACAAAAGGTTTTCCCGCCCTTTTTTCCCGCCTTTTTTCCTGCTTTTTTTCCCGCCCTTTTTTCCTGCCTTTTTTTCCCGCTTTCCCCCCCCTCCCCCCCCCCCCCCTTTTTTTTTTGCCTTTTTTCCCCCACAGAAGGTTTTCCCGCCCTTTTTTCCCACCTTTTTTTTGCCCTCAGGAAAGGTTTTCCCGCCCTTTTTCCCTGCTTTTTTCCCGCCTTTTTTTCCCACCTTTTTTCCTGCCATTTTCCCCCCCTTTTTTCCTCTCACAAAAGGTTTCATGAGTGCGAAAAAGCGCGGGAAAAAGGGTGGGTAAAATTTTTGTGAGGAGAAAAAAATGGGGGGAAAAAGGGCGGGAAAAATGGTGGGGAAAAAAGCGGGAAAAAGATAGGGGAAGAAAAGGCGGGAAAACTTTTTGTGAGAGGAAAAAAGGG
>NW_008236537.1:0-239 GCF_000691975.1 Corvus brachyrhynchos
ATAGCCAGGAAAAGTCATCTAAGAAAGCCTCTCTCCAAGGGGACAAAGATACATGAGCTTGTTGCAAGAAGAAAGGGCATAGGAAAGCTGACTGTCCGATGCTGAAGAAGACACCCCCAGTTCCACAGCTCCTATTGGAACAGAACTCAGAATGATGGGGACTGGAGGCTTCTCCCCCAGCAGAGCCTTCGGTTATAGCCAAGCTGGGGAAAGATGATATAGAATTTCTGGTAGACACC
>NW_008236538.1:0-818 GCF_000691975.1 Corvus brachyrhynchos
TTATCAATTAGTGAACTAAAGAATCCTAACAGAATATAAGATTAAATGAAAAACAACCTTCTACCAACTCTCAAACCCACTTAAACATCTTTTTATGTACTGTTAAGTTTCCTATGTCCAAGAACATTTTAATTCCACCTCACTTCTTTTACTAAAGTTCAAAAGAAAAGAAGTTTCTTAGAGTTATACAACTAAATTAAAAAAAGAATTAATTTCTTTTTCGTTTCTTTTTGTTGTTTTTTTTTAACCCCACCAATGACAAAACTAGTTTCTGTTTTGTGTCAAAATTAAATTACAACAGTGCTATAATCTACTCCCTGATAAATGAAACATAGCTGTGATGTAAAAATGTGTTTGCATAAAAATCTTTTGTATGAAAATGTTTTTATATTTTGTGAATTTAATATGATAAAAGTTAATTCTTTCATAGACTTACCCAGCAGAACAGGAATACTACCAATGAAATTCTTCCAACTATATGTGAATGCAGTCAAGAAAACAACCTATTTTTCAGCCTTGAAGTATGCAAAAGCACACATTTTCAACAAACATATTCACATTTGTTCCAGGGTGCAATTATATTAGGAATTTAAAAATTAAAACCCGCTGTGTAACTCTATGATCAATTTCAAAACATATTAAGTCAACATCCAAGAAATACCATATTGGGGAATCCCTCACACCCACTGTCAAATAAAGAAAACTGATTTTTGGGTTCATGGGGTGGGAGGCGCTTACTAATAAGCATTGGATTGATAATTGCAATTGAATTTACATTTTTGATTATTGGAATAACTATTGTATTACTTGCATTGTTA
>NW_008236539.1:0-250 GCF_000691975.1 Corvus brachyrhynchos
GACCCTTGGAGAACTTGAGCAGATTTCTTGCTGTCTAGGGAAAAACGCCGAAGCCACGTCCTCTGTCCTCAGCCAGCTTTTAGATGAGGAAGAAAAAACAAAGCAGGCGACATTACAAAATCGAGCTGCCATCAATTTCCTTCTCCTCGCCCATGGCCACAGCTGCGATGAGTTTGAAGGACTCTTCTATATAGACTTTTTGTCAAAGAGCAAGTCTATCCATGCCAAAATTAAGGAAATTCGTGCCCAA
>NW_008236540.1:0-269 GCF_000691975.1 Corvus brachyrhynchos
TCAGCTGGGGACAAAGGCCACCACCGCTGCCATCAGCCCCCGTCCCACCCCGGCGACGCCGCCGCGTTTCACCCCAGAACGGTGGCACCCCACGTTTGGGGACAGAGGCCACCACGACCAAGCCCTGTCCCACCCTGGCGACGCTGCTGGGCTTTGTCCCGGGACACTCCAATATCCCTTTCCAAGCGTCCCCATGTCCCCTGTGCCCCCTGTGCCCACTGTGCCTGCTGTCCCTGTGTCCCCTGTGCCCACTGTCCCCACGTCCCCGC
>NW_008236541.1:0-459 GCF_000691975.1 Corvus brachyrhynchos
CACTTCCGGGGGTTCCGCCCCAATTTTGGGGTCTCTGAATGGATTTTGGGGTCTCCGGGTGGATTTTGGGGGTCCCTGGCTGAAATTTTGGGGGTCCCTCTGTGGATTTTGGGGGTCCCTGAGTGGATTTTGGGGGTCCCTGAGTGGATTTTGAGCGTCTCCAGGAGGATTTTGGGGTCTTCCAGTGGATTTTGGGGTTCCCTGTGTTGATTTTGGGACTCTCCAGGAGGATTTTGGGGTCCCTCCGTGGATTTTGGGGTCCTCAGGTGGATTTTGGGGGTCTCCTGTGTGGATTTTTGGGGTCCCTCCATGGATTTTAGGGGGTCCCTGAGTGGATTTTGGGGGTCCCTGCATTGATTTTGGTGTCTCCAGGTGGATTTTGGGGTTCCCTGTGTGGATTTTGGGGTCTCTGAATGGATTTTGGGGTCCCCGTGTGGATTTTGGGGTCTCCAGGTGGAT
>NW_008236542.1:0-1172 GCF_000691975.1 Corvus brachyrhynchos
TATACACATATATATATACACATATATATAACTATAGTTATATATATATATATAACTAACCTTATACACAAGACAAGGAATAGAGCTGCCAAAGAGCCACTGAATGCAGATATCTGCAGTCAGTGACTCCACTTTCCACATCAAAAAAAGTATTCAAAATTGAACAGGGGAGAGTATCAGCAAAAGGTGGGAAAATAAGCTATAGCAATGCTGAACAAGATGATACAGTAAAATTAAAACTACAAGCTCAGTAATATTACCTAACAGTCTAGAAGAGAAATCTGCACATCTTTTAAACATAATTGATTGAACCCCACAATTCATGATGAGAATTATCATCCTCAGTTGAAGGATGGAGCATCATGAATTGACAAGTGGCAGTTTCAGATAGATGACAGAATTGGGCCTTAGCTGTGAGTCTGGTGGCACTTAACCAAAGAGAGTCAGTGAATCTAAGAAAGTCTATAAAAGACAGAAAAGCAGAACAAGGCAAAAAATGGCTGATGAAAGGCCAGGGAAGTTTGGAATATTAGGTCACAGAGTAGATTTTTGAAGTGTCATATTGCTAAGGGTATGATTTTCCTCTTAAGCAAAAGCATTTAGCAGGAATAATTAGGGAGTGGTATTAATTTAAATTTTCTCCAGCAGTAAGGCAGCCACCTCAAACTGAAAGCCAAACAAATTGAGAATGAAACAGAGAAAATTCAAAGCAGCTGTTCAGGTTACCTTTGACACCTGCTCTGCATAGTTTACAGTGAAGGTCTCAGAACATCTTATATTAGTACTATGGAAAACACAAAGTTTCTTCCACAGGAGGAGCTCAGACAGGAGTGTTTTTTCTATGTGCATGATTGTCATACTAGGTTAAAATTGCATGAAATCTTTCTTCATTTATTCTTTGGAAGTTTTACAGTTCTCCTATAAGCAGAGGTTCATGGAGGTGATTTCAGTAGTAGGAGCCTGTACTTTGATCAGTCAATCTTAACAACTAATGAATACACTGAGATTTGTATAGCACTAATTATGATCTTTCTGAATTAAGTAGATTGGAGCTCTTTATTCAAGTACTGGTGAGTCCAATTATCCTTCTATCATACCAAGCTGCACACCTAGACAAGTTTGATGTTCTTTGTCAAGTTATCTTGTTATTCAAAGCAACTTTCATTTTGCAA
>NW_008236543.1:0-201 GCF_000691975.1 Corvus brachyrhynchos
CTGGAAGACTGTCTTCAGTTACTTCCAGGAAAAATTTCTGTATGAAATGCTTTTCTCTACCCAGCAAAACAAAAATCAACTTAAATGAAGAGTAGCACACCTACCAAGAAACTAACCTAACATAAAGCCTCATTCTCCTGCCTGCAGGACAGGCACGCGCACAGTGCAGACAGCATGCAGCTTTTCTAGTGCACAATCCCC
>NW_008236544.1:0-544 GCF_000691975.1 Corvus brachyrhynchos
TTGGGGGGAATTCGGGATCCCCTGGGATTGGAGGGAATTTGGGATCCCCCGGAAACAGGGAAATTTGGGATCCCCCGGGAGCAGGGAAAAGGGATTGGGGGGAATTCGGGATCCCCTGGAGCAGGGAAAAGGGATTGGAGGGAATTTGGGATCCCCCGGGAGCAGGGAAAAGGGATTGGAGGGAATTAGGGATTCCCTGGGATCTGGGAAATTTGGGATCCCCCAGGAGCAGGGAATGGGGATTGGAGGAAATTTAGGATTCCCTGGGATCTGGGAAATTCGGGATCCCCAGGAGCAGGGAAAAGGGATTGGAGGGAATTTGGGATTCCCCGGGAGCAGGGAATGGGGCTGGATCAGATTTGGGATCCCCCAGGATTGGGGATTGGAGGGAATTTGGGATCCCCAGGATCAGGGATCGGGACTGGATCAGATTTGGGATCTCCGGGATCAGGGACTGGGGGAATTTGGGATCCCTGGGATCAGGGATCAGGGCCTGGATGAGCCCCAGGAGCCCCGGGATCAGGGATTGGGGGGAATTTGGGAT
>NW_008236545.1:0-212 GCF_000691975.1 Corvus brachyrhynchos
TTTTTGGGGAGATTTGGGGTCATTTTTGGGGAGATTTGGGGTCGTTTCAGGAGGAATTTGGGCTCATTTTGGGGGGGATTTGGGCTCATTTTTGGGGAGATTTGGGGTCATTTTTGGGGAGGATTTGGGGTCATTTTCGGGGCATTTGTGGCACCTCTCAGACCTTTGGAGGTGCCCCCTTGTGCCCCTTCCTGCCGGGCATCGACGGGGGT
>NW_008236546.1:0-445 GCF_000691975.1 Corvus brachyrhynchos
CCCCATCCACAAGATGATCCGCAAGCTGGAGAGACAAGGGGTGGTCCGCAAGACCCACTCACCCTTAAACAGCCCCATATGGCCTGTGCGCAAGTCTGACGGGGAATGGAGAATGACTGTGGACTATTGCGCCCTGAATGAAGTGACTCCACTGCTGAGCGCTGCTGTGCCGGACATGTTGGAGCTCCAGTACGAGCTGGAGTCCAAAGCAGTGAAGTGGTAGGCCACTATTGACATTGCCAATGCATTTTTCTCCATTCCTCTGGCAGCAGAGTGCAGGCCTCAGTTTGCCTTCACCTGGAGGGGCGTGCAGTACACCTGAGGAGCTGACTGCCCCAGGGGCGGAAGCACAGTCCCACCATCTGTCATGGACTGATCCAGACTGCACTAGATAAGGGTGAGGCTCCAGAAGATCTGCAGTTCATTGATGACATCATTGTGTGGG
>NW_008236547.1:0-234 GCF_000691975.1 Corvus brachyrhynchos
TTTTTTCCCCGTCTCTTCCCAAGCTTTTTCCCATCTTTCCCCTGTCCATTCCCTGGCTCTTCCCTGTCCTTCTCCAGAGTTTTCTCTGTCTCTTCCCGGGCTTTTTCCCATTTTTCCCCCGGGCTTTTTCCCATTTTTCCCCAGGGTTTTCCTTGTCTCTTCCCAGAGATTCCCCTATTTTTTTCCCCATTTTTTCCCTGTATTTTTCCCATCCTTTCCCAGGTTTTTCCCTGT
>NW_008236548.1:0-870 GCF_000691975.1 Corvus brachyrhynchos
CTGGAAGAGTGACAGCCCAAGATGGATTAAACAATGGCCCCTCTCAGAAGTAAAACTGCGTGCATTGAAAGCCCTGGTGGAAGAGCAACTTGTCAAGGGCCATATCACCAAGACCACCAGCCCTTGGAACTCCCCTGTCTTTGTGCTGAAATAGCCTGGAAAAGACAGATGGCGACTTCTTCATGATCTCCGCAAAATCAATGAAATCATTGAAGACGTGGAGCCTCTCCAACCCAGTCTATCATCACCATCGATGCGGCCCCGAGACTGGATGCTTGCCATCATAGATAGAAAAGACTGTTTCTTTAACATTCCACTCCACCCCCAGGATGCCCCACGGTTTGCCTTCTCCGTCCCCTCTCTTAACGAACAAGCCCCACTCAGAAGATACCACATGCTTGCCCTCCCACAAGGCATGAAGAACAGCCCGACCATCTGCCAGTGGTACGTCTCCCACATTCTGTCCCCCATCAGGAGCCTGTTCCCAGAAGCAATCATCCACCATTATATGGATGACATCCTGGTCTGTGCACCACAAAAATCTTACCTGGACAGAACTCTTAAAAAGACAATTGAAGCCATAGAAGAAGCAGGGTTCGAGATTCATGATGACAAATGCAAACCCCCCAGCCCATGGACTTACCTTGGCCTCCAGATCCGTGAGAGAACCATTGTCCCCCAGCAACTCACCATCAAAGAGATGATCCAAAGACCCTAAGAGACTTACACAGCTTGTGCGGATCCATAAATTGGATACGCCCCCTACTAGGGGTCACAACAGAAGACCTCGCCCTCTTCAACCTTCTTCGCGGCAGCAGAGACTTAGACTCTCCACACGCCCTCACGCCTGAAGCCCGCGACACCCTCACC
>NW_008236548.1:2038-2881 GCF_000691975.1 Corvus brachyrhynchos
AGCCCCAGAAGAAACAAAAACAGATAAGGGCCCTGCCTACACCTCTCGTAAGTTAAAAGATTTCTTCAACCAATGGAGAATAAAACACAAGACAGGCATACCTAGCAATCCCACAGGACAACCCATTGTAGAAAGGACCCACCAAACCCTCAAAAGAGTCCTCAAGCAGCAACGGAGAGAAACAGAAATTTTGTCTCCTGTCAAAAGACTCTGTAAGGCTCTCTATGTCATTAACTTCCTAAATGGTACCTCATCAGAGCCTGACCCCCCAATACTCCTCCACTTCTCAAATTCGACCCAAGCTAAGCTCACAGAGAAACCACCAGTACTAGTGAAGGACCCAGAATCACACCAGTTCTCTGGGCCTTTCCAGTTGATTACATGGGGGAGAGGCTACGCCTGTGTCCAGCTACCATCTGGCCCGAAGTGGTTCCCAGGAAAAAATATAAAACCATACCTAGGCCCTGCAAACACTGCTCCCACAGACACCAACAAGAACTCTCCTGAGTCAAATACAGGACCTCCCCAAAACCAGACCAGTTCTGCATGGAGACGGAGACATCGCCGAATGACCGCAAACCAGAGAAAAGACTGTCCCACCACACGACAGCAGACGAAACAGAAAGCTGAACAAGATGCTACGGCAGAAGTCAGGCCATAGGCCAGACACAGCCTGAAAAAATTTATTCCTAGTCTATATGTTATCACCCCCTTTACCCCAAAATATCCCCCTCCCTCAACCCTTGCCAAACCTCCCTAAACCCTAAAACCCTCCCATCTCACCATAAAGCTAACAAATCTCTCTTATATTCCCTCTCAGAAGCCCCATCCCTGTCCAAAGAT
>NW_008236549.1:0-732 GCF_000691975.1 Corvus brachyrhynchos
TCCTGCCACCAGGATATCATCCATGTAATGGTAGCAGCGTGCATCAGGAAACTGCTTGCAAACTCCGGCTAAAGCTTGGGCGACATACCACTGACAATTGGGCTGTTCCTCAGGAGGACCTTCCATTGGTATCTCTTAGCAGGTTCAGCATTGTTAATGGCAGGCACAGTAAAGGCAAACTTCGGTTTGTCATCAGGATGCAAAGGAATTGTGAAAAAGCAATCCTTCAAATCAATGATCGGGATGTCCCACCCCATAGGAATCATGGTGGGAGAGGGCATGCCAGGCTGCAATGCCCCCATACTTTCCATTATTGCATTAACTTCCCGGAGGTCCTGCAATAATCTCCATTTCTCTAATTTCTTGTTAATTACGAAAACAGGAGTATTCCAGGGACTAGTAGAAGGCTCAGTGTGCCCCTGCTGTAACTGTTCCTGAACCAGCTGATGAAGGGCGTCTAACTTCTCTTTTGGTAGGGGCCACTGCGGCTCAAAGATTGGTGTGTTAGTCAACCACCGCAAAGGCAGTGTAGGATACTGTGCGCCCTTACGCACAGTGGCCCTTGCTAAAAATTTGTCCCAATCCGTACCCCCAAGCTGCCAACACATCCCGTCCCCAAAGGTTAAGGGAATTGGTAGTAACATAAGGCCTAACTGTAGCTGTGTGCCCCTCTGAGTCCTTCACCACCACAGGCCGTTCGCTTAAATAGCTCTGTGTGGTTCCTCCTAATCC
>NW_008236549.1:4318-5487 GCF_000691975.1 Corvus brachyrhynchos
GGGCAGGAACCACCCCCCAGCCACAACAACACATGGGTATCACTGGCCCAAGCCCTCAACCAGACTGGGATATGCTTGGACATGGGTGGGGCAAAGGACCCAATGTCTTCCTGCCTTGTTGGTATTCCCTTGCACGCTGAGGAGTTTGTTGCCTACACCCATGACACCCACATCCTCCAGCCCCACCGCTGGGACCAGTGGATGTGGAAACTTCCGATAGTCATACAGGAACCCCGAGAATTACATCTCAAGGGGTATCCTGGGGCAGTCTTTTGTTTTAACTCACACTATAGCAAGCCAGAACACCACTTCCCAGTCAGCCCTTTTAACAGAATCTATAAACCCCAGAGTTGGTGTCACAATATTGCTCTGTTGGTTTCCACCTCCATCAGCCACAGCAAGGTGCTGCTGGAGGGTTTATTCTTAATCTGTGGAGACCGGGCATGGAATGGAATCCCACCATTTCTTACAGGAGGCCCCTGAACTCTGGGGCATTTGACCACTCACCCCAGACAGGGCTCAACTTCTCAAGTGGCAAAATTCGGCTAATCAGGCTGGGTCAATTTACAAAATCCCTGATGATTGTGATAATTCAGTTACTGACTGGCCTCATTCTAAAAGAGTTATCATGTCAATTTTCATGCTGTGAGTGGTGGCAGGTAAGGCCCTTGGAGTACTTGAGCAGATTTCTTGCTGGCTAGGGAAAAGCACCCAAGCCACATCCTCCATCTTCAGCCAGCTTTTTTAGCCGAGGAAGAAAAAACAAAGCAGGCAACATTTAAAAGAGCTGCTGTCGATTTCCTTCTCCTCGCCCACGGCCACGGCTGCGATGAGTTTGAAGGATTCTGCTGTATAGACTTTTTATCAAAGAGCAAGTCCATCCATGCCAAAATTAAGGAAATTCGTGCCCAAGTTGACAACCTGCGTGCAGAGGGCAGCGACTGGTTTATAAACATCTTTTCCGTCCCCAGTCTCTCTTCGTCCACCAGGAGCTTCAGCAGCCGGATTCCTTCCATTATCAAGGACATTGTTTGGATTTGTTTATAGTGTTGTTAATTTTATTAGCCCTTCCCATTTTTAAGTGTTTGGTTTTGAAATCCCTTGAGCCTTCCCCCTCATTTCAAGGTAAAAAAAAAGGGGGAAACTGTTGCAGTGACCCAGCCCACTGC
>NW_008236550.1:0-292 GCF_000691975.1 Corvus brachyrhynchos
AAGGGGGTGACACCGGGCTGGGGGCCCCGGGGGGAGCTCACACAGCTCCGGGGCAGGGGGGACGCCACCCCCGGGACCCCCCCTCACCTTCTTGCGCAGGTAGAAGCCGAGCCCCAGCGCCAGGAAGACGAAGCCCAACACGAAGCCCCCGATCCCCGTCAGCATCTTGCTGCGGGCGGCGTCCGGCGGCATCTCTGGGGGGTCCGCAGGGCTCAGCACCCCCCAAATCCTCTCACAGACACCCCGAGACCCTCCCAGCACCCTCCCACTCGCCCCCAGCCCACCCAGCACC
>NW_008236550.1:2543-2748 GCF_000691975.1 Corvus brachyrhynchos
CTGCCCCACGCTCTGCCCCACGCTCTGCCCCACGCTCTGCCCCACGCTCTGCCCCACGCTCACCTCGGCGCTCCACGCTGAACGGGGTGAACACCTTGTAGTTGTGCCGGCAGTACGTGTCCACCTCAGCCCGTCTTCGCTCCATGATCACCGGGTCGCTGTTCAAGCGCCGGGCATTCCTCTCCCCAAAGGGGGTGAACCCCAC
>NW_008236551.1:0-443 GCF_000691975.1 Corvus brachyrhynchos
AGGGACTGGGTCTGAACTGGGGGCAACTGGGTTAACTGGGACCACACTGGAAGATAATGGGAGCAGCTGTGCCCATGCTGGGGTCATACTGGGATCCTACTGGAACTGACTGGGATGACACTGGGAGTATCTGAGAGTGACTGCAATCATAGTGGAATCAGACTGGGAGAGACTGGAACCATGCTGGAGGTGACTGGGAGCAACAGAGACCACACTGGGAGAAAATGGGATTTATTTGGAGCAGCTTGGAGTGACTGGATTCATACTGGGAGCAACTGGGCCACACTGGGAGTGACAGGGAGTCACTCTGGGCATGACTAGAATAATACTGGGAGTACCTGGGACTGACTTGGATCATACTGGGGGTGACTGTAACCATGCTGGGGGTGACTGGGTGCAGCTGGGATCGTACTGGGAGGGACTGGGAGCAAACGGCCTCATTA
>NW_008236552.1:0-200 GCF_000691975.1 Corvus brachyrhynchos
CCTCGGTGCCAGTACCAGACCCGATGCCAGAACAAGACCCGGTGCCAGCACCAGACACACTGCCAGGACCAGACCTGCTGCCGGTGCTAGACCCGGTGCCAGACCCAGTGCCAGGACCAGACCCAGTGCCGGTACCAGACCCTGGTGCCAGACCCTGTACCAGACCTGGTGCTGGTACCAGACCCGGTGCTGGTGCCTCT
>NW_008236553.1:0-414 GCF_000691975.1 Corvus brachyrhynchos
CACGGGTGAGCCAGGAGGACGATGGCTCTCCTGCGCTGAAAAGCGTTTTGCTCTATCTGTGTTTTCCAGCATAGGGGAAGAGAAGTCAGGGACACAGGGGTTGGAAGAGGGTGTAAGGGGATTGAAAGAGGGTTTGTGCAGTGACTTTTCATGTACTGTTTTTTTCTCCAGCAAAGTATAACTTAGTAACAGGAGAGGAAAAAATTTTGAAACTGTTTCATCTCCTGCACGCCTAAGTGAGGAGAGTTTTCTCCCCACCTTATCCCAAAATTCAGAAGATCTTATGTCCTCGGAGGTCAGATTAGGAAAGTACTGAAAAAGCCATCGTTCAAAAGATTGAACTAGAGTTTTAGGGTATTTATGCCCAGTACAAGAAAGGTAGCATTGAACTTGTTAGTATATTTCTCTATAGGC
>NW_008236553.1:1444-1680 GCF_000691975.1 Corvus brachyrhynchos
TCCTGTCTCCCTTCTGTCAGCCTTAAGATGTTCCAGAGAATCTGTTTGGACATTTAAGGACTCAGGAGGGTGGCTTGTTTTGAAACTGTCCTTGTTGTTTTCAATGTTAAGTTTTACATCTCTTTTGTTAAAAATAAATGGGTGAAATGTTGGGGTCTCCTTCCCCTGCCATGTAGCCCTGGGAGAGGGGCCCTGGGGGGGAGGCACGGGGGTTCCCTAGCCCCTGGTCAGGTCCG
>NW_008236553.1:1746-3438 GCF_000691975.1 Corvus brachyrhynchos
GGCTGGAGAAATAAACATCTCTGAAACATCTATCAAGAATCGGTCCATATATATTTCTTTTCCACAGGCCTCCTTGTTTGATACATCATGTTACAGAATCCCCACTGTAACAGGTTACAAGCTACATATTCATTAAGTTTCCCAATATACCTATACATATTCATTACTTAGCCCCGTCTAGCCTCGCTTCATATTATAATGAGCCCAAAAGTCATTTACATCTGCATTGCGCTTGTGCAGTGTTGTCTGGTGGTCATGGGCAGGGGTCTCCAGGATGAAGTAAGAGTCTTCCTCATTCTGAACTTTTCACCTTGCTTCCCTGCACATGCTCTTTATGTCCCTGCCCCAAGTCCAAACTTCAAGGCTGGTTTAAGTTAGTTTTAGGTTCGAAAACAGGATCTTTGGTGACGATTCCTTCCCCTTATCAATAGTCTTACATCTTCTCATTCTGCTTTGGTAGGCGCAAGAAGTGTTGAGCAAGCTGTATGCATTGTTTTAACAAGAAGCTCCTTGGCAAATCATTTAACATCTGCCCCGCTCCCCCCCAATTCAATATGATTCCAGCGTCTTCCTCATCATGTCCTCTGCTTGAACTTCCATGCTTGTGCATGCATTTTCCATCTGTGCTGACTTATCCACCTCTTCTCTTTGTAACAAGAGACTCATGCACTTCGCCTCAGCAAGGAAAAACTTAGGAGTCTTTCATCTGGACAGGTTTCTACTTATTTAGTGTTCTGAAGGTATTAGGTAATTGTAATCAAACCACAGCTGTTGAGGTTTTCTCATCTTCTCAGTCCCTTGTTATCAACGCTCTACTATGAGCTAATAGTCTAAATAGCAATTAAAACAAAGCTAGGAATGGCTGTGTTTGGGGTGAGGATTTTTCCTTTTGCTTCTTTCTCTCATGGAATTTTGTCACATCTGTTGCTAAGAGAAAATAATGACGGACTGCTTAAGATGTAGCCAAGGGGGAGGGGGAGAAGTGCAGCTGGCTGCACTATCATAGCTGAGAGGCATTCTCTTTGGAAGGGCAGAGATACTGCGAGATTTTGGCTGGAGGGTGAGAGGCTGGGCTCAGCTCCTTTGGCTCTCTCGCTCTCAGCATAGGAGTGAAAAGAATGAGAGAGATTTGTCTTTACAAACAAACTGTGGGTCTGCTGACAGGTAAAAGCTAGATACTGAGAGGTCAAAGAAACAATGGGAGGAATTCCACTGATTGATTAAAGGAGTGAGAGGGATTTGTCTTTACAAACAAACTGTGGGTCTGCTGACAGGTAAAAGCTAGATACTGAGAGGTCAAAGAAACAATGGGAGGAATTCCACTGATTGATTAAAGGAGTGAGAGGGATTTGTCTTTGCAAACAAACTGTGGGTTTGCTGATAGGTAAAGATAGATACTGAGAGACAAAAGAAGCAATGGGAAGAACCATAAATTCCATAGGAAAAGAAAAAGGGGGGTATACATTAGAAGGGGGTCAGTATTAAGCGATTTGGGAAGTCTGTACCTCTCAAGTACCTCAGCCAATGGGGAAAGTGAGAGGGAAATGCGGCCGGAAAATAAGGATAAAAAGGAGGCTGTGTCCTCTAACAATTTGAGAGACCCCAGGGGAATGCCCCCATGGTCTCTCCCTTTATTCGAATAAAGTAACAGGACTCCTCTGTCTCCTTTTTGGACATAAACCTCTGGTGTTT
>NW_008236553.1:4807-5387 GCF_000691975.1 Corvus brachyrhynchos
TTCGGCAGAAGGAAAGGGGCTGCGGGCTGAGCCAGCTAGCTGGCTTCTTTGCAGACGGGACACGGCAGGAGCTGATGGTATCAGCTCACGTTAGCTCGGAGACAAAGGAAGAGAGAGGCTGTTCTGGTCTGACTCCTAACAGGTTTATTGTTAGAAGTTTTGCAACCCGAACAAGCTCGGAAGGGATGGAATGCGATGGAATGCTCCCCCGAGGCTTGCCCTCAGTTTTATAGGGAATTTGAAAACTACGGCGAAATGGGAAAACAACCAATGAGTTACAAGCCAGGAGGAGTATACAATTTAACAAGAACCACTGGGGGAAACCGAGAGCCGGGAGTTATAACAAAGAACCAGTGAACAACCGAGTAACTGAGAATTTTCCCGAACTGGGGGAGGTGGCTTGGACCCGGATGCAGCCTGGGGGGGTGCGGCTTACGCTTCTGACCCGCCCCTCGACCCATCCTCCGAGTCTGTGTCTTGGGGAAATTCGATCCATGGGACGGCTTGGGATTGATTGGCATCTAGCTGCCCCAGCCCCACAGTGGGTTGGGTCATAGCAACATCTCCTCCCTTTTTATTA
>NW_008236554.1:0-1147 GCF_000691975.1 Corvus brachyrhynchos
AAACCACCCCAAAACGACTTTGATGGGGATGAGGTGAACCCTGCCCCGAGCCCCTCCAGTGACCCCAATGTCCCTGTGACCCCCATGACCCAGTGACCCCAGTGTCCCAGTGACCCCAGTGACCCCAATGACCCCAATGTCCCAGTGACCCCAATGTCCCAGTGACCCCATGGCCCAGTGACCCCAGTGACCCCAGTGACCCCATGGCCCCAATGTCCCAGTGACCCCAATGTCCCAGTGACCCCAGTGACCCCATGGCCCCAGTGACCCCAATGTCCCCGTGACCCAATGACCCCAATGTCCCAGTGACCCCAGTGACCCCAGTGTCCCAGTGACCCCAGTGACCCCATGACCCCAATGTCCCCAATGACCCCAGTGACCCCAGTGTCCCAGTGACCCCAGTGACCCCATGGCCCCAATGTCCCAGTGACCCCAATGTCCCCATGACCCCAGTGACCCCATGGCCCAGTGACCCCAATGACCCCATGGCCCCAATGTCCCCGTGACCCCATGGCCCCAATGACCCCAATGACCCCAATGTCCCAGTGACCCCAATGACCCCATGGCCCCCTGTCTCAGTGACCCCAATGACCCCAGTGACCCCAATCTCCCAATGACCCCAGTGTCCCCATGTCCCAGTGATCCCAATGAACCCATGACCCCAATGTCCCCAATGACCCCAATGACCCCATGGCCCCCTGTCCCAGTGACCCCAATGTCCCCAGTGACCCCAGTGACCCCCATGTCCACGTCACTCCCCAATGTCCTCAACGTCCCCGATGTCGCCGATGACCCCAACGTCCCCAATGACCCCAACATCCCTGATGTCCCCAACATCCCTGATGTCCCCAATGTCCCCAACATCCCCAATGACCCCAATGTCCCCAACGTCCCCGATGTCCCCGCTGTCCCCGCAGCGTCCCCAGGCCCTACAACGCCGATTTCGACGGCGATGAGATGAATCTGCACCTGCCCTTGTCCCATGGCCCCAATGTCCCTTATCCCGATGTCCCCGATGTCCCCAACATCCCCGATGTCCCCATGTCCTCAATGTCTCCAATGTCCTCAATGTTCCCATGTCCCACATCCCAGAAGTCCTCAATGTCCTCAATATCTGATGTCCCCAATGTCCCCAATGTCCCCGATG
>NW_008236555.1:0-525 GCF_000691975.1 Corvus brachyrhynchos
CCACCATGCGCTCACCGGCGAGTGCTCCCCAGCATCCCACAATCGCTTTCCCCCCACTGCATCTGCCACTGCTGCTGCTGCTGCATTCTCACAGAAGGCAAACAGAGAGGGAACGCGCTCCCCCACGGCTCCAGCCATTCGCCACGACCCAGCTCCAGCTGATGCCGCATGGCACAGAGTGGCACAAGCTCTTCTACGATACTGTCTGGCTTCCCTCCAGGGTCAAATATGTCAGGGGATGAGGGGCCATCTTCTGGTGAATCAGGGGAATGGGGAAGCAGAGGTTAAAAGATTTACTAAAAATTGGTTTGTTAGAAGCAATGCATATAGCTTGCTCAGCACGTACTGTGCATACCAAAGCAGCAAGAGAGGATAAGAGACTACTGATAAGGCGAAGGAATCCTGACCAGAGATCCTGTTTCTAACCTAAAACTAGCTCAAACCAGTCTTGAAGTTTGGGCTTGGGCCAGGGGCATAAAGAGCATGCACAGGGAGGAAAGGTGAAAAGTTCAGGATGAGGAAGAC
>NW_008236555.1:577-1179 GCF_000691975.1 Corvus brachyrhynchos
GACCACCAGACAACACTGCACAAGCGCAACGTGGATGTAAATGACTTTTGGGTTCATTGTAATACGAAGCGAGGCTAGGCGGGGCTAGATGATGAATATGTATAGGTGTATTGGGAAACTTAATGAATATGGAACTTGTAACCCAATAAATACCGAGCTGAATGCAGCCATCGGCGCTCATGGCTTTGGAGGAATTATCCCCCGTGTGTCCCAATGATGGAATAAACACACCTACTTTACTACTTATTCTGGTAGTGGAGTCTTTTCCGCTCATCATTTTGGAGAGCAGCCGAGAGAAACTGTCCAATCGCAGGATCGGCTGAGGAGCAGACATCCTAGGCATGCCCCAGGGCTTTTCTGGAGGATCTCCGCCCCTCGGCTCGCTCACTGCGGTGGACAGACAACGACCTGGAACTGCGGATAAACGGTATGTTTTGCATTTAGGTTGCCTATAAGTCGTACGCGTGGCCAGGGCTGCTGGTAAGCCGCGAGGAGACGTCCCGCGTTCAGCGCAGTCCCTGTGAGGGTAAAGGTGGGGCTTGCAAGCAACCCGCTACTGCAGCCAGCAAGGGGGAATCGCCGACCGATAGAACGGCCAACAA
>NW_008236555.1:1484-2970 GCF_000691975.1 Corvus brachyrhynchos
ATGGCCGTTGATTTTGGAATCATGGCTGGGAGAATCCCTTCCCCTCAGTGGTTCGGTCTGGATTTGTGGGAGTTTATAAATCCAATAGGACACTGGATAGAGAGGAGAGGCAAACAAGTCCCTTTAGAGGGAATATACAGAAGCTCTGCAGGAAGATTAGTGGCTCTAGACTAGGAGCAACCAGCAGCGGAGGACTTAGGGTTTGAAAGAGTACGTGGAATAGCTTGTTTGTGTGGATGTGTCAGAACTTTTCATTCAACAAGTGGGTGGCATGTTGCATGGGTATTGGTACAGTGTAAAGTTTGTAAGAGGAGGTGGTACTGCTCTTCTGCCAGGCAGCAGAGCCTGTGTTCTCAGTGCTATCAGGGGTACTCTAATGAAGTTGATTTTGAGCCTGAGATTTTAAAGATTGTGTGTGGAAAGTCACATTTGGTACCTGAGATTTGGGAAGTTCGGGAAGAAAACTGGGAAAGAACTGTGAGAGAGTGCGAAGAAGGATTTGGGTGGAAGCGAGATAAAACTAGGAGACGGAGATAGAAACAACAGTGGCTAAGCAGGGAGGGAGGTCGTTACCCCCATCCCTCAGTAGCTATATGGTAAAAGCATAGCCCCGACTCTTTCTGTTCATGTGTCCTATCTGCATGAGTGATAGGAGGGACTCCCTGCTTTGTGTGTGTGGGGGTAAGAAAACTCCAGCCCCACACCGGCTGTGGGTCTTAGCTCAGTGCGGATTTTGTGGAAGTCGGAGATGTTATAATTCTATTTATTTAGCAAGCAGAAATCTGTGCCCTCAGTGCTATCAGGGTACTCTAGTGAAGTTGATTTTGAGCCTGAGATTTTAAAGATTGTGTGTAGAAAGTCACATTTGGTACCTGAGAGTTGGGAGGTTCGGGAAGAAAACTGGGTAAGAACTGTGAGAGAGTGCGAAGAAAGGTTTGGGTGGAAGCGAGATAAAACTAGGAGACAGAGATAGAAACCACAGTGGCTAAGCAGGGACGGAGGTCATTACCCCCATCCCTCAGTAGCTATATAGTAGAAGCATAGCCCCGACTCTTTCTGTTCATGTGTCCTATCTGCACGAGTGGTAGAAGGGACTCCCTGCTTTGTGTGTGGGTATAAGAAAATTCCAGCCCCACACCGGCTGTAGGTTTTAGCTCAGTGCGGATTTTGTAGAAGTCGGAGACATTACAATTCTATTTCTTTAGCAAGCAGAGATCTATGCCCAGAGTGCTGGGAAAGCAAGGAATATTTTGTTTTAAAACTTTTGTGCGGCAAGGAGCATCACATTCCCAAAATAGTGTGCTAGAAACAGATTGGGAAGAGGTAATAAAGACCTTTGAAGAAGATTTCAAGTGGCAGAGAAGCAGGCTTGGCAGAAGGCATAGGAGAATTTATAAAGAGTGGCTTATACACTATACAGGTGACCCGAAAGGGGTGGCACAGTATTTGAGTAAACTCAAACTCTGAATAGGATGGGAACCAGACA
>NW_008236555.1:3068-3468 GCF_000691975.1 Corvus brachyrhynchos
TTATAAAATATTGTACCCAGTGGTGGCCACTGTATAAATTAGAAAATGGAGCAAAATAGCCATCCAATGGAACTTTAGATTATAATACCTTGCTTCAGTTAATGCTGTTTCTGAGATGGGAAGGTAAATGGGAAGAAGTTTCCTATGCTGATGCATTTTTCTCTCTCCAAAAACACCCTGAATGGCAGAGAGATTGTGGAATTAAACCCCCCAGTGATCCTATGGTGTTAGCTCTGGAAAAAGAAAATAAAAAAGGCCAAGGAAGAATTAAGCGGTGTTGTTTGTTGCACAGTATAGGTCAGAGATGTACAAGGTCAGACAAAGTCTATCAAGCAACAGCCCAGGGACAAGATGATGATGAATTAATCGATTTGCTTAAGCCTCCCCTTAGGAGACAGGA
>NW_008236556.1:0-320 GCF_000691975.1 Corvus brachyrhynchos
GAAGCAAACCTCTCAGAATGTTTGCGGGTCCAGAGCTGCTTTGTTGCTTCCCAGCGCTCAGGGACCACCACATGCTGCCACGGGACACGAACCAGTGTGCTACACTCTCGCCCTAACACTGCAGTACTCCATACTGCCTTTACTAGATTTAAATGGGCGGACAGCCAATTGAAGATGTCTGCCAATGCCCTTGTCTCAAGACAGTCAAAAAACAATTCCCCACTCTGTGTCCGGTGCTATACGCAAGAATCTATGCAACTCCCCTTCTTGGTTCCGCCTTTGGAGAGGGTTCCCCGAAACCAACCACAAGTAACTCGCAA
>NW_008236557.1:0-306 GCF_000691975.1 Corvus brachyrhynchos
TCTTCACTTTGTTCAAAAGACATAAGAAGAGCCACTAAAGCTTGCCCGAATAGATTTGGAGATTCTGTAAATGCCTGGGGCAATTGAGACCACCGTAATTGTTGCTTTCTTCTTGTCTCAGGATCTTCCCATTCAAATGCAAAGAAGTCCCTGCTACTTTCTGTTAACGGGAAAGCCCAAAATGCATCTTTTAAATCTATCACACTATACCATGTGTGACAAGGAGGGATACGGTTCAGAAGAGTATAAGAGTTGGAAACTACAGGAAACTGTGTATGTGTCCTTTTGTTAACCTCTCTTAGATCC
>NW_008236558.1:0-215 GCF_000691975.1 Corvus brachyrhynchos
AAATATCAATTTATCCCCCCCTTTGAAATACCAGCTCATTCCTTTAAAACACCACTGCTGTAAAATACTACCCATCCTTTTACAGTACAAAAAAAACCAAAAAAAATTTATTATAGCCCACCTTCCCCAAAAACAAAGTTACTTCTAATTACAGAGTTTTTCATTCACACATTCACTCTTCTTTTTTAAAATTTTTGTTCACTCACTCATTCTTA
>NW_008236559.1:0-234 GCF_000691975.1 Corvus brachyrhynchos
TTTCTGCACAACACATCACCACCAGAGTTTTCATCCATCCCTTTCATCACAGCTCCAGCCAGGCTAGACTCCAGTTTTCTGCCCACTCCACAACTGCACAGCCTTGCAATCCCATCTATCCACCTCTTGCCTGCGTGCTTAAGGAGGGCAAGAACAGTATTTTCATCCTATGAAGAATCAATCTTCTCATCCAAAAAGCTACCCTCAGTTCCCCATCTCCTTCTTCACTGCTTT
>NW_008236560.1:0-567 GCF_000691975.1 Corvus brachyrhynchos
CAGCAGAGACCCCGGCCATCCCAGCCTCTGCCTTGGTTCCAGAGACCACAGAAGACACCTCGCCTCGATCATCAGCTCGGCCAACTTCTGCTTAATTCCAGGGGACTTATTGACTTTACACCTCTTTTTGATTTCCAGGGACGACCCACTCCAACAGAAGTACAAAATATAATTGCAGGTCAAGTCTCTCTCCGTGAACAGTACTGGGAACGGTTTAAGGAGAAACTCGGACTTGAGAGCAACCCTATTCCTTGTTTTATTTGTAAAAATTACTCTCATCAGGTGTGGGTTTTGTGTCAGTGTCGAAAGTGTCAAAAACGGTGGTATTGCATATAGCATCGCCGCCGTAGCAATTGTCCACACTGTGATCCTTTATGCCAGTCTTATAGTAACTGTCTCGTTTTAAAATTTGTGTGTGGATACGGTTATGGCTGGCCTCCACAATGGTATCTTTGGGAGACAGACATGCCTTCTCAGACTAGTTCTAGCAGGGCTCCTTCTCGACAATGGAGAAGTGGCCGCAATGCCACCCCGCCCAGAACGTAATGTTTGGCTTACGCTTGCTGA
>NW_008236561.1:0-932 GCF_000691975.1 Corvus brachyrhynchos
TAGGGGTTTTAGGGACCCTGTGGGGGTTTTGGGGACCCTGTGGGGGTTTTGGGGACTCCCTGGGACTTTTGGGGACCCCCCCCGTGATTCTGGGGACCCCGTGGGGATTTTGGGGACCCCCCCTGGGAGTTTTGGGGAGCCCTTCTGGGTTTTGGGGAGCCCCAGCGATTCCAGGGACCCCGTGGGGGTTTTGGGGACCCTGTAGGAGTTCCGGGGACCCCCTGGGAGTTTTGGGGACCCCTCACAATTCCAGGGACCCCGTGGGGAGTTCTGGGGATCCCGTGGGAGTTCAGGGACCCCCTGGGGGTTTTGGGGACCCCCTGGGGATTTTGGGGACCCCCTGTGAGTTTTGGGGACCCCCTGTGAGTTCCGGGGACTCCATGGGGATTTGGGGGACCCCCTGTGATTCCGGGGACCCCGTGGGAGTTTTAGGGACCCCGTGGGAGTTTTCGGGACCTCATGGGGATTTTGGGGACCCCGTGGGAGTTTTGGGGACCTCATGGGGATTTTGGGGAGGACCCTGTGGGAGTGTTGGGGACCCCGTGGGAGTTTTGGGGACTCCCTGTGAGTTTCAGGGACCCCGTGTGAGCTTTAGGGACCTCATGGGGATTTTGGGGACCCCGTGGGAGTTCCAGGGACCCCGTGGGGATTTTGGGGACCCCCTGTGAGTTTTGGGGACCCCCTGTGAGTTCCGGGGACTCCATGGGGATTTGGGGGACCCCCTGTGATTCCGGGGACCCCGTGGGAGTTTTAGGGACCCCGTGGGAGTTTTCGGGACCTCATGGGGATTTTGGGGACCCCGTGGGAGTTTTGGGGACCTCATGGGGATTTTGGGGACCCCGTGGGGATTTTGGGGACTCCCTGTGAGTTTCGGGGACCCTGTGGGAGTTTTGGGGACCCCGTGTGAGTTTTAGGGACCCCGTGGGAGTTTT
>NW_008236561.1:5031-5852 GCF_000691975.1 Corvus brachyrhynchos
GGGAATTTCGGGGGGTCCCAAAGTTGGCGGGAATAGCCCCAAAACTGCGGGAAACGTCCCCAAAACTCTGGGAATTGTCCCCAAAAGGTTTGGGAATGTCTCCAAAATTCAGGGAATGACCCCAAAACTGCGGGAAATGTCCCCAAAACTTTTCAGGACTGTCCCAAAACTCCAGGGAATGTCCCCAAAACTGTGGGAAATGTCCTCAAAACTTTTTGGGAATGTCCCCAAAACTCTGGGAATGACCCCGAAAACTCTGGGAAGTCCCAAAACTCCAGGAAATGTCCCCAAAACTCTGGGAAATGTCCCCAAACTTTTCAGGAATGACCCCAAAATTCGGGGAAATGTCCCCCAAACTTTTCAGGAATGTCCCCAAAACTCCGGGAAGTCCCAAAACCCCGGGAAATGTTCCCAAAACTCCGGGAAGTCCCAAAATTCGGGGAAACGTCCCCCAAACTTTTCAGGAATGTCCCCCAAAGTCTGGGAAGTCCCAAAACCCCAGGAAATGTCCCCAAATTCTGGGAATCTCCCCAAATTCTGGGAATGTCCCCAAACTTGTCAGGAATGTCCCCAAAACCCCAGGAAATGTCCCCAAAACTCCGGGAAGTCCCAAAACCTCGGGAAATGTCCCCAAACTTTTCAGGAATGTCCCCAAACTCTGGAAATGTCCCAAAAACGCCGGGAGGTCCCAAAATTCAGGGAAATGTCCTCAAAACTTTTCAGGAAATGTCCCCAAAACCTCTGGGAAGTCCCAAAACCCCAGGAAATGTCCCCAAATCCTGGGAATCTCCCCAAACTTGTCAGGAATGTCCCCAAAACTC
>NW_008236562.1:0-762 GCF_000691975.1 Corvus brachyrhynchos
AAAGGGTGGGAAACATGAGGGGGAAAAGGCGAGAAATGTGAGGGGAGAAAAGGAGGGAAAGGTAGGGGGAAAAGGGTGGGAATTGTGAGGGGAAAAGGGTGGGAAACATTAGGGCTAAAAGGGTGGGAAATGTGAGGGGAAAAGGGTGGGAAAATGAGGGGGGAAAGGGAGGGAAACGTGAGGGGGAAAAGGGGAGGGCACCATGAGGGGAAAAGGGTGGCAAACCTGAGGGGAGAAAAGGGTGGGAAAGGTAGGGGGAAAAATGGGGGATATGTGAGGGGAAAAAGGGTGGGAAACATGACCTCAAAAGGGCGGGAAATGTGAGGGGGGGAAAAGGGTGGGAAATGTGAGGGGCAAAGGGTGGGAAATGTGAGACCAAAAAGGGTGGGAAACGTGAGACCAAAAAGGGTGGGAAACATGAGGGGAAAAGGGCAGGAAAATGAGGGGGAAAAGGGTGGGAAATGTGAGGGGAAAAGGGCAGGAAACGGGAGGGGAAAAAGGCAGGAAATGTGAAGGGAAAAGGGTGGGAAATGTGAGGGGGAAAAGGGCGGGAAATGTGAGGGGGAAAGGGTGGGAAATGAGGGGGGAAAGGGTGGGAAATGAGGGGGAAAAGGCAGGAAATGTGAGGGGAAAAGGGTGGGAAATGTGAGACAAAAAAGGGTGGCAAACATGAGGGGGAAAAGGGTGGGAAACTTGAGGGGAAAAAGGCGAGAAACGTGAGGGGAGAAAAGGAGGGAAAGCTAGGGGGAAAAGGGTGGGAAA
>NW_008236563.1:0-325 GCF_000691975.1 Corvus brachyrhynchos
TCTCCCAGGCTTCCGCTTCGCACAGGATGTCCCATTGTGTCTTACAAGCTGCCTTCTTTCAGGTACCCCTTTAATTTTAAAATATACCTCTTTGTCCCTGGTTCTGGCAGGTCCTGGTCTCTCCCCGGGGTGTCAGAGGATCAAGGAGCCCCCGCTGCCCAAAAATGTGGGGTGAGCGCCCAAGGGGGGTCCCCAGACCCCTGGCCCCTCAGCCAGGTAGAGCAGGGCCCCACCAGAGTCGCCAAAATGGTTTACCAAAATATGAACATCGATCTAATATCGATATTCAACGGAGATGGACAAAAACTCTCTAACAGTTTAGAGT
>NW_008236564.1:0-720 GCF_000691975.1 Corvus brachyrhynchos
AGAATACGCTTCTGCATTAGCAATAATGAAACCAGACTACAGTGCGAATGAGACTGTGCAGGATATGGCAGTGAAGCTCGGAGCATATGCAGATTCCGTGCATGGCCCAACACATACATAAATCACAGCTGTGGAAACACGTGTGCAGAAAATGGAAGATAAGATGGAGAACAGTCTCCAGGAGATTAAGAAGGAAATCAAAGAGTGCCTTCTCCAAATCTCGGCATTACAGATCAGAGATTCTGATACCAAACGCGGACGTTCCCAAGAGAGAAAGTACATCCCACAAAGGGAGCTGTGGGATTTCCTGTGTGACAGTGGGGAAAACATGAGGAAGTGGGGTGGACAATCTACTTCTGCTCTGGCAGCACGAGCACATGAATTGAAGGAGGGCAAGTTTCAGGAAGGAAGTTCTACCAAAAAGGAAGTAGCTCCAGTTGCCTGTAGCCAAACTGCTGGAAATGATGTAAAAGACGATGACATGTCTGATTCCCTTGAAGGAACCTCTAAGATGCAGGCCCAGGGAAAGAAGGATAACCAGGCATAGAGGGGCCCTGCCTCTACCCAGGTAGAGGTCAGGGAAAAATGTGTTTTTTGGACTGTGTGGATTCATTGGCCTGGTACATCAGAACCACAAAAATATGATGCCTTGGTTGACACTGGTGTGCAGCGTACAGTAATCCCATTGCAGCATGTGGGGGTCGAATCTGTTTCTATTGC
>NW_008236565.1:0-604 GCF_000691975.1 Corvus brachyrhynchos
TCACAAATTGGCCTGAAGGTGAAAACTTTGGTTGCACTGATGAAGAGGAACAAGTGACACGTGCTGGAGAAGCTCCACCGTACAACCAACTATCATCAGAAGACACATGCTACGCTCTTTTCACCGACGGTTCTTGTCGCATCGTAGGGGTGACCCAAAAAGGGAAAGCAGCCGTCTCCGACAAGTTGCACAGGCTACTGAAGGAGAAGGTGGATCGAGCCAATTTGCTGAGCTCAAAGCTGTCCAATTAGCTCTGGACATAGCTGAAAGAGAGAAGTGGCCAAAGCTCTACCTCTACACTGATTCATGGATGGTAGCCAATGCTCTGTGGGGATGACTGGAAAGGTGGAATAAGGCAAACTGGCAGCGCAGAGGAAAACCAATCTGGGCTGCTGAAGAGCGGAAAGACATGGCTGCCCAAGTAAGAAAGCTGGTTGTGACAGTGAGCCATGTAGATGCCCATGTCGCCAAGAGTAGGGCTAATGAGGAACACCAAAGCAACAAGCAGGTAGATCAGGCTGCAAAGATAGAAGTGTCACAGGTAGACTTGGACTGCAAACACAAGGTAGAATTGTTCCTAGCTCGATGGGTCCATGATGCCTCA
>NW_008236566.1:0-1019 GCF_000691975.1 Corvus brachyrhynchos
ATCCCGAGGGAATGCAGGAATGGGATCGGGATCGGATCCCATGGGAATGTGGGAATGTGGGAATGGGATCGGGATCAGCTCCCACGGGAATGTGGGAATGGGATCGGGATCGGGCTCAGATCCCGGCTGGAATGGTTGGCCCAGGGATCGGGACAGGAATCCCGAGGGAATGCAGGAATGGGATCGGGATCGGATCCCATGGGAATGTGGGAATGTGGGAATGGGATCGGGATCAGCTCCCACGGGAATGTGGGAATGGGATCGGGATCAGCTCCAGTCGGAATGTGGGAATGGGATTGGGATTGGGATCAGCTCCAGTCGGAATGTGGGAATGGGATCGGGATTGGGATCAGCTCCTGTTGGAATGTGGGAATGGGATTGGGATTGGGATCAGCTCCCGTTGGAATGTGGGAATGGGATCGGGATCAGCTCCCAGCTGGAATGTGAGAATGTGGGAATGGGATTGGGATTGGGATCAACTCCCTCTGGAATGTGGGGATGGGATCGGGATTGGGATCAGCTCCCGTTGGAATGTGGGAATGGGATCGGGATCAGCTCCCAGCTGGAATTTCGGACGCAGGGATCGGGATCAAATCCCGTTGGAATTCTTGGCCCAGGGATCGGGATCGGCTCCGGATTCCCGGGATTTCTCCCGCCAGGATCCAGCTCCCCTCGCAGCTTCCCCATTCCCGGAATTCCGCTCCTTGGATCCCAAAGCTTCGCTCCCGTTCCCGCAGGAGCCGCTCCCGAGGCTCTCCCGGCTCCCCCCCCGCCCTTTCCCAGAATCCTGGATCTTCCCAGAATTCCAGAGGCTTTTCCCGCTGGATCCAACCGGAATTCCAGAGGTTTTTCCCACTGGATCTGACGGAATTCCAGAGCATTTTCCTGCTGGATCCCCTTTCCCAGAATCCTGGATCTGCCTGGGATTCCAGAGCCTTTTCCCACAGGATCCAATCAGAATTCCAGAGGTTTCTCCCACTGGATCTGATGGAATTCCAGAGGTTTTTCCCAGCTGGATC
>NW_008236567.1:0-200 GCF_000691975.1 Corvus brachyrhynchos
TAAGTATTGTTACATTCAAGTGATGTTAAGTTTGTTAAACTTAAGCGTTGTTAAATTTATGTGATGTCAGATTTAAATTCTTTTAATTTGAAGTTTTGTTACATTTAAGTTCTGTTAGGCTTAAGTTCTGCTGAAGTTAATTTCTGACAAGTTCAACTGCTGTTCAATCTTAAGTTCTGTTATTTTAATTTCTGTTAAGT
>NW_008236568.1:0-295 GCF_000691975.1 Corvus brachyrhynchos
GTTGTGAGGGAGAAGGGGCTGGATTTGGGGTGGGAAGGGCAGAATTTGGGGGGTGAAGGCAAAATTGGGGGTCTGGAGGGAGGTTTTGGGAAGTGGGGGGAAATCGTGAGGTAAAAAGTTTGGGGTCTGAGGTAAAAAGTGCAGGTTTTGAGGTAGCAAAGTAGATTTTGGGGTGGAAAAGGCAGATTTTGGGGCTTGGGATGAAATGCTAAAGTAAAAGAGTGCAGATTTTGAGGTGAAAAGTGCAGATTTTGGGGGAAAAAGGCAGACTTTGGGGTCTGGGGGGAGGTTTTGG
>NW_008236569.1:0-1308 GCF_000691975.1 Corvus brachyrhynchos
CGTGCAGGGACTGAGCCCCCAGGACTGTCAGGGCCCTTGGCCAGGGGGATCCCTCCTCAGCCCTGAGCCCCTCAGCCCAGGGGGTCCTGCACAGGCCCCTGTGTGGGGCTGGGCAGTGTCTGGGCAGGGCACTGTCAATGCATCTCAGGTAGTGAAGGATCCCCATCCCTTTTCCCCAACAGGCAGGAGGGGACCTCAGAGATGGGGGTGGAGACAGGTCCCTGTTTGGGGTGACAGGCAAATCTCCAGGGTTCCCTCCCTTTCCCAGGTGCCACTGTTGAACAGACAGGAACCTCTAGGAAACTGAGGGACAGGAAAATGATGAGGTAGAGGAAGGAGCATCTTGGAGGTATCCTGGGGTGTGAGCACAGCAGTGCCTGTGTCCCTGTGGACCTGTGCATCCATGTGAGCATCGGTGTGGGCAGAAAGAACACTACACCCAGAGCTGGATTCCACACTTTATGGACACACATGTTCCATTGGACACAGTGGGATGGAGATGTCTTCGCTCCAGATGCCCGGGGATCCCGACGGGGGGAGGAATGCAGTCCAAAACCAATGTGGTTGATAAGCGCAAACTCTGCTTTATTAGCAATCCAAAACCACTTATATAGTATACCAGCTTGTTAACTCCTAAGCGGCCTAAAGCTTATCACAGCACATTTCTTTTTCTACATAATTGGACTTACATTGGCAAGCTTCCATAGTCATGTTATGATTAAAAGAATTCGGTGTTCACTCCTCCTGCTCCCTGGTTAGCACACCTTATCAGGACAGCTGCATCGTTTCAAACTCCCTCTTTATTCCCAGGCTTGTTTCTCACACCAGTGCCTTCTCATGCAGGCAGTTTCTCACACACAGGCCTTTTGCTTCTAGGCCTATTGCTTGTACAGTTTTTCTATAGATCCCATAATTCTATCAATGATCCATGCCCCTGATCCTTTAATAATTGCAACAACCCTGGGTTGTCCAATCTTTCCAGGGGTATCATATGTCCCTGTCCCACAAGGAATCCCTCTACAGGCTGAGGGAAAGGAATGCATCCACAAGAGAGCCAAACCCAGCAGCTGTGCTGAGAGTCACCTCTTGCTGGATTTGGGCTGAGGGAGACCATAGCTGACAGAAATGAGGGGGCAGGGGAAGTTTCGGGTGCGTGGTGTAACCTCTGGTCAGAGGCAGTGAATACCCATCCTCCCTTACACAAATTGGCCCAGCTGTGGAACCCCCCAGTCCCACAGGGCACATCCACAGGACACTCATGTGAGAGGCAGCTGAGGGGTGTCATAATCCATCAAAGGCTCCCCAAAG
>NW_008236569.1:1447-1928 GCF_000691975.1 Corvus brachyrhynchos
GCGCGGCCGATCCCTATGGGCTGAACCGGTTGCCACTGGCCAACCAGCCAATAGATGCTTGCGTCCCCAACGGCCTGGGCCTGCTCTCCAACAGTCCGCACTGGTCAGATTGCATAACCCACCAGTCAGGGTACTTATATAATTTCAGTTATATCTTAATTATTTCAGTTATAAAAGAGGGAGTTATAAAATGGGATTAATTATTATTGTGAGGCCTTCAGGCCAGGTGCTGACCACCACAATAATTCCCCCTTTTTGTTTTTAAATCTAAAAGCAGCATCTGTCATCCTGTCTTCAGGGCCCTTGGAGACAGGGTGACAAACACGGCTCAACAGGCCTAGGCCCTTTCAGCCAGAGATGGATCCCGTTGTATCATTGGTGATGTAACAATCATATTCAAAAGCTGTCAAATGGGATTACCAGTGATACAAACTCTCCAAGTGGCATTCCGCAGGCTTATTAACTTAAAAGTTACAACTTA
>NW_008236570.1:0-2267 GCF_000691975.1 Corvus brachyrhynchos
AAAACTAAGACTAAACTAAAACCCCAACAGTTACATAAGGTGAAGAAGGAAGCCACAGAGCACCGGGCTTGTGTGCGCAGTGTACAGGCGTCAAGAAGCGTGTGCTTGCAACTTGCTTGTTTGCTGAATACACGGTAGCAGCTGCAAGAGAAAAGTTCAACGGTAGCTACTTGTGCTCCTACCCATTGGTCATCCAGTGCCCCATGGGAAAAAAATGTGCTTAAACTTTCGGTGCTGAGATGCAGAGAACAGCATGCTAGATGCAGTGTAGAGTGCAGCAGTGAGTTTGGTGGGACTTACATGCGGCAAGGGGAAGGTGCAGCCCAGCACTAACTTTTTCTTCTTGAGCCTTTTTCTAGGAGAACAGCTGGTGGACGTTGTCAGCCAAGCTGCGAGAGCGAAGAACAATGTGATCATACGTCTATCTGAGAAGGAAAATGCAGGGAGTACTGCAAGTGTGTTGTGCGTAATTTATATGCTGTTAAGAGAAGGAGGTACTTTTGGAACGTTTTCCTTCCTGACACTTCTCTCTGTATGAGCTCTAGGTGCTTCAACTCGGCGACAGGGAAGGTCTATGGAAGGGATTGTGCTGCAAGAATCAGGTTGCACAGGGAAGAGGGAAGGCCGGCAAATGCTTTCTGGCCTGGCGCGTCTCTCCATCCAAGCTGCAGCTGGAGACGCGTCGCTTCTGCCAAGGACTCTGCCACCTTGAGAGAACGTGATTATGCGCTACATGTAGTTGAGAAGGAAAGAGCATACCACTGGTTTGTTTCCTCTAGACTGCAAAGGGGCTGTGAAGGCCAGAATTGGCTTTTTGTTCTAGAACTTTTTCATTGGGAGCAGTTGCTGGATGTTTTGGAGAGGGTTTGGGAGCTGCGAAATTGAGAGGGTAAGGTTACCACTATTACCGCAGTCCTAGGGTGTATCACCGTGTCCCAAAGCCTTAGGGAGGAGGAGGAGAGAAGATCCAGCAGGCAGGAATCGTGCAGCAAGATTGATTTATTTAATTATTTTACAAACTCTTTTCTAGACTTTTTTCTTCATAGTCTAATTGGACAAGGATCAACTACCCCTTGGGGTAATTGGCTAAAATCCTAAAACATCCATTGTCAATATATTTTTCTACTGTACTATAAACAAGACTTTTCAAGGCTGCAGGTGTTTGGTTGTTTACATAACTCTGCTACCTCTTCTGTGAGAGAGAAAAGTCTCTCACGGACTTAGAAAATAGCAAGAAAATCCTTGCTAGCAGCATTTTTGTATCCACCATTCCCCCTTTTTGTTTGAGAAGATAACAACTCTACTATTAATCCTAAATAGAAATTTACATCAGTTATTAATTCTAAAAATGTCCTTAAGGCTTTAACTATCTGACTCCACAACAAGAAATTTAAAGTTCAGTCTCTGCTGGTGGAAGGACCATCCCAGTCTCTTCTCTGGTCCTGTAGAAGGACCATCTGCCTGATGGTTGACATCTTGGTCATCATCAGAAGAGTCATTAGGTGGATGATCTACATTCTTGTCACCATTTGGATGGTTGGCATTCTGGTCATCATTTGGAAGTTGCCTGTTCTGCCTCTGGTGCCGCAGGTCAGGGCGAACGCATTTTGCAGGTAGCCACCGTACCCCAGTATCTGTGGAAATGCAAGCATACCCACAACCCCAAACGATAAGCTCATGAGGGCCTTCCCACTGGTTAGTGAGTAAATTCCGCACCCAGACTTTTGCCAGAGAAAATGATTCAGAATAACAGGATTATTTGAATTTGTGGTACTGTAAGGTGATTGATTGTATACAAATCTTTTTGTAGTTGGCTTCAGTAACCAAATTCAAAGGTTCCTGTGAGAATCATTGAAAGACCATTAATTCAACAGCCCTTAATTCGGCTAACTGAGCAGACCCTGACTCAGATTGGTGTGTTAGTCAGCCACCGCAAAGGTGCGCCCTTACACACAGTGACCCCTATTAAAAATTTGTCCCAATCCATACCCCCCAAGCCACCAACACGTCCCGTCCCCAAAGGTTAAGGGAAGTGGTACTAACATAAGGCCTAATCGTAGCTGTGTGTCCCTCTGGGTCCCTCACCATCACAGGCCATTCGCTTAAATAGCTCTGTGTGGTTCCTCCTACTCCTGTGATGGCCGATCCCACTGGGGGTAAAGGCCATGAGGGAGGCCATGCAGAGAAGGAGGTAAAAGTTACATCAGCACCCGTATCAATCAAACCTCAAAGCTGAGTCCAGAGCGGACGGGCGCTCGGCAGGAGCA
>NW_008236570.1:2761-4095 GCF_000691975.1 Corvus brachyrhynchos
GAGAAAATTAAAATTCCGCGACGCACCCCCGCGGCCTGCCACACCTCTTGCAGTGAGGGATCGGTGTGTTTTCTTTTTGGCTCGGTTTAGGCCGCTTCCGTTTTTTTGCCTGTTTTGGTTGCTTTGGTTCACTATCAGAAGATGCGTGACCAGACTGCAGGAACACAGCCAAAGCAGACCTTTTCTGGTTCCCAGATCCCACCTTAATGCAGACTTTGACCATGTCTGTTACCTCAGGGTCCCCTGATAAGGCATCTATGACTTTTCCGCACTCCTCATTTGCGTTATCTCTCACTAACTGCCTTAACAACATCTGCCTTAACCCGTCATCCTCAACCTGCTTCTCGAGAGAAGCCGCAACTTTCTCTACAAAGGAGAGGAATGACTCTGATTTCCCTTGAACTATTTCAGTATATCGCTCTCTAGACGCAGACAGCTCTATGGTTTTCAACAGGGCAGCCATGCTGACCTGTTGAGCTTGCTGCAGGATGCTAGAGGACAAGGTACCCTGTAGGCTGGGATCAGAGAAGGGACCAGTTCCCATCAAAGCATCCACTCCTGCTGTCTGTCTAGGATCAGCAGCAGGGAGCTGCAGGAGCTGCATAGTCCCTAATGCAGCCTTGTTGGCCAGCTTTCTCCAGGTTTTCTCAAAAACTGTAAATTGTATAGGTTGAAACAGAATTTGACCTAAGTGTCTAATATCAAATGGAGCAAGCAAATCTGTATTTATCACCCTTATTATCTGCATAACCTCAGCAGAACCTAGCCCATGTTGTGCCACCTTGGATTGCAGATCCTGGGCAACCTTCCAAGCAATCACCTCGTGTTTGTCATGCTCCCCTGAATTTGGGAGAGCCTTATACACTGGGAAAGCTTGGATCTCCCCTTTTGGGGAATCACTACCATCCTGAACTTCTGGCACAGCCTGTAGCTGGAGTGTAACAGCTTCCTGATTATCCCCAGAATCCTCAAATCTATTTGGCATTCCAAGTGTTTCCATTAATTTCCAATCTCCCTCCTCCAACACTCGCATCTTAACTGACTCTAAGAAGCGATTGTAGTGGGTCGGACACACTGTTACCGTGCAGTCCAGAAAGGTCCAGGGGCGAGACCGCAGCAGCCTTTCCATTGCCGCCCGGCTATGGCAGCTTTACACCCCGGGGCCAGAACCTCATCTACCTCACTTTCTGGCGAGGAATCATCAGGCAAAGGCAACTCAGAGACGCTGTGAGTGAACAGAGGTGGGTGGAGAGGGGCACTTTGGCTAGGTTGGCTAGCGGCAGAACAGACAGCACAGACTACAGCTGGGTGCGCTGCAGTTTGAACAGCAGCCT
>NW_008236570.1:4928-7788 GCF_000691975.1 Corvus brachyrhynchos
GCGGTGGGGTCCTGTGATTGTGCAGGTGGAGGCGGTGCAGGCTCTGCCTGTGGAGCTGAGGGTGTTTTTTCGGATTTACCATCACTTGCCCCTGGAGCCCGGTCAGCGGGGTCCACCTCGGACATCCCTCCGTCATTCATCACCGAAATAGGCAAGCCAGCTCTGCTGCCACAGTCAAGGTCGGTCAGCAGCATAAATAACGAATGCCAAGTTTGGTATAATCCTAACACTTCTGGGTCCCAAAACAGGATTCCCTGTCAGACAGCACAGCCAAGTTCCTACCATAAGGCAAAGTCCAGGGCAGTATCTCTGTCCATGGAAATCCCTTTTAAGGTAGCCCAATCTAATAATTCCCGAACTGAGTTCTCAGGAATGGAGGTGTGCATTATACTAAACACACCTTTCCAGACCAGTACCACAGCGTCGTTTTGTGAGCTGCTGTTCACCATTTCTCCGTCCCATCGGACTTCCCGGTCCTGGTGGAAGGGGAACAGCATACCTCTAGAGAAATTCGGCTTGGCTCGCAGCAGCAGGACACTTCGCAGCGTGCAGATCATGTCGGGCAGCACCAAATATTATCACAGCCCTATGTCCTAGGATATTTCACCGTGTCCCGCAGCCATAGGGAGGAGAAGTGCAGCAAGATTGATTTATTTAATTATTTTACAAACTCTTTTCTAGACTTTTTTCTTCATAGTCTAATTGGACAAAGGATCAGCCACCCCTTGGGATGATTGACTAAAATCCTAAAACATCCATTGTCAAAATATTTTTCTACTGTACTATAAACAAGACTTTTCAAGGCTGCAGGTGTTTGGTTGTTTACATAACTCTGCTACCTCTTCTGTGAGAGAGAAAAGTCTCTCACGGGCTTAGAAAATAGCAAGAAGATCCTTGGTAGCAGCATTTTTGTATGCACAGAGTAGCTCTGTTGGTTTTGGATGCACCAGGCCCACTGGGACACTAAAAACCTGTTTTGAACTCCAGTCAATCTGTTAATCTATCCCAGGGAATGAAACGCTTCGCTGCTTGTCACAGCGAGATGTGACGGAGCGCTGCTTGGGGTTTGAATTACCATATTTAATTAAATGTAAGACACTGAAATGCTTGGGGAGAGCCACTAATGGAAAAAATATAAATTAAGGGAGAAAGGCTGCACTAGAATTTTATTGTTAACATTTTCTCCTTAGAGCACAAATGTTGTAACCTTATCTAGCAGCTATAAAAAACATTTCAGGGTTCAGAAGTGCTCTGAGGGGCTTTAAAAACAATAATCATTAGTTAAAACGCAATATCAGGTTTTGCCATGTTCCTTTCCTTCAGGTCAATTCAGCACTCATTACTGCAAGGGCAGGAAAGCTCCAACCTGTCAGAGTCCATAAGACTTCTTCTTCGTCCAAGCAGAGTTAGCAGCTACCTGGCGCTCACACAAATCTGGGCCCTCAGACTACTTAGAATTGTTACATGGGCAGGTTGCTACACAGCTCAAATAGGAGTTTGGAATGGACTTGCAGTTTGGCAAGCAGGCATGGCAGAGTGAATCACCCCAGAAAGATCTCCAAGGGGCCCACAATAAGAATCAGCCAGTGCTCTAAAAATAGCAGGAAGCTCCACAGTGCTGAGGTATTACCGCAGGCCTGGGCCCTAGGGTATATCACTGTGTCCCGCAGCCATAGGGAGGAGGAGGAGAGAAGATCCAGCAGGCAGGAACTGTGCAGCAAGATTGATTTATTTAATTATTTTACAAACTCTTTTCTAGACTTTTTTCTTCATAGTCTAATTGGACAAAGGATCAGCCACCTCTTGGGGTGATTGGCTAAAATCCTAAAACATCCATTGTCAAAATATTTTTCTACTATACCATAAACAAGACTTTTCAAGGTTGCAGGTGGCTTGGTTGTTTACTTACTCTGCTACCTCTTCTGTGAGAGAGAAAAGTCTCTCACAGAAAATAGCAAGAAAATCCTTGCTAGCAGCATTTTTGTATCTACACTGAGGTGCAGTCATTGTGCTTACATTCCGCTGGCTGGGAACACCAGGGAGAGCTACCAGGAACATGTACTCTTACTGCTACAAGTATTTTACCTTTAGCTGTCAGAACTGGGTGCACTATGAGCTGTGGGAGCATTGACTGCATGGTGTATCGTGTAGACCATGGAGCCCCAAAAATCAATCACCCGGGAAGGTGAGGAAATATCTCAATGATAATCCATAGTGATATAAAGAAGGAGCTCTGACTCTTTCCACCTGGTTACTACCTTTTCCCCAGGCTGGATTTGGAAAAGAGTCACGCATTCATCTCCCATAAGCTTAGGTATCTGCCAGGTACCTTCTCCCTGTTCCCATCATCTAGATGTGTCTGGTCATGGCAAGAAACAGGCATATGGAGACCTGTGATTTAATTCCTGAGGAACACATCCCAAACAGTACAAATAACTCTCCCCTAGAAGCGCTGTTTCCTTCTGGTGATTATTCAAGGAGTTCCAGACAACCAGGTCACATGCAGGTGACTCTGCTTCAGACATCTGGGGCCAGTCAGCTGAGAGGAATCATACATAGAGTTCCCCAAAGCAGACTGTGTTTGAGAGGAATCTGAATATTGTACAAAACCTGGCTTGGGTCAAACTTAGGACATTAGTTTTCAAAGCAGGGGAGGGAAAAGATGTCCAGTTTCAATGCAGACTTTTTGCTTTGATGACAGATTTTTATTTGTTACAGTTGTCAAATGACATATCCTCCAACTCTAGCTGTTCCACCAGTCCAGTGCTGGTCATTCAGGGTTGGTACTGGGTACATTTATGAATGTACTGGGTTACCTATGCACTCTTCCCATCCTTGCTGGTTCCCTCTTTTCCCCTCC
>NW_008236571.1:0-253 GCF_000691975.1 Corvus brachyrhynchos
TGGTGGTTTGTCAGCGTGACTTCTATTGAGGTTACCACATTCATTCCGAGGCTCCCTCGGGTGGCTGGCTGGTTCTGCTGAAGGAAACCACTGGGGTTGCACTCAACTTGTGGCTCTTTAGGGCGCCCACTTGTGTCCTGGTGTGTGGCCCCACCGCGCTGAGCTGGCTATTTCCCGCACGGTGGCATGCTATGGTGGCATGGGTGCTGGAATTGTAGTTATGGCACCACACCGTTTTCCGGCAAGTGCGCCT
>NW_008236572.1:0-400 GCF_000691975.1 Corvus brachyrhynchos
CCCATCCCAGGGATCTGGGGACTCTGAGATCCCGTCCCAGGGATTTGGGGACTCTGAGATCCCATCTCAGGGATTTGGGGACCCTAAAATCCCATCCCAGGGATCTGGGGACTCTGAGATCCCATCTCAGGGATTTGGAGCCCTAAAATCCCATCCTGGGCAGTTCCCTGCCTCCCCTAATCCCGGAATTCCGCCTTTCCCAGCCTCCCGGGCCGACCCCGTGCGCGACATCCTCTGGCTCGGGGCTCATCCTGGGGATTTTGGGGGAGCTGAGATCCCATCCCAGGGATTTTGGGGGAGCGAGATTCATCCAGGGTGATTTCCCCGCTCTCCATCTCTCCCTAATCCCGGAATCCCCCCCGTTTCCCAGCCTCCCGGGCCGACCCCGTGCGCGACATCC
>NW_008236572.1:1763-2556 GCF_000691975.1 Corvus brachyrhynchos
TTCCCCCATTTCTAGCAGCAGCAGACCCTGCTGTGAGCTCTGTGGGCTGTCCCCGTTCTCTCACCCCGTTTTCCCTCTATCCATTCCCATTTTTCCCCATTTTTCCCCGTTTTTCCAGCAGCTGAAGCCTGCTGGGAGCTGTGCAGGTCATTCCCGTTCTCTCACCCCGTTTTCCCGGTGTTTATTCCCATTTTTCCCGTTTTTCCCGTTTTTCGAGCAGCCGAAGCATCCTGCGAGCTCTGCGGGCTGTCCCCGTTCTCTCACCCCGTTTTCCCTCTATCCATTCCCATTTTTCCCATTTTTCCCATTTTTCCCCATTTTTCCCCATTTTTCCCCATTTCCAGCAGCAGCAGACCCTGCTGTGAGCTCTGCGGGCTGTCCCCGTTCTCTCACCCCGTTATCCCAGTGTTTATTCCCATTATCCCAGTGTTTATTCCCGTTATCCCAGTGTCCTACCCCATTCTTTAACCCCATTGTCCCGCTGCTAATTCCCCATTTTTCCCCATTTTTTCCCCATTTTTTCCCCTTTTTTCCCCATTTTTTCCCATTTGTTCCCACTTTTTTCCCATTTTTTCCCAATTTTTTCCCCATTTTTCCCCATTTTTTCCCATTTTTTCCCCATTTTCCCCCATTTTTTTCCATTTTTCTCATTCTTCCCCATTCTTCCCCATTTTTTCCAATCCTTTTCTCATTCTTTGCTCATTTTTTTCCCATTTTTTCCCTTTTTTTCCCCATCATTCCCATTTTTTCCCATTTTTATCCCCGTTTTTTCCCATTTTGCCCATTTTTAACC
>NW_008236573.1:0-943 GCF_000691975.1 Corvus brachyrhynchos
TTTTTTTTTTTTTTTTTTGGGGGGGGTTAAATTCTATTTTTTTCCCCTCCAGAAACGGATGGGAAACGCTCCCGCACGAGCTACACCCGGTACCAAACGCTGGAATTAGAGAAGGAATTTCATTTTAACAGATACCTGACGCGGCGGAGGCGCGTGGAGATCGCCCAGAACCTCTGCCTGAACGAGAGACAGATCAAAATCTGGTTCCAAAACCGCCGCATGAAGTGGAAGAAAGATTCCAAGCTGAAAAGCCAAGAGGCTCTTTAGGTGACATCCAGGAGGGGCGGAAAGAATTCCCCGATTTTTAAAATTTTTCTCTTTTTTTTTTTGAGAGTTTAAAATATGTTTTTCATTTTTCATTTTTTTTTTTTTTTTTGAATTATTTGGAATTATTTGGAAGTCTTGTTGTCACCGTGGGGTTTGAAGCGGAATTTCTCGCGGTTCTGGGGTGGGGCTGCCACCCTCGCGGCTCCCTCAGACAAAGGAAAATCCCTGATTCAAATGCGGGAAAGGATGGGCGGGGGGTGGAAAAAAACCAACAAATGGGGTGGAAAAATCCCAACAAATCCCCCCCCGCTGGTGAAAACCCCGCGTGTCCCTTCCCTGCGCGGCTCCGGGGCGGAAAAAACAGCAAAAAAACCGGAATATTGGGAAAAAACCGCCTGGAAACCCGCGCGGCGCTGCTGGGCCGGCCCCAAACCCGGCGATTTTCCCTGGAAAACCAAAAAGGAAAAGATGGAAATGGGAAATAAAGTGGCGGAAAACAAAACCCCGAAAGTTTGGGGAAATCCCGATTCGGGAATCGCCCCGGGAGCCGGAATTCCCCAAATAAACCCAAATATTCCCAGGAAACCAACTGGGAGCGCTCGGGGATCGGCGCCTCCGTCCCGAAAGGAAAAATTCGGGTTTGGAAGCCCCAAAAACGCCCCCGGGGGCTCGGCTG
>NW_008236574.1:0-1293 GCF_000691975.1 Corvus brachyrhynchos
GGCCGCCCACCGACACCTGTGTGACACCTGTGACACCTACAACCGCTACAGACACCTGTGTGACTCTTACAGCCATCACAGATACCAGCCTACACCTGTACTACACTTACAAGCACCACGTGCACCTGTGTGATACCTGTGTGACCCCTACAGCCACCCACCGACACCTGTGTGGCATCTGCGTAACACTTACAACCACTACAGACACCTATATGACACCTGTGTGACACCTACAGCCACCCAGCGGCATCTGTGTGGCACCTGTGTGACACCTGTGTGACACCTACAGCCACTACAGACACCTGTGTGACACCTACAGCCGCTTACCACCATCTGTGTGACACCTGTGTGACACCTGTGTGACACCTACAGCCGCTTACCAGCATCTGTGTGACACCTGTGTGACACCCGGGACGTCTACAACCACCCACTGACCCCTGTGTGACACCCATGACACCTGTGTGACACCTACAGACACCTGCGTGACACTTACAGGCAGCCACCGACACCTGTGTGGCCTCTGTGTAACACAGCCACTACAGACACCTGCGTGACACCTGTGTGACACCTACAGCCGCCCACCACCGTATGTGTGACATCTGTGTGACACCTGTGACACCTACAACCACTACAAACACCTGCGTGACACCTACAGCCACCCATTAACACCTGTGCGACACCCCCGACACCTGAACGATGTTTACAGCCAGCCAACGACACCTGTGTGACACCCGTCTGACACTTGTGTAACACAGCCACTACAGACACCTGTGTGACACCTGTGTGACACCTATGTGACACTTACGGCCACTACAGACACCTGTGTGACACCTCCGTGACACCTCTGCGACGCACTGACACGCACGTATCAGACCTGCACACACCTCTGCTGCACCTGAACACACCTGGGAAGTCCTAAATGCACCTGCCTCGCACCTCTGCCACAGCTGGACACACCTGGATGCACCTCTGTCACGTCTAGGTACACTACAGACACCTGCGTCACCCTTGAATACGAGTCTGCCACGTCCACGTCACACCTGAGCACACCTGTGTCGCACCTGTACGTACCTACGTCACTCTGGAATATGCCTGAGCACACCTGCATCACATCTGTATGCACCAGGGCACACCTGTGCCACACCTGGATGTACCCGTCACACCTGAGCACGCCTGTGTCACACCTGTACGTACCTACATCACACCTGAGCATACCTGTACGTACCTACATCACATCTGAGCATACCTGTCACACCTGAGCACACCTGTACGTACCTACATCACACCTGAGCA
>NW_008236574.1:2555-3273 GCF_000691975.1 Corvus brachyrhynchos
AGGACTGGGGGGGGGTTGAGGTCCCCCACAAAGCGGGAATTGGGGGGACGGAGAAGGTTTGGGGTCACCTCAGTGAAAGGGATTGGGGAGGAGAAGGGGATTCAGGGGTTTGGGAACTCCGCAAGGGTTTTGGGGGGTTCAGGGTCCCTCTCAATGTGGGGATTATGGGGAAATGAGGTTTTGGGGTTCCCCCGACGGACAAAGATAAGGGGAACAAAAAAAGAGAATTTTACATTTCCCAAAAACTGACGGAATTTCAAGGGTTTGGTGGGAAACGGGGGTCAGGGCTTTGGGGCAAGGTAGGGGGGGGATTGGGGTCCAGAGAATCAGAGTGGGGTAAACCCCAAATGAGGGAACTGCACAGAGGAAGGGAAGGAGAAGGGGATTCAGGGGTTTGGGAACTCCGCAAGGGTTTTGGGGGGTTCAGGGTCCCTCTCAATGTGGGGATTATGGGGAAATGAGGTTTTGGGGTTCCCCCGATGGACAAAGATACTGGGAACAAAAAAAAGCAATTTTACATTTCCCAAAAACTGACGGAATTTCAAGGGTTTGGTGGGAAACGGGGGTCAGGGCTTTGGGGCAAGGTAGGGGGGGGATTGGGGTCCAGAGAATCAGAGTGGGGTAAACCCCAAATGAGGGAACTGCACAGAGGAAGGGCTCCGGGTTTGGGGTGTTGAGGGGGTTTGGGGGTCTCAGGGGAGTTTGGAGTCTCAGGGGG
>NW_008236574.1:7699-8194 GCF_000691975.1 Corvus brachyrhynchos
CCCCCACCCCCAGTGACAAACCCCAGGCGCGAAATTCTGCCCAAATTCCACTTTATTGCGACTTTCCACAATAAATTACACAGGGAGTCAATAAGTTACCGGCCCCGCCCCAACCTAGCGGTTCTTGGGCCGTGGGTGTGCCATAAATACATAAAAACGTATAAAAAAATCAATACGACGTACAAAAGACTGAAAAAATGCGTAACTTACATATTAATCCATAAATAGTGCAATAAATAAGATTTCAGCTTTTCTCCGCCCGTTCACTCCGGGCTTGCTGATCTCAGGTTCCGACTGACCCCCAGCCCCGTCCACCCCCGGCTGACCCCACCCATCCCTCGCTCTGCTCCTGCTGATCCCAGTTCCACCCCTCTGTGCCCGCTCTGGTCCTCATCCATCAATCCCATCCATCAATCCCATCCATCAATCCCCGATCCATCAATCCCCATCCATCAATCCCATCCATCAATCCCATCCATCAATCCCATCCATCAC
>NW_008236574.1:8311-8642 GCF_000691975.1 Corvus brachyrhynchos
AACCCCCACCCCATCACCCCCCCACCCATCAATCCCATCCATCAATCCCCATCCATCAATCCCCATCCATCAGTCCCCATCCATCAATTCCCATCCATCACTCCTCATCCATCAATTCCCGTCCATCCCATCCTGATCCATCAATCCCCATCCATCAATCCTCATCCATCCCATCCCCATCCATCCCATCCTGATCCATCAATTCCCATCCATCCCATCCCGATCCATCCCATCCTGATCCATCCCATCCCCATCCATCAATCAATCCCCATCCATCAATCCCCACCCATCCCATCCCCACCCATCCCATCCCTGCTGGCTCCTCCTGCCC
>NW_008236575.1:0-428 GCF_000691975.1 Corvus brachyrhynchos
GGGGCCCCGCGGGGGGTGGGGACATTTTGGGGTGTCCCCTCACCTGGGGTGACCTCGGAGATGTGGCACTCCTCCAGGGCCCCCGAGGGGCTGTGCACCTTGGCGTCCAGGGCGCCCTTGGCCCCGTTGAGGCTGACAGCGAACGAGGCCGGCTGGTGAACCTTGAGCCCCGACTCCTGGGGGGACACGGGTCAGGGACCCCAAAAACGGCCGGGGGGAGCCCCAAATCCACGTGGGGGAGGCTTCAAAACCCGGGAGAATCCCCCCAATCCCCTCCCGAAAAGAAACAACAGCGAAAAACCCGAAAGAACTCGATCCCAGAAACAGCTGAAAGTGCCCCGAATCCAGCCCGAAATCCACCCAGAAAACCCCTAGGAAACAAAATGAAGCAATCGTAAAAAAAGCCCTAAAAGTGCCCCAAATCCTCC
>NW_008236576.1:0-366 GCF_000691975.1 Corvus brachyrhynchos
TGAGGGCTTCTGCCGCAGGCCTGGGAGACAGGCGCATCGGGGAAGTGCCGGAACAGCCGGGTGGCAGGAACGAGGCGGCTGCCTGGGGGCTGCTTATGGCCTTTGACACCCGGTTCCTCAGGCCTTCCCACCACCCCGGCCCCTCAGGCTCTCCCCCAGCCCGGCCCGGCAGCGCCGCAGCCCCAACGGAGCTCCAGAGGGGCCGGATCGAGAGGCACCTCGGAGCCCTCAGCAGTCCAGCCAGCAACGCACGGGCAGGAGGACACAGACGGCGGTTCCTGCCCGGGACAGGAGTTGCGGCCACCTCCAGGCACCGGTCTCGCAGCCGTCCCCGCAGCTCCGGCCCCTGCCCAGCCGCTCTGTCGG
>NW_008236577.1:0-384 GCF_000691975.1 Corvus brachyrhynchos
CTAAAGGAGAATTCCCAATGAATCAGGGCTGGAAAAGAGGGAAAAGTCATTTTTCGTCCTCTGAGGTTGGAAACCAAGGAATGAACCTGCTCCTGGTGGGCAGGGAGGGAAAAGATCTGGGATTAATCCAGGTGGAATTAACCCAGGAATTCCCTCATCCTAAAGGAGAATTCCCAATGAATCAGAGCTGGAGAAGAGGGAAAAGTGCAGGAAAAGATCTGGGATTAACCCAGGAATTCCCTCATCCTAAAGGAGAATTCCCAATGAATCGGGGCTGGAGAAGAGGGAAACCTGAGGGAAAAGATCTGGGATTAACCCAGGAATTCCGGGATTCCAGCTGGTTTTGATCCGTTTTTCCCTGGTTTTCCCCCCGTTTTCTCCCAG
>NW_008236578.1:0-247 GCF_000691975.1 Corvus brachyrhynchos
AAATCCCCAAAAATCCCATTAAAAACCATCCCAGAACCCCCAAAATTCCCCCCAAAACCACCCCGGAACCCCAAAAATCCCCAAAATTCCCCAAATCCCTCAAATCCCCCCAAATCCCCTGAAATCCCCGATTTTCCACCCCAAATTGCCCAAAATGCCCCAAAATTCCCCCTGAATTCCCTGAAAATTCCCCAAAGTTCCCCCAAAATCCCCCAAAATTCCTCAAATTCTCCCCAAAACTCCCCCA
>NW_008236579.1:0-1366 GCF_000691975.1 Corvus brachyrhynchos
TGCTACAATGAGTGCCATCTGAAGGAGCCGTACGAGAAGAAGTTCGTCATTGTGAATAACAGCCACATTGCTGCCTGCTACGGGCTTATTGCCCAGGTTTGGCATCGCATCCGCCTCCTCCTCTCCAATATTATTGAGGAGATTATTAGGGGGAAAAAAGGGTTTGGTTTGCTGGTTTCTATTCAGTCTTAAAGATCTGCTGAGAACGAGATCCTACCTGAATGTAAACTCTAGGGTGCAGTTTAACCTCCTGAGGAAGCAGTTCATGTTCTAGTCTTCAGGGTGTGGGAGATCTTAGAGGGTTGTGAAAAGCTGCCGCATCCACAGACACCAATGCCCAGCCTCCTTGCAGGATCCCTTGAGAATGCTAAACCTACAATTCTTGCATCTTGTTTGTGCCTTTCACCTTTGTCCCGGGGATTTTTAGAAGTGTGTGTGAGTTGCCATTGTGGTGGATGTTAAGGAGTTTAAAGTTTCTTCAGAGGTCCCTCTGAAGTTGCATTTGATTCTGTCCCTTCTAGAAACGCAAGGAAGATACTCCTGTGTTCAGCTCCAAGCCCTGTGGGATTGTCCAGCCTTTCAGCGTAGCAGAGATTCCAGTTACAATCAAAGCCCAAAAATTGGGTGAGTATGACACCAGTGTCCTTATTGGCGTGTTCAGGGATGAAGGAAACCCTCTGGTGAGTGCAAGGGGAGACGTGTGCCTTTGTGCAACTCATCCTGGCAGGGTGCAAAGCGTACACGGATTCTTCAAATCGTATCGGTGTTCGTATCGTGACTTTGGCCGGCTCCCCTGCGCTCAGAACCCTCCCCCCTGCTGCTAAAGGTGAATGTGTCTTTTTTTTTCCCCCAAAAGCCCAGAATTTCAGCTGGAGAGTGGTAGTTGTCCCTAAAGAAATAACTTGAGCAGGATTGAGCTGTTTAAGCTTTTTTAGCTTTCCCTGTTGTGGTTTGGTTTGGTTTTTTTTCAAATCTTTCTTGCCTGCTTTCTGGAACAGAGACAGGTTTTACGGAGCACTGGAACGTGGGCGGATATCTACCCAAGTCCAAGACTGATAGAATTTGTCATGATCCCAGCGCTACATTGTAATACACAAACCTTTCACCTCATCAATGAGGATTTTGTCGCTGCAGACTTCAGGATGGAGGTCGTACCCCCCCTACAGGGTCCCCAAGTGCAGGATCTCAAAGACTGAGTAATAGTTTTGGGCGCAGATTAATACAAAATACAGTAACAGGATGAATCACCACAGAACAAACATTTTGGAGGAAAACACCAGGTCCTGTCAGCATCTCCTGGAAAATGCTACATTGCCATTATAAACATATTTCTCTTAGCAATGATGACATCAGAAGGGCAGCTTAT
>NW_008236580.1:0-892 GCF_000691975.1 Corvus brachyrhynchos
GAAGCCCAACACGAAGCCCCCGATCCCTGTCAGCATCTTGGGGGATGGAGGAGCAGCTTTGGGGGGCAGGCAGCAGAAGGATCTGGGAAACGATGGTGGCTGCCAGGAAGGGACTGGAATGGACTGGGACAGAATGGGATGGACAGAATGGGACGGGAGGATACACTGGGACCAGGACCGGGACTGGGCAGGACCAGATTTGGAGCACCAGGGATTATACTGGGATATATTGGGACCACACTGAGGGCTACTGGGAACATGCTGAGGGCCAATGGGTGCTGCTGGGATATACTGGGAGTGATTTGCATCGTACTGGGAATGACTGCGATTGTACTGGGAGTGACTGGAACCACAATGGTGGTGAAAGGGAGCAAGTGGAAAAATGCAGGGGGCAACTGGGATCATCCTGGGAGCAGCTGGCCCATGCTGGGGTCATACTGGGATCATACTTGGAGTGACAGGGTCATGTTGGAGTGACTGGCATAGTTCTGGGACTATCTGGGAGTGACTGGGATCATACTGGGGGTGACAGGAATCAAACCAGACTCCTACTGGGAAGTTACCTGGAATCATACTGGGGGTGACTGGACTCATACTGGGATCATGCTTAGAGCAACTGGGACCATGATGGGACAAAAGGCATCATAGAGGGACTGACTGGGAGTGGCTGGGTTCATACTGGAAGTGACTGGGGCCCTACCTTACTCTACTGGGAGGGACTGAGAGTGAAAGGAACCATACAGGGCATGACTGGGAACAACTGGGACCATGTTGGGGGGCAAGTGGGATCTTATTGGGAATGACTGGGAACATAAAAGCTTGAGTGGAATTTTATCCCGTGGCATTCCCAGGAAGCAGTGGCAGCTCCGCACCCCCAGCCCGGGGGGTGGGA
>NW_008236581.1:0-328 GCF_000691975.1 Corvus brachyrhynchos
AGGCTGAGCCTGCTGGAGCGTGTCCATCTGTCCTAGAGTCTCTTTTGGTATCTGCACATCCCTGCACAGCTCCTGTAGACACTGCTGTCCCCTGAATCCAGGCAGACCAGGCTGCATTTGCGGGTCCTGTGGGAGCCCAGCCCACTGCTTTTGGGGCCCCCCGCCACCCTGGTCCCGGCTCCGGCCCCGATTCCGATGTCCACAGCCCTTCCACCAGCCCCTGCCCCCGCTGTGTTGTCTGCCACTGCTCCATTGAACCCGGCTTTGGCCCCGCGGGCCGCGCTGGGTCCGCCGGCAGCACAGAGTCCTGCCGCCATGACTGCTGTGG
>NW_008236582.1:0-255 GCF_000691975.1 Corvus brachyrhynchos
CCACTGTGACCTGCACTAGTTTCCTCAGGAATGTGTACCAGTTCCCAGCCGGCACACCTGCAGGCAGCGCTTGGCAGGCATCCCACCTCATCCAAGCCAGGACTCCTGTGTTCAGTCTCTGTCCTTGGTGATGATTATGAGGTAGATGAGGGATCTTCAGACTGTCTCTTACACCACCCCATGACTCACGATTGTTGTCAATAGAGCTCTATCAGCACGATTTTGTAGTGTTGTTGCGAAGTCTTCAGGACTCGT
>NW_008236582.1:448-737 GCF_000691975.1 Corvus brachyrhynchos
AGAAAAAAGAAAAGAAAAGAAAAAAGAAAAAAGAAAAGAAAAGAAAAGAAAAGAAAAGAAAAGAAAAGAAAAGAAAAGAAAAGAGAAAAAAGAAGGAAAAAGAAGGAATAAGTAATTTTAATCAAAATACACATCTAATTTCTTATCATGTATTTTCTTATTTTAATACTCGTGTTGTTCGTCTTGTGTCAATAACCTTAGGGGTGTCCACAGTGGATGGGATATTGACCAAATTGTGCCCATCTATTATAAATGCCAATTGTGTTAACCATTTCATCATTCTCCAATT
>NW_008236583.1:0-560 GCF_000691975.1 Corvus brachyrhynchos
ATCCTGTGGTGGCTTCTACCATTGTGAGCACATTACGCTTGCCATGGCAGGTTTGAGGCAGTGTGATGTAATCAATTTGCCAGGCCTCCCCATACTTGTATTTGAATCATCGCCCACCATACCACAGAGGCTTCACCCGCTTGGCCTGCTTGACCGCAGCGCATGTTTCACAATCATGGATGACATGGGAGATACTGTCCATGGTTAGATCCACCCCTCGGTCTCGTGCCCACCTATAGGTGGCATCTCTGCCCTGATGGCCTGTGGCATCATGGGCCCATCGAGCTAGGAGCAACTCTCCTTGATGTTGCCAATCCAAGTCTGTCTGGGACACCTCTATTTTCACAGCCTGATCTACCTGTTTGTTGTTACGATGTTCTTCATTAGCCCGGCTCTTGAGGACGTGAGCATCTACACGGCAGACTTTCACGGGTAGCTTCTCTACTTGAGTGGCAATGCCTTTCCACTCCTCAGCAGCCCAGATTGGTTTTCCACTGTGCTGCCAGTTTGCCTTATTCCACCTTTCCAGCCAACCCCACAGAGCATTGGCTACCATCCAT
>NW_008236584.1:0-449 GCF_000691975.1 Corvus brachyrhynchos
GATGTTCCCTGGGACCCCCTGGGTGCTGCCCAAGACCCCCTGGATGTTCCCTGGGACCCCTTGGGTGCTGCCCAGCACAAACCCATGAGTCTGGGGGCTTCATCCTCCCCTTCCATGAGTCTGGGGGCTTCATCTCCTCTCCATGAGTCTGGGGGCTTCATTTTCTCCCTCTCCATGAGTCTGGGGGCTTCATCCCCCCCCGTCCATCTCCTCTCTATGAGTCTGGGGGCCACATCCCCTCCACCTTCCATGAGTCTGGGGGCTTCACATTCCCCCCCCTCCATGAGTCTGGGGGCTTCATCTCCTCTCCAAGAGTCTGGGGTCCACATTCCCCCCTTCCATGAGTCTGGGGGCTTCATCCCCCTCCCTTCCATGAGTCTGGGAGTTTCATCTCCTCTCTATGAGTCTGGGGTCCACATCCCTCTCCCTTCCATGAGTCTGGGGGCTTC
>NW_008236585.1:0-208 GCF_000691975.1 Corvus brachyrhynchos
GGATTTGATTTATGGCACGGTTCAGTGTCATACAGAGGTGGTCAATGCCCCAAGCCTGTCACTGTTCAAGAGGCATTTGAACAATGCCCTTAATAATATGCTTTAACTTTTGTTCAGCCCTGAAGTAGTCAGGCAGTTGGACTAGATGATCATTGTAAGTCCTTTCCAACTGAAATATTCTATTCTATCCTATTCTATTCTATTCTAT
>NW_008236586.1:0-212 GCF_000691975.1 Corvus brachyrhynchos
CCATCCCACTGCATCAGCATAGCCATCACAAGTTTTTCCTTATTCAACACAGCCAAGGACAATGGCAAAGTAGGAGACCAACTGTAACGGTGCAGGTGGCTGCAGCTATTCTTTCTCCTGAGGAGAACTCAGATAACCAGCTGTGGCAGTTAGCAACCCAAGTTTAGCATGTAATTTTACAGTCATGGTGAGAACTCATGATTCCCTTGTTT
>NW_008236587.1:0-438 GCF_000691975.1 Corvus brachyrhynchos
ACATAATAACCCCCCTTATTGGCCTACTAGATCAATGAAGAACTTCAGTTCTTCACAGCATGTGTCTGAGCTGTCAGTAGTGCTTATTCTACTGAAATCAATGAGCTTCTCCACGAGACAAGTAGTTATTCCCAGTTTTGAGATTAAGGCCACCAGTCAAAAAAACCCCATAATTTTTTCCAAAGGTAAAAAAAAAAAAGAAAAAAAGAAAAAAAAGAATAAGAGACCATGAGCAAAATCAGCAATAGAAGACTGATCTTCATCTGTGAGAGATTGGTTACGAGAAAAGGGACATATAGATTCAGGATATACAGATTCTTTGCAGCTTACTGATCTGAGAAGCTGGCTACGTGAGAACAGGCACATAGACCCTTGCAGCTAGCTGAGCAAGGTCTCATACGACAGTGCACCACACATCCTGTGTAACAACTGAAGTTA
>NW_008236588.1:0-434 GCF_000691975.1 Corvus brachyrhynchos
TTTTCTCTATTTCCCCCACACAGCCTTTGTTCCCCTCCCGGAGGTTTGCGGTGAGATGCTGTCCTACCGGTTCTCCCCCGGAAACCAACGAAATCAATCGAAATAATGATGGATTTTTGAACTCTTCCCACCGCTGTTTTCAGAAGGTCCCGACTGGATCCTGCCGGGAGGAGCCGGGGGCACAGAAGGGCCTCAGGGCTTACTTGGGGAGAACAGTTTAATTGGGGCGAGAAACACTTCAGTTCTGGGGAGAAAATGTGAACGGAGGGGAGAGAAAATGAACTGCGGGGAGGAGCCCCCCAGCCCCCGGCTGTGCCCCGAAGGTGCTGCCCGCGGCTCCCCTGCTCCCACCCCCGGGCTAGGGGCGCGGAGCTGCCGCTGCTCCCCGGGCACGGCACGGGATAAAAACTCCATCCAAGCTTTTGCAGCCGTGG
>NW_008236588.1:2227-3210 GCF_000691975.1 Corvus brachyrhynchos
AGATGCGGCGGACCCGGCCCAGCCAGAGCGGGGCGGAGCGCGGGGAGCCGGGGCTGGGCCGGGATCTGTGGGGCTGGGATGGCAACTGCGGGACTGGAATGGGCATCCCTGAGATCAAGGCTGAGGAATCAGCAAATTACCTGGGGCACACCTGCCTGGAATGTCTCCGGAAACATGTCAGATACGGGTGGGAGGCGCTGGAGTGTGAAGGTGGGGAGGGCAGAATTCCCGTGGGAATATGGGATTTGAGAATGCAGGATTTGGGAGGGCAAAATTTGGGAACATGGGAATTCCCATGGAAATTCCATGGATGGATCTCAGTCATCCCATTCCCATGGGACTTCCATGGATGGATCCCACTTCTGTCCCATTCCCATGGGAGTTCTGCAGATGGATCTCATTGCCATCCCATTCCCATGGAATTCCATGGGCAGATCTCATCCCCATCCCACTGCCATGGAATCCCATGGATGCATCTCACCGTGACCCCATTCCAGAGCCCCCTGATGTCCATGTGTCCGGGAAAGCGGAACACGGGATCCTGACGTTGTCCTGCCACGCGTACGGATTCTACCCCAGCACCATTGGGATCAGCTGGATGAAGGGGATGAAATCCGGGATCGTTCCCAACAGAGACAGCACCTTCCACCCCCGGGCCGGGATCGAGGCGCTGCCGGAGGAGCGGGAGCAGCACCGGTGCCGGGTGGAGCATCCTGGAATGCCGGAGATCGGGATCTTCTCCTGGGGTGGGGCTGGGAATGTGGAATGTGGGAATTTGGGAATGTGGAGCAGTGGGATGGGGGTTCCCCTCCCCCTCCTCACCATCCCGTGCTTTCCAGAGCCAGAATCCAGCGGGAATCTCACCCCGGTGGTCGCTGTGTCATCATCGCTGCCATCGGCGTCATTCTCCTCATCGGATTCGGCGTCTGGAAGCTCCAATCCGGTTCCCCCCCGAAACTCCTTGTTGGGTGGAGTCGCGGGAG
>NW_008236589.1:0-383 GCF_000691975.1 Corvus brachyrhynchos
AAATGACCAAAAATGGCCAAAAATGACCCAAAACGGGTCAAAATGACCCAAAATGACCAAAAAAAACCCCAAAAGGAACCAAAAGGACCCAAAATGTCCCAAAATTACCCAAAATGGCCCAAAATGGCCCAAAAATGTCCCAAGTCAACCCAAAACCAACCAAAATGCCCCAAATTGACCCAAAATCAACCAAAATGATCCAAATTCACCCAAAATGCCCCAAATTGCCCCCAAATGACCCAAATTGACTAAAAATGACCCCAAATCACCCAAAATGACCCCCAAATGCCCCAAATTGACCCAAAATCAACCAAAATGGCCCAAATTGACTAAAAATGACAGAAAAGACCCAAAATGACCAAAAATGGCCAAAAATGACCCAA
>NW_008236590.1:0-566 GCF_000691975.1 Corvus brachyrhynchos
TACAATACTATCTGTTTCGGCCATATTAAAGTCTCTGAGACCTTTTTTCCTAATACTTGATCAGTCTGTTGTAACCGACGTATCTCTTGAAATATATTTGTCAGGTGAAACTATGTCCATACCAGCATTTCGTGAACTTGCAGCTTGATTGGACTGCAGGGATGCAGGTTCTTCTTCACTGAAGAATCCATGCATTCTATCTTCTTCTCCCCCTCCTGGATGAGGAATAGGGGATGGTATACGTGGTTGTGCACTGTGAGGTAATAAACGAGGAGTGGCTGGAACTGCCATTGCTTTGATCTGGACACGGGAGGAGAGAGTACAGTGGATCTGGACAGGGTACTGCCACCATGCGGGATGGGTGAGGGCTGGGGACCCAGTGCATCAACCTCTTGAGGTAGATAATCTCTTGCACATTCTCTGAGTTGGAAATAAAGATGAAGAACAAAGTCATCTGAAAGCTGAAAGTGACAGTGGAAGAATGAGGGATCAGATGCCTGTTGTGGAATTCAAAGCTTTGAAGAAGGCATACAAGAAGTTGGAGTTGTACTGCTCATTGTAAAAAA
>NW_008236591.1:0-495 GCF_000691975.1 Corvus brachyrhynchos
ATTCTCTTTTATCCCTCGAGAAATTCAAAGTAGGAAACCCCTTGATGCGATTACCATTTTTACAGATGGCTTGGGGAAATCTAAAAGGTCAGTCCTGACGTGAAAAGATCCCAAGATGCAAAAGTGGGAAACTGACATCAAGGTAATCCAGGGGTCACTACAAGTAGCTGAACTAGCAGCCATTGTCAGAGCATTTGAGAGGTTCAAAGAACCCTTTAATTTGATCACTGATTCAGCATATGTAGCTGGAGTAACTGTGAGAGCAGAACACACTCTCCTAAAAGAAGTCTCAAACAAGAAAATTTATGATCTACTCTCGAAGCTGATTTATCTGGTTTCCCACCGAGAGCATCCCTATTTTGTCATGCCTGTGAGGTCACATACAAACCTGCCAGGATTTATTACAGAGGGTAATCGTAGAGCTGATGCCCTGGCTATGACAGTAGACCTAGTTTTATCAGCTGACTTATCAAAGCTCCCCCAAGTTTTTGAACA
>NW_008236592.1:0-930 GCF_000691975.1 Corvus brachyrhynchos
TTTCTGAAGTTTGTGTCGAACGTCCCCTGTAGACTGTCCTAAAAATAAGCTCACCAGGTGTTGCGCCCCTTCCTCAGATTCGGGGTCTAATGTCATATGACGATGCATTGCGTCTTGCAAATGTTCTAAAAACTCAGAGGGTGATTCAGAGGGACCTTGCTTGATTGCATATAGGGCTGACCAGTTTATGGTTTTAGGAATTGCCCTCTCCAGTCCCTTTGCTATGAAATCTTGGTAATCTTCTAATCTTTCCATGTCACTGTCATCATTAGGATCCCACTGCGGATCTTGGAGAGGAAGAACATCCTTAACTCTCATTTATGTTATTTTGCAAGCGTCCTCTGCTAAGCTCCCTGCTTCTCTCAAAACTAGTCGTTTTTCTGTCTCTGTAAGAGCATCTAGCAACAGTTGAATATCTAACCAGTCAGGTCTGTGTTGTTTAACCATGAATCGAAATTTCTTTGCAACACCTATTGGGTCACTCCGATAACGTTTAGCAATCTTTTCCCAAGCCTCCAGATCTACTGTAGAAAAAGGGATTTTAACTAACATTGTTTTTCCTTCAGAAATTACTGCCTCTCTCAAAGGTGCTTGTATGATTTCTTTAGCTTGTTTCTGGGTTCGGGATGCTACAGGACCCTCTGGGGAAAGCAGCTCTTCCCATTCACTGTCACTGCTGGACAATAGTAAAGCTTTAGGGGTCTTTTTCCAAGAGGGTATAGGTGAAGTGGGAAATGAAGTGGAAGCTGAAGTTAGGACTGGCGTTGATTCAGCTGTACTTATAGCTGGAGCTGGAGTTGAGATGGTAATAGCTTTAATTGGAGTGGGGGATGGAACATAAGCTGGAGTTGGGATCGAGATCGAAGTGGCGGGTGAGATAGGAGCTGGGATAGGAGCTGGTCCCCTGGGAAATGAGGTGGGGGGTGATGT
>NW_008236593.1:0-368 GCF_000691975.1 Corvus brachyrhynchos
CCAGCCCAGTTTGGGATTTGGGGGGGCTCAAACCCCTGGACCCCCTTCCCCAGGATTCCCAGATTCGGGATGGGTGGGGAAACACAGCCAGCCCAGTTTGGGATTTGGGATGGAATGCCCACCCCCTGATCCAGGAGGGGGTGGGGACACCCCTGGGACCCCCCAATTCGGGATGGGGGGAACAAACCCCCGGGGTTCTCTCGCTTTGGGATGGGGTGGGGAGAGAAAGACCTCTGGACCCTCTGTGGGTTTGGGATGGGGAGGGGGAGGGGGGCCACGCCCAGCCCAGTTTGGGACGCGCTGGGGACCCCCCCAGGTGCCACCACGTCCCCCCCACCCCATCCCACCCCATCCCATCCCGCAGTGGG
>NW_008236593.1:2071-2722 GCF_000691975.1 Corvus brachyrhynchos
GGGGACATGAGGGGTGTCCCATTGCCCTGGGGGGGACATGAGGGGTGTCCTGTCACACTGAGGGACAAATCAGGGGTGTCCCATTGCCATGGGGTGGGACATGAGGGGTGTCCTGTCACACGGGGGGGGCACAGAGGGTGTGACATCACCCTGGAGGGGACATGAGAGGTGTCCTGTCACACGGGGGGGGCACAGAGGGTGTGACATCACCCTGGGGGGGGACATGAGGGGTGTCCTGTCACATGGGGGGGACATCACATGGGGAGGGACATGGAGGGTGTCCCACTGCCCTGGGGGGGACATGAGGGGTGTCCCATCACCTCGGGGAGGACATAGGGGGGTGTTCTGTTGCCCTGGGGGACAATTAGGGGGTGTCCCCATTCCGTGTCCCCCTGGGGTGACTCTGTGCCCCACCGATGTCGCTGTCCCCGTGTCCGTGTCCTGTGGGATGGTGTCACTCCATGGGGGCTGTCCCCGTCACCCTGGGGGGGACCTGGGGGTGTCCCACCGCCCTGGGGGGGGCACGGAGGGTGTGACATCGCCCTGGGTGGGACATGGGGGTGTCCCATCGCCCTGGGGGTCTCCCCATCCCCGTCCCCCTGGGGTGACACCGTGATCCGTCCATCTTGCTGTCACCACGTTTCGTGTCCC
>NW_008236594.1:0-459 GCF_000691975.1 Corvus brachyrhynchos
GATTGGCTGAGTGGGCGTAAAGCCCCGCCCCCCGCGGGCGCGGCGAGCTGCGATTGGCCGGCTCTTTATTATTGCCGATGAAGTTTAAAGTCCCTCCGAATCCCACAGAAGTCCATCAAATTCACCCTAAAATCCCCCCAAACCCTCCCTTAAAGCCTCAAATGTAGGTCCCCACCACAAATTAAAACGCTCTTGAATGTTTCGACTTGGGGGGGGGGGGAATCCAGGAAGATCCGGGCCGCGAATTTGAGGGAATTTGTGAGATTTGGGGGATCCAAGACCAGATCTCGGGGCTTCAGGGGGTTTGAGGGCGTTGAAGCCCTCTCTTGGGTGCTTCAGAGGGAGTCTGAGGTGCCACAGCGATTCTGTGCTTCTCAGCCCCTCCAAAACGAACCCTTGGGGGCCCAACACCCAAATTTTGGGGCTCGACAAAAAACCCAAAATCCGCTTTTCCGCCTT
>NW_008236595.1:0-752 GCF_000691975.1 Corvus brachyrhynchos
CATTAGCATTTGCCATGGCAAGTTTACCCAAAATTCTTTTTCGTCCATCAGGACTCTGTTTCTCTAAGATTGTTTTTAAGCGATCAACGAACTTAATGAAGCTTTCAATTACTGACTGTTTGATGTTAGAAAATGTTGTGTAGGAACAGAGTCATCAGGAGTAAGGAGCAGCGATGTCTTTGCGATGATAGATATGTCCTGTAGTGCTACTTCAGGTAAGGTGGTAGCTTGGTCTGAGGGTTTCTGGAGGTCACCTTCTCCGGCTAATTGTTCTATTGTCCAATCTGTCTGATTTGTGTCTTTAGCATAGGTGTCAGACAATGTTTTTAAATGTCTCTTCCAATGCCTTTCCCATAGCACATATTCAGCAGGGGAAAGGAGGCAGTTAATAATGTTTTTAATATCATGTGGTACGAGCGTATAGGCGGAGAAGGTGGCTTCCAATAAGTTTCTAAGACCATGTGATCCTCCCCCATGTTCTTTTGCTGCCTTGCAAAGCTCTTTGACTTCTTTGTATGGGATAGGTTCCCATGTTTTTGTAGTTGATGGTCTACCCCTCCTCCCTTTCCCTATAACGACTGGGAAGGCTGAGATCTTTTGAGCTAGCTCCCAGTCTCCCTCTCAGGTGGCTTCCCTACCTGTCTGTGCCCAGCGATCCTCAGTATCTGATTCAAAATCCGAGCTGCTGCTATTGTCCTCTGAAAATGAGGAGCTAGCCATGGCAGGGTGGGGCTGGGCTGCAGGGGGCGTAG
>NW_008236596.1:0-457 GCF_000691975.1 Corvus brachyrhynchos
CTTGGTAGAATCCTCAAACAGGAATTCTTAGGATTTGAATGCCTTGGTGGGAATTCTAGGAGTTAAATCCCATAGTGATGGGGACTCCTTAGTAAGGGAGTGATTTCCTGGACGGTCCACTGGGAAATCTGATTAAAATTACCTAAAACAGAGGGATTTTGGCTTTGTTGTGCAGATTTATTGGGAGTTCGGTTTTTGAGTTTAGTTCTGTTCGTTTGGCCTGGTGGTATAAGATTCATTGGTGGTTATATTATTGGTAGACCAGTGTTATTGGTGGTTCAATTCTGTTTGGTTTGGGTTCAGCTTGTAGAATAAAGGTTTTTGTTTCAGTTATTATTGGTAGACCAGTGTTACTGGTGATTCAGTTCTGTTTAGTTTGGGTTTAGCTTGTAGAATAAAGTTGTTTGGTTTGGTTGGTTGGTTGTTGGGTTTTTTTTTTTTGGTTTTTTTTTTTTTT
>NW_008236597.1:0-351 GCF_000691975.1 Corvus brachyrhynchos
TTGGGGATTTTTTTAGGATTTTTTTAGGATTTTATTGGGATTTTCAGAGAGAATTTTTTGGGGATTTTTTCAGGATTTTTGGGGGGATTTTGGGAGAGGATTTTTTTTGGATTTTATGGGATTTTTTAGGGAATATTGGGGGAAATGGGGAAAAATGGGGAAAATGGGGAAAAAATTGGGGGAAAAGGGAGGAAAACGGGGGAAAATGGGGGGAAAATGGGGGAAAATGGGGAAAAAAGGGGGGAAAATGGGGAAAAAAGGGAGGAAAATGGGGGAAATGGGGAATCAGGGAAAATTGGCAAAAATCTGGGAAAAATGGGGGAAAAATGGGGAAAATCGGGGGAAAATGGG
>NW_008236598.1:0-522 GCF_000691975.1 Corvus brachyrhynchos
TCAAAAGCTTTGCTGACATTTTGCCCTCGGGGTCTTGCCTCTTTTATTCCTTTGATTATCAAATTACAGTAATCATTCATATGTCCTAGCCCTGCCTCTTCATTTTGGTTCCAGTTAGGAGGTGCTATTGGAATTTTCTGGTCCCCAGGTGGACCTTGTTGATTCTCTCTTTCCCAAATTCTCATTCCAGCAGCTCTAATCATCTGCCTTTCCTCTTGGGAAAATATATTATTCATTATTGACTGCATTTCTTCCCAAGTGAAAATATTGGGACCTAAGAATTAGTTTAATTGTTCAGCTGTACCTATGGGATCTTCTAACAACCCTTTAATTTCCTTTTTAAAATTTCTGACTTCTGAAGAGGTCAAAGGAACATTCACAAATCCCATCCCCCCTTGAACCCCTCCCATTGGTACTTCTCATAATGGGAATAAGTTGATTTCTTGATCCCAACCTTTCTGTTCCTCAACCATCATAACTTTAGAAGTGACCTTTTTCCTTTGTTTTGGAGTAGTGGCAGGA
>NW_008236599.1:0-725 GCF_000691975.1 Corvus brachyrhynchos
TCTGGGCTTACAACTGGGGAAGAGGGCAAGGGACACGGGGTTTGGGAAGGAGTTGAGGCAGCCTGGCCAGGGCTATCTCGACAGGGTGGCTGAAAAGACCAAGAAGGGTCAGAGAGAAGGTAGCAGCTCTGTGCCTTTGGGCATATTACCCCATTCAGTTTTTCCAACGAAGGGGAAGTGGGATGAGGAGCAGGAGGGGAGGAAGGAGGGATACAGGAAGAACTGTGGGGGGGGTTGTGTTTTTCTCTTACTTTCCGATCCATTTTATGTAAGTCTTCCAATACGAAAACTAAGGGGAGATATTTTTCTCCAGAGGTGTCTCCTTTCCACTTTAAATCAGTAATCTTATCACCCACATCCTGCCAGAAGGCAGGAGATTTTAAATTTGCAGGAGACTGTTGGGGTCTCCTCTCCCCGCTGTGTAACCCTGGGAGAGGGGCCCTGAGGGAACAGACACGGGGTTTCCCTGCCCCTGCTCAGCCTCGTTCCCCATTGGTTGGTTTGTGTTCCCCTGCGTGGGCAGAAGGACCCTTGGTCCGGTGATTGTAACAGTTCCTGGGCAGAGCTCCGGCCATGCGGCTGGAGAAATAAACATCTCTCTGAAACAGCTATCAAGAATCTGTCTGTCCATATATATTTCCTTTCCACGGGACTCCTGGTTTGATATATGCGTGTTGCAGGATCCCCACAGTAACAAATGGTGAAGAATTGTGAGCAGAACGATC
>NW_008236600.1:0-325 GCF_000691975.1 Corvus brachyrhynchos
GAAAACTCAGAAAAAATTTGGGAAGAATTCAGGGAAAAAATGGGGAAAATTCTGGGAAAATTCTGGGAAAATTCTGGAAGCTTCTGGAAAAAAAATGGGGAAAATTGGGAAAAATTCACAAAGAATCTGGGAGAAATTTGGGAAAAACTTGGGAAAAATCAGAGGAAAAATCAGGGAAAATTCAGGAAAAATTTGGGAAAAAACAGGAAAAATTTTTTAAAAAATTAGGGAAAATTCTGGGGAAAAAAAATGGGAAAAAATGGGGAAAATCCGGGAAAATGCAGAGAAAAACGCAGGAAAAATTTGGGAAGAACTGAGAAAAAAA
>NW_008236601.1:0-540 GCF_000691975.1 Corvus brachyrhynchos
CCATCCCATCCCATCCCATCCCATCCCACCCTGAAGGCTCTCCCAGCCCACCCAAGCTCCATTTTCCCAAGGGAGGAGTCTCTCAGAAATCCCCTGGATACCCGGAAAGGCGGGAGGATCCCAGTCTGTGTCCTGCTCCATTGGTGCCCATTCCCATGTGGGATATCCCGGGATTCCCAGCTGCTGGCAGCCCCGGATCCCTGCCCTGGGAGAAGGGATCCGTCGGAGCAGCTGCCTCGGGATACCGGGAGCAGGGATCACCTCCACAAGGCCCTTTCCTCCAGCCAATCCCCAAACCCAACCTGAATCCCTGGATCGCAATTCCAGAGCTCCCGTCCAACCCACTCAGTCCTATTCCCAGCATGGGCTGGGAGCTCATCCCAGAATCCTCGTGCGGAGATGGGATAACAGGGAATTCCCAGTGCTCTCCATTCCCAGCTTTCCACTCCCAAAACCTCTCCCAGGGCAGTGATGGAAAGAAAATTCCTGCAGGATCTTCCCGAGGGGGGTCGGGAATGGCTGACCCAGGACACGGAGCTG
>NW_008236602.1:0-604 GCF_000691975.1 Corvus brachyrhynchos
CCCAAAAGCCCCCCAAAACCCCAAAAATGGACTTGGGGACCCTGAAAACCCTAAAACCCTGAAAATGCTCCCAAAAGTTGACCCAAGAGCGTCAAAATCCCATCAAAATCCCATTAAAAAACCCAAAACTCCCAAAATGACCCCAAAAATGGACTCGGGGACCCCAAAAACCCTAAAACCCCCAAAATGCCCCCAAACGTCGACCCAGGAACCTCCCAGGAACATCAAAATCCCATCAAAATCCCATCAAAATCCCATCAAAATCCCATCAAAATCCCATTAAAAAGCCCAAAAGCCCCAAAATCACCCCAAAAATGGACTTGGGGACCCCAAAAACCCTAAAACCCCAAAATCCCATCAAAAATCCTATAAAAATCCCATCAAAATCCCATTAGAAAGCCCAAAAGCCCCAAAATCACCCCAAAAATGGGCTCGGGGACCACAAAACCCCCAATATTTTCCCAAAAACCCCAAAACCTCCAAAAAAACTGACCCAGGAACGTCAAAATCCCACCAAAATCCCACAAAAATTCCATAAACCCCCCAAAAAATCCCATTAAAATCCCATAAAAAACCCCCAAAATCACCCCAAAAATGGAATCGG
>NW_008236603.1:0-437 GCF_000691975.1 Corvus brachyrhynchos
AACACAACCCCTGTCTGCACCGCAGCCACGGCCGACGACACACAGCAGAGGCATTTCAGCAACTACCGTGTCACCATCGCATGTACCCCCTACCATCCCTCTGACAACACCACTCAGAGAATTATCACGACAATCACACAATGTTAAACCACATCTCCCACACGGTTTCAACGAGACCAAATCGATTTTATCTCCAGAAGAGAAAAAGGACTTTCTCAACTATATGCTGACACCTTTTCCATCACAGCAGGACCAAGCACGTATTATTCCTATTAAAAGTGAAGTCTCGGAGCGAGACATTCCACTTCATGCACATTCTTTTTGAACTTCTCAGGGACGCTCAGCTGATTTTATGGGACTTTTCATTCTCAAGTGCCTATTCAGGACCTCAGTGGGGAGGATATGGTGACCATCACAGCTTCAGAAGGCATTCCTAT
>NW_008236604.1:0-824 GCF_000691975.1 Corvus brachyrhynchos
TCTGGTTCTGGCACCAGGTTCTGGTTCTGGCACCGAGGTCTGGTCCTGGGACCGGGTTCTGGTTGTGGCACTGGGTTTGTGGTCCTGGCACCGGGTTCGTGGTCCTGGCACCGGGTTCTGGTTCTTTCACTGGGTTCTGGTTTCTTCATCAGGTTCTGGTTCCGGCACCGGCTCTGGTGCTGGCACCGGGGTCTGGTCCTGGAACTGGGTTCTGGTTCTGGCACCGGGTTCTGGTTCTGGCACTGGCTTTGTGGTTCTGGCACCGGGTTCTGGTTCTTTCATCAGGTTCTGGTTCCGGCACTGCGTTTGTGGTTCTGGCACCGAGTCTGGTCCTGGCACTGAATTCTGGTTCTGGCACTGGGTTCTGGTCCTGGCCCCAGGATCTGGTTCTGGCACTGGGTTGTAATTCTGGCACTGGGTTCTGGTCCTGGTCCTGGGTTCTGGCCCTGGCCCTGGGTTCTGGTTCTGTTTGTTTTTGCTGCCATTGTTGTCACTTTGCCCTGTTGTACATATGTACCCTCATTGGTCAAGAACTGTTATTCCTGTTCCCGTATCTTGGCCTGGAAGCCCCATAATTTCACAGTTGCAATAATTTGGAGGATAGGGGGTCGTATTCTCCATCCCAAGGGAAGTTCCCACCTTCCTGGGCAGACATGTGTCTTTCAAACCAAGACATAGTGGCAGCCCAAAATTGGAGAATCCCATTCCTAAAGCCTGTCAGAGCTGAACAAGCAAACAGCATTTCTGCCAGTTTAACCAAAAAGATGCATTTTTGTCCCAGGAGGAGGGAACCAGGTCCTGTGCCCCCTTGGAACTGGCAGGGG
>NW_008236604.1:5061-5629 GCF_000691975.1 Corvus brachyrhynchos
TTGTCATCTGGGTGGCGTGAAGGAAGCGAGGTCACGTCTCATCCCCACGTGTTGGTGGCCCTTGGTGGGGGCAGGGTGGTAGCAGGGTGGGGGCAGGGTGGACACACAGCAGGGGACAGGCTGGGGACATGGTGGGACATGGTGTTCCCAGGAGTGGGGGGCTCAGGGGATGTGGGGATCTCAGGATGGGTGTCCCAGGGGAATGGGGAGAGAGGGGAAGTGACAGGGAGTGTCTGTCTGGGGAATAGGGGTCCCCATGTATCGGGGTGTCCCCAGGATGGGGGTCCAGAGGGAATGGGGAGCAAAGGGGGTGGAGGGAAGGCGATGGAGATGCTGGGCAACAGGAGACCCAGGATGGGGTTCCGAGAAAAGGGGGACACAGGGAATGGGGCTCCCACTGCTCCTCAGGGGAATGGGTGTCCCATGTGGAGTATGCCCAGCCCCTGCCTTGGAGGGATTGAATAACCTCCCAGCGAGATCCCCTTGGAAAAGGCAGCACTTCGCTGTGAGGTTGAGAGAAAACAGAACCATGATACTCTGGGAGACCCTATGTAGATTCTTTGTAACC
>NW_008236605.1:0-303 GCF_000691975.1 Corvus brachyrhynchos
GCACCCATGGGGTCAAGGACAGCACCCGTGGGGATTGGGGTCAGCCCCAGGACCCCCTGAGCTGTGCTGGGGGTTGGGAACGGGGTCTGTGGGGTTGGGAATGGGGACTGTGGGTTGGGAATGGGCTCTGTGGGTTGGGAATGGGGTCTGGGGGGTTGGGGACGGGCTCTCGGGTTGGGGACGGGCTCTCGGGTTGGGGACGGGCTCTGTGGGGTTGGGGACGGGCTCTGTGGGGTTGGGGACGGGCTCTCGGGTTGGCGACGGGCTCTGGGGCCGCGGGTGGCATCGGGGCTCACCCAGCGC
>NW_008236606.1:0-383 GCF_000691975.1 Corvus brachyrhynchos
CGTTAATAAGTGCAGTTTATCCCCTGTTATACCTTGGTAATAAGTGCTAGCTATAAGTTGTTAAATGAAGTTGAAAATATTTAGCTGTTAATCCTGTTCTTTGTTATTCCCGTTTACAGACTCTGCCTTCACATAACCATATTGTCACATCAACTGTATGGTAAGGCTCCATTTGAAGCCAGCATTCTCTTTCAATAACAGTCTAATCAGACTCCAAATTTACGGGCATGATAACTAATCTCTGACAAGGCCAAGCCCAAAATAACCACGAGTTTCCAGAAGCCTGAGATCACTGAAGAAGAACCATCTGAAGGTGAGAAGCCTAAAGAAAGGACAAAAGAAGCAAAGATGACAAGCCCCACCAGCAGAGGCAACCCAAATGC
>NW_008236606.1:654-894 GCF_000691975.1 Corvus brachyrhynchos
AAAAACATGGGCACCCAAACACATAAGCAGAAGGGAGCATGCCCCTCCCAAGACAATTGGCTCTGTTTCAATTTTAAATACATAACCAGGACAGAAGATTTGTTAAAAAGAAAGACCTATGACACCGACCTGATCCAAGAGGTGGTCACAGAAGAAAAAGAAAAATAAAAAGAAAACAATCCTTTGATGTCAAGGAAAAAGAAAAATAAAAAGAAAACAATCCTTTGATGTCAAGGAAAA
>NW_008236607.1:0-964 GCF_000691975.1 Corvus brachyrhynchos
GTTTTTGAGAGTTTTTTGGGGTGACTTTTGAGCGATTTTTGACATTTTTTGGGCAATTTTTGGGGTGGTTTCTTTGGTGTCTTTCAGGGCAATTTTTGGGGTGGATTTTGCGTTTTTTTGGGGTTTTTTTGGGGTGGCTTTTAGGATTTTTTGGGCAATTTTTGGGGTGGATTTTTTGAGGGTTTTTGGGGTGATTTTTGAGCGATTTCTGAAGTATTTGGGCAATTTTTGGGGTGGATTTTGGGTTTTTTTGGTAATTTTTGGGGGTTTTTCTGGGTTTTCAGGGCAATTTTTTGGGGTTTTTTTGGAGGGTTTTTGGGGTGATTTTTGAGCAATTCCTGAGGTTTTTTGGACAATTTTTAGGGTGGCTTTTTGGGGTCTTCCAGAGCAATTTTTGGGGTGTTTTTTTTTGATTTTTTGAGGTGATTTTTGAGCAATTTCTCAGGTTTTTTGGGCAATTTTTGGGGTGTTTTTTGGGATTTTTTAGGGTGATTTTTGAGCAATTTCTGACCTTTCTCGGGTAATTTTTGGGGTGGTTTTTTGAGGGTTTTTGGGGTGATTTTTGACCCATTCCTGAGGTTTTTTGGACAATTTTTGGGGTGGTGGGTGGTTTTTTGGGGTTTTTTAGGGTGATTTTTGAGCAATTTCTGACGTTTCTCGGGTAATTTTTGGGGTGGTTTTTTGAGGGTTTTTGGGGTGATTTTTGACCCATTCCTGAGGTTTTTTGGACAATTTTTGGGGTGGTTTTTTGGGTTCTTCCAGAGCAATTTTCGGGGTGGTTTTTGGGCAATATTTTGGGGTTTTTTTGAGGTTTTTTGGCCTCCCCACCTCTCCTGCTTGAGGGCGAACTCCAGCATGCGGATGCGCCGCACCAGGTCCAGCTTGAGGTTCTCCTGGCCCTTGCGCTCGCCCTGCAGGAAGGCCACCTGCGCCTTGGGGACACCCAGGGGACACCGAGGGTGAC
>NW_008236608.1:0-294 GCF_000691975.1 Corvus brachyrhynchos
GAACACCAGATCCCATCCCAGAGGTGGGAACTGGGATTCGTTCCCATGCCAGGTGCAGGTGGGGTTTGGAGCAGCCTCCATCCCAGGGAGGCTTCCTTTATCCCATTTCCTGCTCCTCCATCCCAGCTCCCTGCTCCTCCATCCCAGTTCCATCTCCCCGTCCCAGTTCCCATCTCCCCATCCCATTTCCCATCTCCCCATCCCAGTCCCCTCTCCCCATCCCAGTTCCCCTCTCCCAGTTCCCCATCCCCGCTCCCCATTCCATTTCCCATCTCCCCATCCCAGTCCCATCTC
>NW_008236609.1:0-324 GCF_000691975.1 Corvus brachyrhynchos
GGATGTGGGGGAATACTGGGAGTGCTCTGGAATTTTTATTGCTTTTCCCTAAAGTCCTGGAAGTTTTTTCCCTTTTTTCTTTAAAAATCCTGGAACTTTTTTCTCTTTCCTCTTAAAAACCTTGGGATTTTTGTCTCATCCCTCTAAAAACCCTGGAAATTTTTTCCCTCCCATTCCTCTAAAAACCCTGGAAATTTTTCCCTCCCATTCCTCTCAAAACCCTGGCATTTTTTCCCCTTTTTCACACAAAACCCTGGCATTTTTCCCCTCCCCTCCCTCTCAAAACTCTGCAATTCCCCCCTTTTTCACACCAAAACCCTGGAT
>NW_008236610.1:0-574 GCF_000691975.1 Corvus brachyrhynchos
TTCCCAGGGAATCCCGGGAATTCTGAGCTCACACTGGCCAAGCTGCTGTCCAGGTCCGGCAGGGTCACGTCCGGCACCGCCATGGACGGGCTGAAGAGCTGCGGGGGAAAAGCGGGAATGGGACACCGGGAAGGGCGGAATTCCCGGGAGAGACGCGCTGGGAGCCAGGGAATGGATCCTGGAATGTTCCCAGTGGGAATTCCATGGATAAAAATGGATCCTGGGATGGTCCCAGTGGGAATTCCTGGGATAAAAATGGATCCTGGGATGGTCCCAGTGGGAATTCCTGGGATAAACCCACCCTGATCCAGGAATTCCAGGGACATTCCCAGTGGGAATTCCCAGGATAAACCCGCCCTGATCCAGGAATTCCATGGATAAACCCACCCAGGGAATGGATCCCGGGATTGTCCCAGTGGGAATTCCTGGGATAAACCCGACCAGGGAATGGATCCTGGAATGTTCCCAGTGGGAATTCCCGGGATAAAAATGGATCCGGGGATGGTCCCAGTGGGAATTCCCAGGATAAACCCGACCAGGGAATGGATCCCGGGATGGTCCCAGTGGGAATTCC
>NW_008236611.1:0-311 GCF_000691975.1 Corvus brachyrhynchos
TGGGGATCCCAGTGCTCCCAGTGCTCCCAGTGCAGCCAAACTGGCCCCAAACTGGTCCGAAATGGCCCCAAACTGGTCCTAACTGGTCCCTACTGGTCCCAAAGTGGACCATACTGGTCTGAACTGGTCCCAAACTGATCTGAACTGGTCCAAAATGGCCCCAAACTGGTCCGTACTGGTGCCAAACTGGCAGAAACTGGGCTGAACTGGTCCAAACTGGCCCCAAACTGGTCCCAAACTATTCCCAAACTGGTCAGTACTGGCACAACCAAACTGGTCTGAACTGGTCCAAACTGGCCCCAAACTGGTCC
>NW_008236612.1:0-547 GCF_000691975.1 Corvus brachyrhynchos
CCCCGGCGGAAGTTTCCCAACAAAGGCTGACCACCGGCATGTGTCAGAGATCTACAGTAGTCCGAGCAATGCCCTGATCTGCCACACCTCTTGCACTGGGGGATCGGTGTGTTTTCTTTTTGGCACGGCTTTGGCCGCTTCTGTTTTTTCGCCTGTTTTGGTTGCTTTGGTTCACTATCAGAAGATGTGTGAACAGGCTGGAGGAATGCAGCCAAAGCAGACCTTTTCTGGTTCCCAGATCCCACCTTAGCGCAGGCTTTGACCATGTCTGTTACCTCAGGGTCCCCTGGTCACGCAGTTCTTGGTGCTTGAAGCACAAGCTCCGGAGTGCCCGAGGTCAGAGACAGTCTAGCTGCGCTACTTCTGCATGTCGCTGAAGACACTTCGGCATCAGGAAAAGAGGTGCTGGCTGAGCTAGTGTCATAGGTGGCTTCTATGCAGAGGGAACACAGCAGGGGCAGATGGTATCGGCTCACGTTAGCTCGGAGACAAAGGAAGAGAGAGGTGTAGGGAGCTCTGGTGGGCTGGACGGTCGGGACGGATGGAG
>NW_008236613.1:0-428 GCF_000691975.1 Corvus brachyrhynchos
GTCCCAAAACGTCCCCCCAAAAAAACCCCCAAAAAACCCCAAACGTCCCAAAACGTCCTCAAAAAAGCCCCCAAAGTCCCCAAATGTCCCCAAACGTCCCCTCAAAAAACCCCAAACGTCCCCAAACGTCTCCAAACGTCCCCCAAAAAACCCCCAAACGTCCCAAAACGTCCCCCAAAAAAACCCCAAATGTCCCCAAACATCCCCAAACGTCCCAAAACGTCCCAAAATGCCCCCAAAAAAACCCCAAACGTCCCAAAACGTCCCAAAACGTCCCCCAAAAAGCCCCAAATGTCCCCAAACGTCCCAAAACGTCCCCCCAAAAAACCCCAAACGTCCCAGATACGTCCCCAAAAAAACCCCAAACGTCCCCAAAAAAGCCCCCAAACATCCCCAAACATCCCCAAACATCCCCACACGTCCTCAAT
>NW_008236613.1:2066-2674 GCF_000691975.1 Corvus brachyrhynchos
CCCAAAATCACCCCAAAATCACCCCAAAATCATCCCCGAAAACATCCCAAAATCACCCCAAAATCACCCCAAAATCATCCCTGAAAACACCCCAAAACACCCCAAAATCATCCCCCAAAATCACCCCAAAAACATCCCAAAATCATCCCTGAAAATCACCCCAGAATCATCCCCAAAAACATCCCAAAATCATCCCCCAAAATCATCCCAAAATCACCCCAAAAACACCCCAAAATCATCCCCAAAAACATCCCAAAACACCCCAAAATCACCCCAGAATCATCCCAAAATCACCCAAAAACATCCCAAAATCACCCCAAAAGCACCCCCAAAACCACCCCAAAATCATCCCTGAAAACACCCCAAAGTTACCTCAAAACCCACACCCCAAAACCTCCCAAATCACCCCAAAACCCACCCGAATCACCCCAAAATCCTTTTGGGGTTTTGGGGTCACTGACCCCAACTCCTCAGTTCCTGCCTCCCCACCCTCTGGAATTTGGGGTTCCTCCCATGGTTTTGGGGTCCCTTTTGGGATTTCGGGGTCCCCTTTGGGGATTTCAGGGTCCCCTTTCGGGTTTTGGGGTCCCCTTTGGGGTTTCGGGGTC
>NW_008236614.1:0-515 GCF_000691975.1 Corvus brachyrhynchos
AACACAAAGCATGCATATGCAGATTTATCTTACCGCACAGGCATTGATGCATAATTTCCATTTCTTAAGAATCTGACATAAAAACTGAAGACTTTTCTCATCAGTGAAAAAAAAATTTTACTACATCTCTCTTATATAAACAATATCAGTGAATTTCCAGTGGATTAGAAAAAGGAAGATTTGTAACTTAAAATATAATAAAATCATGGAGGTAAGTGGCTTTGTGACAGAGTGAAAAAATAACAAATCTGGAGACAATATGTCTTAAATGATCAACACACATCCAGTCACCATCCAGGTGTGGCATCTCATTTTTTTTTTTTACAAGACTGCAAAGCAGCCAACTTTTGTAAGTTTATTCAATGGAACATCCATATTAAAAGTTACAGTATTAAGTAGTAAAAAATCCTCTTAACAAAACAGGTTTTACATTGAAAATTTTCTTAAAAAGATTTTTAAATTAAAAACAAGAAACTGAAATTCTTGAGAACTAATACTTCAGCTAGGAATTGCAT
>NW_008236615.1:0-809 GCF_000691975.1 Corvus brachyrhynchos
ACTGCTCAGAGCTCCCCCATTTCCCACTGGCACTCCCCAAAAGCACCCGAGGGGACACCCCAATATCTCCTTAGGGCCACTTGGGACTGCTCCTAAGTCAGCCCAGTGCTCTCCTGGGGTACCCCAAATCCTCCCTGGAGCCCCCAGATCTTCCTCAAACCCCCTTTAGACACTCCAGGACTCCTTTAGAGCCTTCCCAGTGCCTCCCAGTGCCCCCAGTTCCAACACTGGTGCCACCTGGTGCCACAGTGGGACCCCCCAACCCCCCCAAACTCCCTGTTTGAGCTCCCCCAGTGCCTCCCAGTGCTCCCAGTACACCCCATTGCCCCCAGTTCCACGCCATGGACACGCTGCAGAGGAATGGCTACGACCTGGCGCGGGCCATGGCCACGCTGGTGCCGCAGGGGGCTGGTGCCACAGTGGGACCCCCAAACCCCCCCAAACTCCCTGTTTGAGTCCCCCCAGTGCCTCCCAGTGCTCCCAGTACACCCCATTGCCCCCAGTTCCACGCCATGGACACGCTGCAGAGGAACAGCTATGACCTGGGGGGGCTGTGGGACCCCCAAACCCCCCCAAACTCCTTGTTTGAGCTCCCCCAGTGCCTCCCAGTGCTCCCAGTGCCTCCCAGTACACCCCATTGCCCCCAGTTCCACACCATGGACACGGTGCAGAGGAACAGCTATGACCTGGGGGGGCTGTGGGACCCCCAAACCCCCCCAAACTCCTTGTTTGAGCTCCCCCAGTGCCTCCCAGTGCTCCCAGTGCCTCCCAGTACACCCCATTGCCCCCAGTTCCACACCATGGACACG
>NW_008236615.1:2731-3051 GCF_000691975.1 Corvus brachyrhynchos
CTTGGAGTCCCCCAGCCCCCCCTTGGGGTCTCCTAAACTCCCTTTAGAACCCCTCAAACCCTCCTGTGACCCCCTTTGGAGACCCCCAGCTCCCTTTAGAGACCCCAAACCTCTCTAAGAGCTCCTGAATTTCCTCTGGGACCCCCCTGACCCCCCTAATTTCACATGAACCCCACTCCTGGGTCACCTGTCCCCATGCACCAAACACAGGGTGGTTTTTGGTTGGGTTTGGGGGTGATTTTGGGGGTTGGGACCCCCGTGACCCCCCTGCCATCCCCCAGGAGCTGCACTCCTGGGGTCACCTGTCCCCATCCACCAAC
>NW_008236616.1:0-850 GCF_000691975.1 Corvus brachyrhynchos
CACTGAAACTAAACAGCAATGTTGGGATCAGACTGTGGCATTGTTCAATTTTCTGGGACTAAGTGGATAAAGAGTATCCAAAGACAAAGCACAAATAGTCCAGACCACAGTAATCTACTTGGGGTTTGAAATTTTCTAAGGACAAAGGAGGCTGGGACAGGAAGGAAAAGAAGCAATTTGCCAACTCCCATAGCCGCAGACCGTAAGAGAGTTGTGTGTATTTCTCGGGATGGTTGGATGGTGTTGCCTGTGGATCAGCAATTATGGGTTGTTAGTAAAGCCACTGTATGAGCTCTTGAAGACAGCTTGTGGCAGGACATCCCCCCCTCTACCACAGAAAGCTTATCTACTCTGTCCATCAGCTGGTGCATAGCTCCGGACATTCTCCCCCCCCCCCAACCAATGGGGCAGACAACAACAGATGTCCAGCAATGAGTTATCTCTGGCATCAAGGAGGTGAGACCCCCAGCTGACAATGAACATCCCTCGCCTTGAGAGCGAGATGTAGAGAGAGAATCCAGGAATCCTTGACTGAAAAGACACTACTTCACAACTATAAATGCTACACAAATTTTCACGGAGGCAGAAGTCTCCTACACACTCCCTGGAAATGTGTAGGGCTCCTCCCCGAAGCTTGGAAGCATGTTCATTGTTACTTTTCCGGAAATTGAGAGCAAAGGATCCTATGTGTGCCCCATCAGAAATTGTATGGTAAGATACATTGAATCCTAATCTATACAATTTCTTCGCTACCTGTAACATAGGTACCTCACTCTCGCGCTATATTGTTTATCTACTAGTTCTTTTGTTTATCCTCTGTAGTAAGTAATCTGTTAAAGTCTTATGTCTG
>NW_008236617.1:0-363 GCF_000691975.1 Corvus brachyrhynchos
GAGGAGGAACAACGGCGCCATTGGGACACGCAGAGGACATGAGGGTGGGGGACACTGGGACCAGGGCCATGGGGACACAGAGGGGACACAGGGAGCAGGGACATGGGGACCGAGGTCATGGGGACAAACACGGGAGACAAACGGGGAGGGCACATAGGGACCGGGGCTGTGGGGACACACGGGGCATGGGACATGGGGGACATTAGGACACTGGAGGACATGGGGGACACAGGGGACACTGGAGGACACTGGGGGACATTGGGGGACATGGGGGACACTGGGGGACACTGGGGGACATGGGGAGGGAAAAAGGTCATAGGGGACATTGGCGACACTGGGGACACTGGGGACATTGGGGACACT
>NW_008236618.1:0-1046 GCF_000691975.1 Corvus brachyrhynchos
CCAGCCCGCAGCAGCCCCCGGGGCCCCCCAGGCTCCTGGAGGAGCGAGCCCAAGGCCTGGTCACCTACCTGACCATCGCCGAGCCCGTGCCGGCCCTGGTGGTCCGAGGCGTCCGAGACCGCCTGGTGCTCACCTACCCCCACTCCGGCCACCCCCTGAAGTCCACTCGCTTTTACCTGCTGGTCCTGGGCGGGCCGGAGCCGTCCCAGGGGCTTCTTTTTTTCCGGCAGGACCAAGCCCACATCGACCTTTTCGTGTTTTTTTCCGTCTTTTTTTCCTGTTTCTTCCTCTTTTTGGCCGTCTGCGTCCTCCTCTGGAAGGCCAAGCAGGGCCTGGACGCTCGCCACGAGCGGCGGAGGGACCCCCCCGAGATGTCCACACAGACCACACAACCCCCACGAGCGGCGGCGGCACCGCCAGGAGATGTCCAAGATGGCCGCCAGGCCTTTCGCCAGGGTCACCGTGTGCTTCCAGCACTGCCCGCACCTTGGCTACCAAAACCGGGCCTTGGGCTACCAGAATTTTGAGCTGGGCCAGCGGAATTCTGGGCTCGGCTACCAAAATCTGGCGGTTGGCTACCAGAATTTGGGGTCTGGAGAGAGGAATTTGGTGTCGGGCAACCAAAATAGGGCGCTGGGCTACCAAGATTTGGGGTCGGGCAACCAAAATGTGGGGGGTGGCTACCAGAATTTGGGGGTTGGCTACCAGAATTTGGGGTCTGCAGAGCAAAGTTTGGGGTCAGGCAACCAAAATCGGGCCTTGGGCTACCAAGATTTGGGGTCAGGAGAGCGGAATTTGGGCTCGGGCAACCAAAATCGGGCACTGGGCTACCAAGATTTGGGGTCAGGCAACCAAAATCTGGGGGTGGGCCACCCAAATTTGAAGGTTGGCCACCAAGATTCGGAGCAAGGCCACCAAACTCGCCACCCGGGCCACCAAAATCCGGAGCTGGGCCACCAAAACTTCCACCTGAGTGGCCAAAACGGCAAATTCGGGGCCCAAAATTCCCCCCTGCAGGGGCGGGACCCCCAAAACTCCCCCGGGGG
>NW_008236619.1:0-931 GCF_000691975.1 Corvus brachyrhynchos
GGGGGGGGAAATGGGAAAAAAAAAGGGAAAAAATTGGGGGGAAAATGGAGAAAAAAGGGGGGAAGGGGGGAAAATGGGAAAAAAATGCAGGAAAAAATCAGAAAAAATTGGGGAAAAAGAAGAGAAAAAATGGGGAAAAAAAGGGGAAAATGGGGAAAATTGGGGAAAAATTGGGAAAAAATGGGGAGAAAGGGGGGAAAAATGGGGGGAAAATAGGGGAAAAAAGGGAAAAATTGGGGAAAAAAGGGGGAAAAATTGGGGGGGAAAATGGGGGAAAATGGGGAAAAAGGGGAAAAATTGGGGGAAAAATTGGGGGGAAATGGGAAGAAAATGGGGAAAATGGGGAAAAAAGTGGGAAAAAAATGGGAAAAAATAGGAAGAAATGTGCAAAAGAAATGGGGAAAAAATCAGAAAAAATGGGGAAAAAAAGGGGAAAAAATGGGAAAAAATGTGGGAAAAAAGGAGGGGAAAATGGGGAAAAATGGGACAAAAAGGGGAAAAATTGGGGGGAAAAATGGGGAAAAAAGGAGGGAAAATGGGGGAAAAATGGGGAAAAATGGGAAAAAATAGGAAAAAATTGGGAAAAAAATGGGGAAAAAAGGGGAAAAAATGGGAAAAAAATCCGAAAGTATGGGGAAAAAAGTGGGAAAAAATGGGGAAAAAATGTGGAAAAAAAATGGGAAAAAAAGGGGGGAAAATGGGGAAAAAATGGGAAAAAAATGGGGGAAACCCCAGAAAAAATAGTAAAAAAAAGGAAAAAATGTGGAAAAAAATGGGGAAAAAAAGGGGAAAAAATGGGGAAAAAATACAGAAAAAATAAGGAAAAAATGGGAAAAAAAGGGGGGGGAAATGGGGAAAAATGGGGAAAAAATGAGAAAAAAAAGGGGAAAAAATGCGGAAAAAATCCAAAAACAATCTGAAAAAAAAGGGG
>NW_008236620.1:0-394 GCF_000691975.1 Corvus brachyrhynchos
CCTCCCTCCCTCTTTTCTCTTCTTGCTTTTCTTTCCTTCCTTCTCTCTCCCCTGCTCTGGCTTTATCTCTTTCTCTCTTCCTTTCTCACGCCCTTTCTCTCTTCCTTTTTCTTTCTTTCTTTCTTTCTTTTTTCTTTCTTTCTTTCTTTTTTCTTTCCTCTATTCTTCTTTTCTCTTTAATTCTTTTTTTTTTTCATTTCCTGTTGTTTTCTATCTTCTTTCTTTCCTTCCTTCTTCTCTTATTTCCTTCTTTTTCTTTTTTTTTTTTTTTTCTATTTTCTTGTTGGTTTCACATTACTATTAAGGATTATTTCCTTCCTTCCTTCCTTCCTTCCTTCCTTCCTTCCTTCCTTCCTTCCTTCCTTCCTTCCTTCCTTCCTTCCTTCTTTATATT
>NW_008236620.1:3285-4966 GCF_000691975.1 Corvus brachyrhynchos
GCCCCTCGCAGAAGCGACTTCGGGATCAGAAAAAGAGCTACTTGCTGGGCTAGCTAGCTGGCTTCTCAGCAGAGGAAACACGGCGGGAGCCGATGGGATCGGCTCACGTTAGCTCGGAGACAAAGGAAGAGAGAGGCTGTTCGGGTCTGGCTTCTAACAGGTTTAATGTGATGGGATGATGATGGGATGGCACCTCGGAGCCTTGCCCTCAGTCTTAGAGGGAATTTGAAGACCCCTGTGAAAGGGGAAAACAACCAATGAGTTACAAGCCAGGAGGAGGATACAATGTAACAAGAACAACTGCGGGGGGGGGGGGGGGGGAGTTATAACGAAGAACCAGTGAACAACCGAGTAACCGAGAATTTTCCCGAACCGGGGGAGGCGGCTTGGACCCGGGCACTGCCCGGGGGTGCGGCTTAGGCTTCTGAGCCGCCCCCTGAGTCTGACTCTTCGGGGAACTCGATCCAGGGGAGGGGCTGGGACTGATTGGCATCACGCAGCCCCAGACCTGCAGTGGGCTGGGTCACCCCAAAACTCAGGTGGACACGTTCTGCCAGCGCAACTACAAGATCGTGGCCCCGTCTGCCCAGCCCATAGCCTCACAACACCCAAATCCTCCCAAATATTCCCCTGAACCAACCCCAAATTCACACCCAAATCCCGATAAAATGGTGCTGCTTTAGATACCTTTGTTGAATTTCTTTATTTCTACCCCAATTTTGGTTGTTTTGACAGGATGAAGCAGGAAACTATTTAGGTTGAAAAAGACCTCCAAGATCATCCAGGATTGCTGGATGCCACCAGAAGAAACAACTGGACAGAGCAGGTGAGAATTTTTGGGCTGTAAACTCAACAAATCAGCTCTTCCCAATGAATTTCCGATTTCAATCAGAGTCCCGATGGATATTCCAGCCCCTGCGTTCACCCAGGTGCCTACGGGGATCCAGGAGGACGTGGAGAGCACCAGCCAGGGCTCTTCCCAAACTGGATCATGGGGAATGTGGGTCACCAGGGCTCTGGCAAACGTGGGTCCGCCGTTGGGGGATGAAGTTGGAGTAGAGGATGAAGCTCTTCCTGCACTCGGGGCACTCACAGGGCTTCCCTTACCGGTGTCTCCGTTGGTGTCTGCTCAAGTGAGAGCTCCTGGAGAAGCTCTTCCCACACTGGGGACACTCGTAGGGCCTCTCCCCGGTGTGGATGCGCCGGTGCCTGATGAGGTGGGAGTTGTGCTTGAAGCCCTTCCTGCAGTCGGGGCAGCGGAAGGGCCTCTCCTGTGTGTGAATCCGCTGGGGCTGGAGGAGAGTGGAGGTGTGCTGAACTCCCACACTCGGAACACTCGTAGGGCCTCTCTCCCGTGTGGATGCGCTGGTGGCGGATCAGGCTGGAGTTGTCTGTGAAGCTTTTCCAGCATTCCCCACACTCATAGGGCCGTTCCCCAGTGTGGATCCTCTGGTGAATGATCAGGTGGAAGCTCTGGCTGAAGCTCTTCCCACATTCCCCACACTCATAGGGCTTCTCTCCAGTGTGAACTCGCTCATAGACCACCAGGTCTGAGCTCCAGCTCGATCTCTGGCCGCCTTCCCGGCACAGGGTTGGTCTTTCCTCCTCAGAGCACCCTGGGCTGCATTTGCAGCCCCTCCTCCTGCGGGGTCTCCGCGCTTTTTCCTCCCCGTTGGATTCC
>NW_008236620.1:5000-7607 GCF_000691975.1 Corvus brachyrhynchos
GCCGTGGAGCCGCTCAAAACGACCTCTTCCACCAGGTTCTGCTGCGGGAATTTGTCCTCCCTGGGCTCCGTCCTCAGCTCCTTGTCTGGGGAGGAAGGACAAGGAGAGGATGGGATTTGCCTCCGTGCCACAGGGAAGGACAAGGAGATCCCCCCAGTCCATTCCCAGCAGGACGGCATCAGCAGCGGGGTTGTCCTGCAGCCGGGGGCAATGCTGGGCTGGGAGATGGAGCAGGAGAGAGGGGGAAAGGGGCAGTGCCTTCCTCCTCACCTGCCTGGGTGTCCCGGGGCATCTTCCTCTTCCTCGTAACCTCGCAGCCTCCATCCAGCCAAGGTTTGGGAATGGGAAATCCTGGTTTGGGGAGAAACAAGGGATGAGCACATGGAGTTTGAAGATCCCTCTGCCCAAGTCCAGCTCTAGAAGTCACCGGGCATTTGGAGTGCATAGAAACATCCCAAACACCAAGATTCAGCCCTGAGAAACCCTCCCAGGAGTTCTTATTTTGTGATCCCTCCCCCTTTGTGTTCGGGAGTTCCCCCCATCCCAGCTGCTGGGGGTCGTGCTTGTATTGGGGATCCCACTCTCTACTTGGTCCCCACCCTTCCCAGGCTGCTGGGAGTCCCAGGAATCCAAAAAGTTCCCCACTCTTCCGTCTCCCCACTTAGGGATGCCAGGGAACCCCACTTATGGTCCTGGGGTCCCTTCTCCCCTTATTCTCTGCTTCAGGGTGCAGGGGGTCCCAGGAGTCCCCTCCCCCTTCCCCTCTCCAGGCTGTTGAGGGTCCTGTGAATCGTGGTGCTCCCCCCTCTCTGGGCTCCCCACTTTGGGGTCCTGGGGGTCACAGGGGTTCGCTCCTCCAGACTGCCGGGGTTCCCCTGCTCCCAGTACTGCCCCTCTCTGTTCTCCCCACTCTGGGGCTCCCGAGGTTCCCCTCTCTGGCTCCACTGATGGGTCCTGCAGCCCCTGGCTCCTGGACGGAGGCAGGGGTGCCTGACCCGGGTGGATCCAACCCCCACTGCAGGAGGGACCCGCATGCCTCTGACCCCCACCAGGTCTCTGCCAGTGTCTGCCGACCCCCACCAGGTCTCTGCCAGCGTCTGCTGCAGGGACCCCCCAAAAACACCTCCTGGGGACTCCCCAGTGTCCCCCCCCAAGGGGCACCTATGGCTCAGATTTGGAGTCCTGCAAGATCCAAACATCCCCCCCAAAAACACCGGCCCAGGGATTCCCCAGAATATTTGGGCCAAGCTCCCCCTCCCCAGGTACCAGGTGGGATGGGGAGGTCAATGCTCCTTGGGGTGAGGGGCCTGCAAATTCTGGGAGCGCTGGACCCACGAGCTTCCTCCTCTTCCTCTGCCTTCTTCTCATCTTCCTCCATCCATTCTCCTCCTTCTCCCTAATCCCCCCTCCTGCTCCTCCTCTCTTCATCCTTTCTCCCACTCCTTCTTCTCTCCTTCTTCTCTTCCATCCCTCCTCCTCCTCTCCTGATTCCCCAAACCCATCACACCCCACGGGAGGAATGGGAATGGAGCCAGGACAGGTTGGGATGGGCAGTGCAGGGCTCTGGGCTGCTCCCACCCACTGAGGGGAAACCTGGCCAAGGGAAAAGATGCAAAATTGGTGGGTGGAGATAAAAATTTGGTGTTGTGGTCACCATGGGTGGGGACTTCCACCCCTTTGGTCTCATGTCAGGATGGAGAGGGAAGCGGGGGATGCAGAGGGATTTAGGGGCAGGATGAGGGCTGGTGGGAGCCCCTTGTTGGAGGGGGTCAGGCTGGAGACCCCACAATGTTCCCAGGGCCCTGGGATGGAGAGTTGTCACTACGTTCTGCTTCAGGTGGTGGTTCTGGGGGGACCTGGGCCCCTTGGAGCTCTTCCTGCAGCTGAGAACTTGTAGGGACCCTCCTCCAGGTGGCTCCTACAGGTGTTCCAGGGGCTTGGGGCTCACAGTGAAGCCCTTCCCATAGTCTGGGCATCCATAGGGGCTTCCCAGTGTGGATCCCCTGGTACCTGGTGAGGTTGGGACTCCTACCAAAGCTTTTCCTGCAATCCTGGCCCCTGTAAGGTCTCTCTCCTCTGAGATGGGACCTGTGGGCAAAGCTTGGGCAGACACAGGACTTCTCCCCCACTTGGATCCTCTGCTGGGTGATGAGCTCCATTCTCCGGCCAAAGCTCTTCCCACAGGAGATCAGTTCCTTGCCATGATGGCAACTTTGGGGTTCTCCACACCCCTCCCACTTCGACTGGAGGTCCCACCCTCCATTTTGCCCCCTCCTCCACCCTTTTCCCATCATGCCCCATTCCTCAGCCACCAACCGACCCCACTAAGGGGAAGGATCCCACTCCCTTTTTCCTCCCTCTCCCCCCATCCCCCTCCTTTCTCATCTTCCCCCAAAGCCTCAGTGTCCCACGCGCTTGGTTTGGGGCTCTCAGTCCCCTCTCCCACTCAGTTTGAGGAGTCCGATCCCCTTTTCACTGCTCTCCCCCTGTTGCCAACAGGTTCCCCCTTTTCCACCCCTCCCCTCACCCCAGAGCTCCTCGCTCGCGGCCGGGGGGGCTCCCAGCACCACCAGTGCCACCAGAATGGCCCCAGCTGCCCCCACACGC
>NW_008236620.1:12897-13540 GCF_000691975.1 Corvus brachyrhynchos
AAATCCAGTTCACCCCCCCACGGCGGGGCTCTTGTGGCCGCGATGGCGGTCCCTGAGTGAGCTCTCCCTGCCCTTAGCCCGAGCCACGAGGACTCGGATCTGTTCCAGTTCCGTGCAATTCACGGGCATTTGGGGCAGCTGGAGCGCAGCAGCTGGAAAGCACAGCGGGCTCGAGAGGGACTCAAGCAGGGCAGGAGCCGGGGCTGCCCCGAGGGAGCTCTCCCAGCACGAACCTTCCCGGGCTCTTTCTAGGGGAATTTCCTTGAATGTTTCCATTCATCGCTACAAAGCAGAGTCACAAGTGGAGCTGAGCTTTCACCTTGAAATGAGCGAATCGAACGCGTGCGCTGGGACTGCTGCAAACTCAAGGTGTTCCTTGATCCTTTAATCTTGCAAATATTCAGCCCCTCAGCAGCGATGTCTCTGCCAGCCCACCGGTTTCTGGCTCAGACCCGGCTCAGAGCTTGGAGAAGAAATCCGAAGTCCCAACAGGATAACCTCTGCCGTTATTTTCTTTTTTTCGTAGGTACGTTATGCTATCTTGTTGTATATTCGATTTTACTTTATTTTTGCTCTTATTCTTATTTTCGTTTTTTTCTTTTTTTCTTCCTATTTTATTGTGGTTTTTTCTCCAATTCCCCCC
>NW_008236620.1:15137-16306 GCF_000691975.1 Corvus brachyrhynchos
GTCACTTCCACTTGCCCCAGTTGCCCCTAGCTTGGTCCCAGTTCCCCCCAGCACATTCCCAGTTGCTCCCAGTCCCCACCCAAATGGTCCCAGGCACTCCCAGTATATCCCAGTTACTCTGAACATTCTTGTAGTCATTCCCAGGCATAGTTCAGTTGCCCCCAGTACCATCCCAGTCACTCCCAGTACATCCCAGTTGTCACCAGCATGCACCCTGTCATTCCCAGTTGTCCCCAGTTCCTCCCAGTGTGTGCACAGGTGGCTCCCAGCATGGGCCTGGCAGCTCCCAGTAACCCCACGTCAGGTTCCATTCACACCCACTGTAATCCCAGTGGCTCCCCCGACGATTGTAGCCACTCCCACTATGACCCCAGTCACTCCCACTCACTCCCAGTATGATGCCAGTGGCCTCCAGTGTGATCCCAGCTGCTCCGTGTCAATGCCAGCATGACCCCAGGAGCCTCCAGTATGATCCCTGTGACTCCCTGTCTCTCCCAGTATATCCCAGTCACTCCCAGCATTCTCCCAGTCACTCCCACCTCCTCCCAGTTGCTTTCAGCTTGATTCCAGTTGCTCACAGCCACTCCCAGTTAATGCCAGTATGATTCCTATCACCCTCAGTGTGATCCCAGTCTCACCCACCATGGATCCAGCTGCTCCCACTGTGCTCCCAGTATGAACCCAGTTGCCTACAGAGTAGTTCCAGTTCTTCCCAGTTCCTCCCAGTATGAATCCATTTGTCTCTAGGATAGTCCCAGTCCCTCTCAGTGTGATCCCAGTCACACCCAGTTGCTCCCAGTGTAGATCCACTCCATCAGGCCCAGCTGTTCCCAGTGTGGTTACAGTTCCCCCAGTATGGTTACAGAGACACTCCCAGTAGATCCCAGTTGCCCTCAGCATGCTCCTAGTCATTCCCAGTCACTCCCAGTGTCCCCAGTAAGGTTCTAGTTACCTCAGAATCATCCCAGTCTTGCCCAGTTTCTCCCACTTACCTCCAGGACAATCCCAGTTTCCGTCAGTGTCCCAAAGTGTGGTCCCAGCTGCTCCCAGCTGCTCCCAGTATGATCCCAGTGGCCCCAGTTGTGCTCTCAGTCCCCTCAGCATGGTTCCAGTACTTTCCAGTGTATCCTAATTGCTCCCAATGTGTCCCCATTTTCCTCCCAACATGC
>NW_008236620.1:20749-21908 GCF_000691975.1 Corvus brachyrhynchos
CTCCCAGTCACTCCCACCTCCTCCCAGTTGTTTCAGCTTGATTCCAGTTGCTCACAGCCACTCCCAGTCACTCCCAGTATGACTCCAGTCACCCTCAGTGTGATCCCAGTCTCACCCACCATGGGTCCAACTGCTCCCACTGTGGTCCCAGTATGAGCCCAGTTGCCTCCAGAGTAGTTCCAGTTGTTCCCTGTTCCTCCCCGTATGAATCCATTTGCCCCAAGATAGTCCCAGTCCCTCTCAGCATGGTCCCAGTAATGCCCAGTTGCCCCCAGTGTAGATCCAGTCACTCCCAGTTGCCCCCCAGCATGGGCCCAGCTGTTTCCATTGTGGGTCCAGTCACTCCATTATGGATACAGAGACACCCAGTATATCCCAGTTGCCCTCAGCATGCTCCTAGTCATTCCCAGTCACTCCCAGTGTCCACAGAAAGGTTCTAGTTACCTCTGAATGATCCCAGTCTTTCCCAGTTTCTCCCAGTTAACTCTGGGGCAATCCCAGTTTCTGTCAGTGTCCCAAAGTGTGGTCCCAGCTGCTCCCAGTATGATCCCAGTGGCCCCAGTTGTGGTCTCAGTCCCCTCAGCATGGTTCCAGTACCTTCCAGTTGTTCTCAGTTGCTCCCAATGTGTCCCCATTTTCCTCCCAACATGGGCCCAGTATGCTCCCAGTAACTCCCAGTCAGGTTCCATTCACACCCACTGTAATCCCAGTGGCTCCCGGGATGATCCAGTAGGACCCGGAGTCATTCCCAGTATGGTTCCAGTCATTTCCAGGATGATCCCAGTCACCCCCAAGTATGATCCCAGTCACTCCCAGAGACTCCCAGTATTACTCCAGTCACACCCAAAGTGACTCCCTGTTACTCCCAGTCTGGGCCCAGTTGCTCCAAGTCTATTCCAGTATGGTTCCAGTCACGGCCAGCACCTTTCCAGTCAGTCCCAGTCTGAGTCCAGTAGGATCTCAGGCACTCTCAGATACTGCCAGTACTATTTCAGTCATTCCCAGTATGATCCCAGTCAGTTCCAGTAGGATGCCAGTATGACCCCAGCATGGGCACAGCTGCTCCCATTATCATCCAGTGTGGTTCCAGTTGCTCCCATTTACCCCCACTGTGGTTTCAATCTCTCCCAGTGCATCCCAGTTGCTCCCAGCATGTTCC
>NW_008236620.1:23257-24191 GCF_000691975.1 Corvus brachyrhynchos
ACGGGGATGAAAAAGCGCGGAGACCCCGCAGGAGAAGGGGCTGCAAATGCAGCCCAGGGTGCTCTGAGGAGGACAGACCAACCCTGTGCCAGGAAGGCAGCCAGAGATTGAGCCAGAGCTCAGACCAGGTGGTCCATGAGCAGCTTCACGCTGGGGAGAAGCCCTACAAGTGTGGGGAATGCCAGAAGAGCTTCAGCCAGAGCTCCCACCTGGTCCGCCACCAGATGATCCACACTGGGGAACGCCCCTATGATTGTGGGGAATGTGGGAAGAGCTTCAGCCAGAGGTCCACCCTGATCGTCCACCAGAGGATCCACACTGGGGGACAGCCCTATGAGTGTGGGGAATGCTGGAAGAGGTTCAGCCACAGCTCCAGCCTCATCCGCCACCAGAGGATCCACACCGGGGAGTGGCCCTACAAGTGTGGGGAATGCCAGAAGAGCTTCAGCACGAGCTCCAACCTGATTGTCCACCAGAGGGTCCACACTGGGGAACGGCCCTATGAGTGTGGGGAATGTGGGAAGAGCTTCATCTGGAGCTCCCACCTGCTCCGCCACCAGAGGATCCACACTGGGGAACGGCCCTATGAGTGTGGGGAATGTGGGAAGAGCTTCATCTGGAGCTCCCACCTGCTCCGCCACCAGAGGATCCACACTGGGGAACGGCCCTATGAGTGTGGGGAATGTGGGAAGAGCTTCAGCACGAGCTCCCGCCTGATCGTCCACCAGCGCATCCACACTGGGGGACGGCCCTATGAGTGTGGGGAATGTGGGCAGAGCTTCAGCCAGAGCTCCAACCTGATCCGCCACCAGAGGATCCACACTGGAGGACGGCCCTATGAGTGTGGGGAGTGTGGGAAGAGCTTCAGAGACAGCTCCACCCTGCTCCGCCACCAGATAATCCACACGGGGGAATGGCCCTATGAGTGTGGGGA
>NW_008236620.1:28195-29258 GCF_000691975.1 Corvus brachyrhynchos
ATTTGGGCACTTGGCATGTTTCACTCCAGGGAGGGAAAGCAGGAGCCGCTTTTGGGGAGGCTCCTGCTTCTTTTTGGCAGTTTTGGGGTCTCTAAGTGGCTTCTGGGAGGTTGCAGGGAATTTGGGGAAAGTCATGAAAAGCCCCCGCAATTTGGGGGGCTGAGGTGAAGTTCCCCACATTTTCGGAGGGTTAGAGGGCCCCAATTGGGAGGGGATCCTGCTGCTTTGCACCCCTTCAATGGGGTGAGAAGTGGCTTTTGTGGGGAGAAAGAGAGAAAGAGAAAGGAATTCGGAAGGAATTCGGAAGGAATTCGGAAGGAATTCGGAAGGAATTCGGAAGGAATTCGGAAGGAATTCGGAAGGAATTCGGAAGGAATTCGGAAGGAATTCGGAAGGAATTCGGAAGGAATTCGGAAGGAATTCGGAAGGAATTCGGAAGGAAGGAAGGAAGGAAGGAAGGAAGGAAGGAAGGAAGGAAGGAAGGAAGGAAGGAAGGAATTCAGAAGGAATCCTTAAAAGTAATGTGAAACCAACAAGAAAATAGAAAGTAAAGGAAAAGCAAAAGAAGGAAATAAGAGGGAAAAAAATGAAATAAAGAAGACAGAAAACATAAGGAAATGAAAAAACCAAAGAATTAAAGAGAAAAGTAGAATAGAGAAAAGAAAGACAGACAGACAGAAAGAAAGAAAGAAAGAAAAAAAGAAACAGAAAGAAAGAGAGAGAGAAAGCCAGAGCAAGAGAGGGAGAAGGAAGGAAAGCAAAGCAAAGCAAAAAGAGAAAAGAGGGCGGGAGGGTGACCTCAAGGATGACAAGCTCCTCCTCAGCCTGGGCACCTTCTTCAAAGACACGCTCCACGCTCCATGTGCAGGTGAGTGCACAGCCAGGGGGATGCTCCCAGAGCTGGGCATGGCACGGCCTGGCCGGGCACCAAAGGTTCCCCCTTTGCTGGGGCGGCTGCAGCCAATTCTTCAGTGGCTGCCAATACATGTGTGTCAGCACAAAGCTCTCAAGGGACTGATTAAAGCAGATAATTGGGGACCCTGACTGCACAAACCTCTCAGAG
>NW_008236620.1:39115-40481 GCF_000691975.1 Corvus brachyrhynchos
CAGTTGCTCCCAATGTGTCCCCATTTTCCTCCCAACATGGGCCCAGTAGCTCCCAGTAACTCCCAGTCAGGTTCCATTCACACCCACTGTAATCCCAGTGGCTCCCAGGATGATCCAATAGGACCCGGAGTCACTCCCAGTACGGTTCCAGTCACTTCCAGGATGATCCCAGTCACTCCCAGTATGATTCCAGCCACTTCCAGGAAGATCCCAGTCACTCCCAGTATAACGCCAGTTTCCTCAAATGTGATCCCAGTTGCTCCTTCTCAACGCCAGTATGATCCCAGTAGCCTCCAGTATAATTCCAGTCACTTCCCGCCACTTCCTGTATCATCCCAGTTGCACCCAGTCACCTCCAGTATGGTTCCAGTCACAGCCAGCACCTTTCCAGTCACTCCCAGTCTGATTCCAGTATGATTGCAGTCACTCTCAGATACCCCCAGTACTATTCCAGTCACTGCCAGTATGATCCCAGCCAGTTCCAGTAGGATCCCAGTATGACTGCGGCATGGGCACAGCTGCTCCCATGATCTTCCAGTGTGGTTCCAGTTGAACCCAGTTGCCCCTAGTATAGTCCCAGTCACTCCCCATATGATCCCAGTGTCTCCCAGCATGGTCCCAGTCGTGCCCAGTTGCCCCCATTTCAGACCCAGTTACTCCAGCTTGCTCCCAGTTGCCCCCAGCATGGTCCATTTCTCCTCATCATGGTCCTGGTTGTTCCCAGTGTACTTCCAGTCAATCCCAGTATGGTTACAGATACTCCCAGTACATACCAGTTGGCCTCATCATGCTTGTAGTAGTCATTCCCAAAATATGATCCAGTAGAATCCCAGTGCAGTTGTCCCTAGTATAGTCCCAGTCCCTCCCCATATGATCCCAGTTCCGCCCAGCGTGGTCCCAGTCATGCCCAGTTGCCCCCAGTACAGTGCTCCCAGTTACTCCCAGCATGGCCCCATTTCTCCCCAGCATGGTCCTGATTGTTTCCAGTGTGGTTCCAGTCGTTCCCAGTATGGTTGACAGACACTCCCAGTATATCCCAGCTGCCCTCAGCATGCTCCTAGTCATTCCCAGTCACTCCCAGTAGCCCCAGTAAGGTTCCAGCTATCCCAGTACAAACCAGTCAGTGCCAGTGGTGCCACTGCTGGCATCCCCCAGCCCTCTCTGCGTTCCCCCTCGCGGCTCTCCAGGCTCTCGAGAGGAGCCCCAAGGGCTGCAAGTCCCCAGCCAGGGTCGCCAGCAAGGCCCAGTTTGGATCTGCAGCCCCCAATGTTCCCAGTTTCCCTCTCCTTTTCCCCGGGCTGGGTTCCCCCGCCCCCAGGGGGTGGGAGCAGCCGAGAGCCCCGCGCTGCCCATTCCGCCCTGTCCC
>NW_008236620.1:42361-42695 GCF_000691975.1 Corvus brachyrhynchos
AGCATGATTCCAGTTGCTCACAGCCACTCCCAGTCAATGCCAGTATGATTCCAGTCACCCTCAGTGTGATCCCAGTCTCACCCACCATGGATCCAGCTGCTCCCACTGTGCTCCCAGTATGAACCCAGTTGCCTACAGAGTAGTTCCAGTTCTTCCCAGTTCCTCCCCGTATGAATCCATTTGCCCCTAGGATAGTCCCAGTCCGCTCAGGATGGTCCCAGTCACACCCAGTTGCCCCCAGTGTAGATCCACTGCATGGGCCCAGCTGTTTCCATTGTGGTTCCAGTCACTCCAGTATGGATACAGACACTCCCAGTAGATCCCAGTTGCCCTC
>NW_008236621.1:0-2669 GCF_000691975.1 Corvus brachyrhynchos
GTTGCAATAAATTCTCTTAGAACAACACAAAATAAGTCAGTGGCATAGGTAAATACAATGACACTGTTATAGAAGCAGATATAGATACAGATAATAACAGATTATAAAATAATAATAGTAATAATAGAAGATAACAACAGAATGTAGACATTAACACATGGATTGAAGGTGGGAGACCAGGAACTTCTGCTCCCCTAAACCACAAGAACGATGGGGACATTTAATGTGATAATAAAGAAATCAACAGCTGTTTCACACAGGAGGCTGTGACAAAACATCACAGGTCCACAAAATTACTTCAGAGTATTTACCAAAGTTTTTGTTCTCTTGAGATGAATTTAGTGGAACTCATGTTACGTTTTTGCTGATGTTGGAGCCAGAGTTTCTTAGAGGTCAGGAGTAATTCTTGTGTGATTAGCAGATTGTTCCCATTTGCATGAAAACAGTCACTTTTGGAGACACAAATCCAGACTGGATTGTCTTGGGCTTGGTCCAGCTGGGAAATGCCAATATTTCCCATTTGACACGCAGCTGAAATGCTGAACAAACGCCTTGTCACATCACTGGGGAAGGGGAAAGAGAAGTGAGATTTACAGGACGGGGACTATGCACAGAAGCATAGAAACTAAAATGTTCTGCAGCCTGCCTACTGCAGCAGTTTAATCTAAGAAAGCAGCTTTTATTCAGGCAGAGTAGCAGCCAGATTTATAGGTGGTATGAACTGTTCTCAGTTAAGACTGGAAAGACATTCAAAGTTCATGGCGACAATCTCCTACAGCTTTTTCTCATGCAAAAGTGCAGTTGACTTGAAAAGAGTGTTTTGGCAGGGAAAATAATTTTTGTTCAGGGTTTGTGTTCAGCAAAAAAGAAAACATAGCTTTAGGCAGATCATATGGCAAGAAAAAATCCCAAACCAAACAAAATGTGTTACGGTGCTAAAAAATTGTTTTAAAGTATACAATACCTTAATCAATACTCAGAAGTTGTATAAGAACTTTACTGAAAAAGTACAGAAAAGCAAATAATGTTAGGAATCTTGGGGCAACAACTAGATTTCTGGTACTGTGAATTCTTCAATAGCCGAGTGATCCAGACCAGCCATAGACACCAAACTTACATTGATTATCTTTTATTAGTACATGGGCATGGCTGTGAAGATTTTGAAGGATTATGCTGTATGAACTTATCCGATCATTCTGTTTCCATTCACAAACAGTTACAAAACCTAAGGGACCTAGCTAACCAAATTACAACAGATAACCCGTCTTGGCTAGACAGTTTGTTTGATGGTTGGAGCTTTGCACCTTGGCTAAGGGAACTCTGTAAAATAGGCTTGATTATTCTAGTAGTAATAATTATAGTTTTAGTAGCAGTACCTTGTATACTTCAGTGTGTGCAAAAAATGACGAGTAGGACTGTGTCTAATATCTTATTTGTTCATCAGAAAGGGGAGTGTTGGGGAAGATGAAACAGGAAAGCTTTATAAATATGATTGCCTGACAAAAGATTTTGGGAATATGAAAACTACAGGCGACATCGAAATGAAAGCCATTTTTGAAATACCAAGTCTTAGTTACTGAACAACTGGAAAACAATGGTATGGCCGACTGAAGGTAATCCCCTCTTGATTGAACAATACCCTCTGCTTGCAGGCAGGTCCAAGGGTCAGAGCAGACCCTACTAGCTCAGCAGAAGGGGTCCAAAGAGTAGTTTTTAGAAGTTAAGATGTAACACTCTATGGTAATATAAGAACTCTTATAGGCTGTATGTAAATGCTATAGGATTTGTATCTTGTATTAGATTGGTTAGTGACAATTAGAATATTCAGTACAGAAGATGATTTATTGTATTGTAACCAGGACTTCAGTCTCTCTTACTACTTCTTCTTCACTCTCTTTGCTCTTACATTCTCTCTCTCTCTTACCCGCTTACTCTCTTGCTCTCTTGGGCCTGCTCCGAGCTGAGTCTGGCAGCTCTGAGCAGTCCATGGCTGCATTGTTTCTGAACAGCATGTTTCATTTAATTCAGACACAAATGATGTTGTGCCAAAGCTATTATGACTGCTGCATAATCACAATTAAATAAAACACACAGAAGTGAGGACTGCAAAGTCACATTTCCAGGCATAGACATATATTCCTTTATCTGCAGACAGTCAGTTTACTATTACCAGCACACAGGGTGTTCCTCAGGCAAACTTTCTCCATATTCCTGCCCCTTTTCCCTCCTAAAGTGCCAAATATATCTGACCCCAATTTCCACCCCCCAGATTTTATGTGTTTTGCTAGGTGGACAAGAATGGTATGTGGCATAAAGTGTCCAGTTGGAACAGTCTGGAAAATGAGATAGAAAAGAGAGACACAAACACAAAACCTTGTTGAAGTTGAGAGAACAAATAAATCAGTCTGAGGAAGTGCCTTTGGACAAGCCAGTGAGCGTAGTGTTGCAGCAGCCTGGTGTGTTATCATCTGGGAGAGTTCAAACCGGCTGTAAATCCCAGGCCCTCCAGGCTGTGGGAAGCTGGCTTGGAGAATTTCTTGTTTTCTTTCTTGGGAGGTAAAGTAGAGACTGGCTAGCTGATGCTGTAAGCATTCCCTGCTGGCTGATCAACATCAGACAAAAGAATTTTCTTAACCTCCAGCCAAAGATAAGGCCAGATGGTTAGCAAG
>NW_008236622.1:0-26073 GCF_000691975.1 Corvus brachyrhynchos
TACTCACCACCTCACCAACCAGACCCACTCCCAGCTCAGGTACCATTGTTTCCCATCTCTCTTACTGCCTTTTAGAACTTCCCTGTCTTCTGAATCCTGGTCCCATAGCCAAGTGACATAGTTTTTATACTGGAGGGTCAGAGCTTTTCCTTGCTTATCACACTTTTGGAACATCTCTTCTGGGAGTTTTTCTCACTTCTAACTATATACATCTTCCAATGGGTCTCTTCTGCCACAGTGCTGTTTTTTTAAGAGTAGACCAGACATATGATAGTTATCGCACATACTATTTATTGCCATGTCCATATATATTAAAATTATTCTTTTGTGTGGCAAATTTTCACCTGTTATACAGATGTTATTGTCTGTATATTTTAAAATTTAATTTAATTTCCAATTTTTTTTTTTATTTGGGATATAATCCAATTATATTTTCCTGGGAAAGACTAGTTTATTATATAGGATATGTACTAAACTGTCAGTTTAGGTAACTTTTAATAGCTGGCTTACTCCAGTTTTAATCACTGATGTCTATATGTATCTGCTTAAGTACAAGAGGGTCCTGGCTCACCTACTCAGTTTAGATTTCTTCTGCTTTTCTTGGTAATTTTTAAGTATGTCTTTCTTTGTAAGGAGTTAAGGTTGACATGTAGATACATCCCTAAACGTAACTATACCTTAACATGGCATTGAAAAGCAAAGATTAAGGACCTCTTTTCCTTATTTTTTGTTGTTGTTAGTAAATACCATGAGGAACTTTCAGGCTCAACTCTGCTAAGAGGTGATGGGAAGTTTTTTCCTTCAAAATTATCAGCATTCAAAATATTACCCAGGCCTCACATGTAAATGTATACACAGTGTACCTCCATTTGTACATATTAGCACTGGCTATTTACTATTTTTTTTGAGTGTGTAAAGAACATCTTGTGAATGCAATACTCAATTTAAGTCCCATAAGTGATGTGAGTACTGAAACCCAGACAGTTGATAGTGCAGCAGTCTATTCTGGCTAACCAGCCCTGTAAAGTTTTTGAATAAATTCTTCCTATTTAGTCAGAAATAGCCTTTCTGATCTGGACACTAAAAACTCACTGCTTCACTTTGTATAATGATGTCTTAATAATGCCTTTTACCCAACTTTCCTCATCAACCTCTAGCACAGATTTCTGATACACAAGAGTACAGATTCTTTGTGGGTCCAAAGATAGAAGGCTGGGTTGGCCTTTGGAGGGCTATTGACTGATCTCATCACTATTATATCTGAGCAACAAATACAAAGTAAAACAAGCAAACTGGGAACCAAGCAGCTGCAAGAGGTGGAGACTCAGAGGGACTTTCCCTTTCTTCACAGGTCGTGCTTCCTGCAGCGCCTCTGGGGATCCACATTATAACACTTTTGACCACAAAGTCCATAATTTCATGGGAAATTGCACTTATACCCTCTCCAAAGTATGCACTGTCTCTGAGAGTCTTCCATACTTTGATGTGTCCACAACAAATGAGCACAGAGGAGCCAACACCAAAGTCTCTTACGTGAAGTCAGTGCATGTGGAAGTCTATGACAATCAGATTTCTCTTCTGAAAAACAAGAAAGTGAATGTAAGAAAATACCTATTTAAAAGATATATATAATTTTTAACTGACATGCAGATAATTAAACATTACCTCTGTAGAGTTTATAACGAAACTTTGTCTTTTTATTAATAGTATCTACCTCTTTTAATGAGATCTCCAACAAACTTGCTCAGATATTCTCTAATGAATTCCAGTTTCCTTATGCACAAGATCCTATCTTTCAGTAATCTGTACTAGCTGCTGGAAGTTGTAGGAGTCCCAGCAGCCATACACTAACTTTTACAACTTGCTGTACAGGTGAATGGTCGCAGAATGAACCTGCCTGTATTTATGGAAAAGAAGATCAGTATTCAAAGCAGTGGTGGATATGTTCTACTGGAAACTGACTTTGGGCTGTGGGTGAGATATGATGGAAATCATTACGCAGAAGTCTCTGTGCCCTCTAATTACAGTGGTTTGCTCTGTGGCCTCTGTGGTAAGTGGTGCTGGTAATTACTTAAACTTTTTTTCTTAGCATGTAGAAATTACAAGAGTAGTTTGTCTTGTGAGTTTCTGATTATTCTTTGGTTTGGATCATCTGAAGCTTCCTAGTTCAATTACCCCTTCATGGGTTTTTCACACTTTCAAAGCAGTAAATCTACCTAGGAATATAACTGTGCAAATAGCACTGTTTAATTTTTAGTCCAACATTCTACATGTAGGATGCCAGAAAATGAGTAGGGTTTCTTTTAGATAAGTTTTTTCTTGGATGCCATGTAATCTAGTTACATAGGAACTTACAGACTTCCTGCTTCGAGTGCCTGAGAGCAGCTCTTGTCAGTCATCAGAACACAATTCTGCTCTAATTTTGCCCAGTACAGACTGATGTTACATATATATTCTCCCCATCTCATTTTAATTTATTTTACAGCCAGAAACCTAGGTTTTTCCTACAGGTCTGAACTTCATGTGTCCCATAAATCTCTTTTTACCCTCACAGGTAATTATAATGGTGATCCAAATGATGACAATATAAAGCCCAATGGCGACACTGCAAGCGGTTCCACTGATCTTGGAGAAAGCTGGCTTGTGCCTCAGAATAACACCATGTATGTATAATAATTTATTCACATGGCATTTGCTGAGCAAACTCTTAAAATCAAATGTTCTTCTACTCACTCGCTTTTTCATCCAGTACCATTCTACATCTTCCAGCTGCCCATTAGAAGTAGGGAGCTGCACTTTTACATAAACCAGAGAATGATATTAGGGCTTCTCTCCTTTAAGTCTCATTTTCCAAAGCAGGAACTGTCTGTTGAGTGTGAGGGGGGATGGTACATCAGTCCAGTTCCCTAATTGGAAACCATAACTGTTTGGATCCCATAGCTCTTCTTTTTTCAGCTAAGAATAAGCCTTTGAATCACCCAGAAGGGATCAAAAAAGGAGTCCATTCAGTGAGAGGGCTGACATCAGCTTTACAAAGAAGCTGGATAAAGTCTTGTGACTGAAATAAAATGCACTCTTTTGTGCAGGGTTGACATATATTAATTTTCCACTGAAAATCTGATAGTAAGAGTTGTGACACACGTTTGATTTGCTTGCTTTCCCCAGATGCTCCAGTGGTGGGACAGAAGAGCAATGTGATCCTGTGTTGGAGAGTGAAGCGGAGAAAAACACAGCATGTGGCATGATCACAGACCCAACAGGTAGTGTGTTGGTAGATCTCTGTGAGCCATGTGATGGAGCATGGTCTAGCTTGTTTTGTCCCTTCTGTATAGTCTCTTTTTCTGAGCTCATATTGGAAGCATATAAAACCTCCAGTGTGAATGGCCAACGTAAAACCCATAGGTGCCTGGTCAGGATATGTCATCTGTTCAGACAGTGCCAATGTGTCCATGAATTTTATCTGAGAACATGTGCAGGGAACCATAGCTGGTCTGGGCAGCATCAGTTTGCTTGCTAAAAGAAATAGTTCAGAGGGCACTGTCAGTGTGTGTATTATAGATAGTTTATCTGAAATTCTGTATATGGTCCCTATAGTTGTAGAATTAGTGATTTGCCTGGGCAGCAAAGCTTGATTTATTTAAGCTATGTTGTATCAATCATGCAAAAAGAAGAAAACCTGATCCAGAGAGCCCATTCTCATATTTTGCATCTTGTATCCATTTCAAATACTGGATTAACTTATTTAACACAGCCTGGAACACTCACAATGTGTTTGCTGTGAAAGAAAATACATGGTGGTCACAGTCTTAACATTGCAGTGGGTTTTTCTATCCTTCTATATATCCTTCTTGTTTTACACAGGAATCTTCAAGGACTGTCACACCAAGGTGCCTCCACAGAATTTCTTTGAAAACTGTGTTTATGACGTATGTTTCACTGGGGGACAGGCAACATCCTTATGCTATGGACTGCAGGCCTATGCTGAATCGTGTGTCAATGCTGGGATATGTATAGAGTGGAGGAATGCTACTCTTTGCCGTGAGTGTTGTGATATAAATATCTATTCTGAATTTTAACTTCATTGTTCTCTATCTTTTCCATGCATGTTATTTCATTTTACGTAATGTTCTGAGTATAGTTTGTCTTTTATAATGTCTTGAGCCTGCTTCAGATTCAGAACTATTCCAAGATTTGTATAAACCACTAATTTTTGAGAACATTAGGATACATGCAGATTAAATCCTTGAAGTTCTATAATGTTTATAATTTGCTATTAGTTTCTTGGAAAAGTCTGATTACATTCAACTGTGTCTTATGTGAGCTTCTGCATTGGAGAAATCAGTCCCTTTGCTTCAGTGAAAATCTACCATCCTCAAAGTAAGTGGAGCTGGTAGTCCTCCATAAAACATGCTTATCAATGGCTTTTGGTTAAAAAAAAAAAGTGACCTTGAAAAGCAGCTGTTTCTAGGAAGTGCTCTATTTCTCTCTAAAGCAAAGAAATTGAGTATTATCACTTATCTCTCAATTAATTCTCTTCAGAATGACCTTATGGTAAATTTAATATAATGAAATATTTCTTAGAATAAAGCTTTCCAGGGGTTCCGCTGGTGCTGATTTTAAGCAACACTGGACACCTTCCTGCTTGCCAGACATACAATCATAGGATCGTAGAATGGTTTGGGTTGGAAGGGACCTTAAATATCATCTAGTTCCAATGCCCCTGCCATGGGCATAGACACATTCCATTAAAACATTAAAACTTGCTCAAAGTCCCATCCAACCTCATCTTGAATAATTCCAGGAATGGGACATCCACAACTTCTCTGAGCAGCATCTTCCAAAGGACATTTAAGTCCACAAACTACACACCTGGAGAGAAAAAAATAAGTCCTCTAAAGGTCAACCATACTTAAATAAACCACAATTGTTTTCTATGCTTTTTTTGTCTTATACTAATTTTTATTATACCAGTTACCACTGGACTACCTTCTGCAGCTCTGCACCTTTTTTCTTTTTCTTTTCTTTCTTTTTTTTTTTTTTTTTTTTTTTTTTTTTTTTTTTTTTTTTTTTTTTGATATGATCAACAATTAGCTCTGCATTTAAAATAAACCATAAAAAAATGGACAGGTTCTAGGAGCTGGTCAGTTTGGAAAAAGAATCATTGTGATAAAGCACCCAGTAAGTCAGCTCTGAAAGGACAGAGCACAGAGAATTCATATATAAAAAGAAGACAGAGGAAGAAATAAGCTTCTAACCCTCCAAATCAGATTAAGGCTGTGGACATCCAGACTCCATAGTCTGAGGCCATAGGCCAGGACCTAAATATCTATGGCTTGATTTTAGTAATAGAGAAAACTCAGTGACATTAGAAAGATTGACTCTTGAGTGCTCTTTTCATCAGTGATTCAAATAAAAACTCAATTAAGATCCTGACCGAGGGATGGAAGTCTGGATAGATGACTGGAGATGTTGGCTGTAATTGTCACACAGGACTAAGAGACCGTGTTGTAGGGACAGAAATAAATGAGAGTCATATGTAGTGATTTATAAGAAAATCCAGCCAAACCCATGTTTTCCTGTGTTTTTTTAGATGACAGAAATGGACAAATACTTTGGGATTTCTGTAAAATGTAATGTTATCCCTGGGGACCATGTTTTGAGTGATAGAAGCCCAATTCTACCATAAGCTGAGGGGTGTGAAAGTATATTGTTCTCAAGGAGACTCAGTGAAAGACAGAGTGTGATTTTTAGTTCTATTTTGGAATACATGGCAGGTGTTCAAATAGTAACTACAGTAATGGGGATATACCAGCTGGTATGGCAAAAGATTCTTCTATTTCCTTAACTGGGTCACTTTACACCTTTAAATCAGCAGAAAAAAGTTTGCTGAACCAAGCACAATTAGTCATGTGTGATCACATCAGACCTACCCTCAACAGAGCCTGCAACATTTGACTTGTGAGGGGAAGCACAAGGGGTGCCCACGTGTCTTGCCCACCTCTATCAGAAGCCATCCATCTCCCTCAGCAAGAAATTTCTTTGTACTCAGCACTCTCCTGTCAGACTTTCTAACGGCCATTTTGTATATTTTCAAGAGAAAACAGTGAAAAAACCAGGAAAACTTTTATTAGGATTGCCCTTTTGAGTGATCTTATTTTTTCTCTTCATTTAGCAATGTCCTGTCCTGGAGGCAGCATCTACAAGAGCTGTGGTACTAGGTGTCCCTCTACCTGTTTGAACATCTCAGCAACTGATTCCTGCAGTTCTTTGCCAGTGGAAGGTTGCTTCTGTAAGGAAGGCTACGTTTTGAGTGGAGACAAATGTGTGCCAGAAAGCAACTGTGGTTGTATTGATGAAAAAAACCAGTATCACCAGGCAAGTCACCTCAGACATTTAAAGAAAAAAAGGAAAAAACCAAAACCAAGGGATCTCATTCGTTATCACAGTGAGGGAAAAAAACATGTTAATAACATGACACAATTCATATTTACACCATTAATAATTTCAAAATAGACTTACTTTGTCAGCTTTCTTGATCCATGTGTGGCTGCAATTGCCCAAATGACCATATATCTTGCGCATTCTAACAGTAGTAATATGATTTTCCCTTATGGTTTTACCTTCCCATTTATCTTATAATATATGCTGCTACATTCTATTTTTCCACATAGCTGAACGAAAGCTGGTTCACCCGTTATCCCTGCACTGAGCGCTGCACGTGCAAGGCAAATAACACCATTGAGTGCAAATCCTGGGAATGTGGAGTCCAAGAGGAGTGCAGTATTCAGGATGGTGTGCTGGGCTGTCATTCCAATGGTAAGTCCTGCCTGAAAATCACCCCAATGTCAATTCCATAATTAGACCCTCTTCTTCTAGCTTTATTATAAATATCTTTTCATATGTGATAGTAAAGAAGTCCCAACTGACTGCTGCCAGTGCTGAGATGAAAATGCATGATGTTCTGTCTTGCAAGCACAGATGCCTCCTGTTGTAGTGAATATCAGCAAAAACTGATGCTGCCCAAAAGTCTGCAAGGCTGCTTGGATTCTATTTGTCCTGATAATGAAAATTCAAGTCCCACATCACAAGTGCTGCAAGCTTTAAATTTGGTTGCATTTCTGTGAGAATTGTATTTCTGTGGGCCTGCGTAATGATAAGTGCATTATGTATTGATGTATATATATGTAATTTTATTTACTTTTATATTTACATCTATATTTATACAGTTAATAATGTATTTTTATATAGATAAGTAGAAAAACTCTGTATTACTCTCAACTATACTATAAATCATAGCTTCAACAGCATATAGAAATGGTTGCTGCCAAGTAATATAGAAATTTGCTGCCAAGTTGTCATTCTGTATATAATTTGCAAATTAAATTTAGGAGATGCTTTCTGGAAACTTCTTATTTCCAAATAAATGTTACTGGCATGAAGGTGAGATGCCTCTGTGGAAGTTTGGCCACATAATAATGATCAGGATGAGGTTGCTACACTAAAGCAAATTGCTTTGGTCAGCTGAGTCCATGGTGAAATCCAGTACAAAATTCTTAAATAGTTTTTTCACCTTCAGGTCAAGCCACATGTCAAGTGGTAGGAGATCCCCATTATTTCACTTTTGATGGAATGAAGTACACTTTCGTGGGAACCTGCACCTACACTTTGGTTGAGGTTGTCAACACTGCCACCAATGTCATTCCTATAACCATACTTGGCAAGAATGAAGACAGAGGACTAAGAGGGGCCACATACCTGAAAGAAGTCTACATAGATGTGCATGGTGTACGAATCACCCTTCAGAAAAACAAAGGAATCCTGGTAGGTGGTGGTGCTCTTTATTGTGGCAAGAAGTATCTTAAAATTCGCTCACTTAGAGTAGCTGTAGGAAAAAGGATCTTCACATTTCCTAAAGAATATGTATACATATGCTTAATACTTGTGGGCACCTCCATTAAATGGATGTCATGAGGAAATAAAATTTCTCACTAGTTCCCAAGGCTTCTGGTTTGGGCTTACTGTTTTATTGTCCATATCTTGGAGATTAAACCCAGGGCCTCCATACTGGGGAATTGTTCCCTGAATTAGACTGTGGGACTCCCTACTTCAACGGCTTTTATCAACCCAGTCACCTACAGTGAGCAAGGCATAATGCATCAGTCTAAAATAACATGGGGAGCCATGGCAATACTGGAGGCAGGTAATCTACCCCATAGGTGAGAAAGGCCTTGCTCACTACCAGGGATCTTTCTAGCTCCCTGTTAAAAGCAGAGGATATGAATCCTGCCCAGCCCTCCTCAGCTAAAAGGCTGATTCCTGCCACCCATAGCTGGAATATGCAATGGTGGAAATGTAAACAGCTAAAATTGTCACAGAGAAATCTTCAGCACTGCTAGGAATATAGATTGTGAGCTTTCATGGAAGAATGTCCATACTGACAAATGACACATCTCTCCAGCTGGACAATGAGAGAGTCTACACTCCAGTGCAGAACCGACTGCAAGGGGTATCCATTGGAAATGTTGGCAGATTTATAGTAGTGGAAACCGACTTTGGTGTGATAGTGAAATATGACGGCAATCACCATCTGGAGATCACCCTCCCACGCTCTTATTTCTCACAGGTAAGGTTTAGTATACAAATATCTGGAGTTGTTTCAAAAGCGCTGCTTTGTGCATTTACTTCTAGTTCCTTTTATTCCTGTGTTTTGCTATTGCATCTTTTGCTGTATTGTAAAACATAATTGTTTTCCTTTCTATTTTTTTTCTCTTTACAACAATTTCTTTGTGTTCCAAGGGGAAAGTTAAAGAAAATTACCTGTCATGGGGAATACTTCTAACTTAGAGAAATAGCAGCTTGAAACCTTAGGGAATCACAGACTTACTGCAAACTCTGTTTTGTTTCTCCATGGGTGCAGTCAGAATGTCTGAAATGTCTGGTATGGGATTGGTTATTGTTGGTGATTTGGTCACATTATTTCACAGGCAACAAATAAGAAGTTATTGGGGAAGTTGATGCAAAGAGGTCATGCTTAAAATACGGTTCTTTTCCATCTGCAGGTGCATGGCATGTGTGGTAATTTCAATGGTAATCGTGAAGATGATCTGTCCTTGACCAATGGTACAGTTGTCACTGCCCCACAGTTTGGAAATAGCTGGGAAGTGGAGAAAGACAGTGATAAGGGGTAAATGTTAAATAATTTTCATACCTCCCATCTTACTTCAGGAAACAGTGAATTGTTTTAAATTGTTTTGACTCTTTGCTACTTCGTAACCTATAACCAACATACATGAGACCTTTTTCTTCTTGAATTTGAAGCTATTCCCCACAGGAAAACACTGCACAGGCCAGAGGGAAACCACAGCTATGGACCTACCTATGTTCTATGGGCCTACGTACACACTTGGGGAATGAGTCTTTGGGGCAGTCCAGTGTGGACTCTGTTTATTTTACACTGGTAACACCCAGAGCAGGATGATGGTGCTGGGGAATGGTGAGGGCCAGCTGCTCCCTGGCAGACAGGGAGCCATATGTGACAACATGGCTGAGAAAACAATGGCCTCACCATCCGAGGTCCATCCCACTCTACATGAGCGAGGCAAGCAGGGAAGCCCCATGGATGGAAGCCAAGGTCAGCCAGGCTCAGTCAAGTTCACCACAGAAATTTGCTGTGATGAGACAGACCCAAGGTCAAGCTGTGAAGTCAATCCTCTAATCAGGTTCAATTTCAATGAGAGTAGCAAGTGTCAGACACAGTGTGGTGGTTGTCAAGCAAGTCTACTTCTGCCGAGTCTTTCATTCATTGACAGAAGGAAGTCATAGTCTCCAGTCTTTTCTACTTTTCAGTGGAAACAAACTTTTCAATTTCAGTCTGTCTTATAGCAGCCTGTGTCCATTGCTTTCTTGCAGTTGTTTGCCAGACTTAAGAGAAGATGATAATCCTCCTTGCACTGCTGAGAATAAACAAGTCATTGAAGGACAGTGCAACGTTCTAAAATCAGACAAATTCAAAGTATGCCATAGTCTAGTCAACCCTGACGACTTCATAGAGATCTGCATCTATGATATGTGCCAGTATGATGGTATGAAGTCTGCTCTCTGTGACATAGTTCAAGTCTATGTTGACACCTGCAAGAATCATGGAATCACCATTAAATGGAGAAATAGTACATTCTGTCGTAAGTACACAAGCAAGTGAAAAAACTGAAACCTGAATGAATGATAGCAGGAGAAACTTAGCAGAATTAGGTGAAAAAGTTATGTAAAAGAAAATTAAATCTAAATTCTCCAAAATGCAATTCTACTATCATGATTCCATTGCTGCACTGAACTGTGTTCAGGTTCAGATAAACCCAGAGATAACCCAGAACTAGACAAGTTATGGATATGAGCTTGGAGTGAGAATGGTATCAGTAACCAAATGAGATATTGTAGTGAGCCTAAAATGAAGAAATAGTATAACCAGAAGACTGAAAGAAAGAGGGATACTGTGTTAGGGGACTGGGCTCAATGCTACTCACTGTGATTTGAACGAAAACTGTCAATTTGCCCAGTTGTTTATTACAGACTCTGTTCTCAGATTAATTTCCACGGTGTGTGCCTCACACCACCTGTTCAACAAAGCTACAACCAAATTATGTAAAAATTAGTACAGCTCATGTAGTGGGGTTTTATCTGTGGCAGTTTTTTTACAATTTAGTATTATATTGTGGGATTATCACATAATGTTGTGGAGGACAAAATAGTTAACTGGTTAAAAACCAAGTCAGATCAATGTTTAATAGATCTGAAATACCTAGTTTCCTCCTTGCCGTGAGTGAAGGAAAATACTGGACTAACAAACCTTTCATCATGTTACACTGTTTCTTGAACTGTACATTATGCATGTCTAGGCACTGGCAGAAATAGGGTTTAGAGCTAGATGAACCTGCAGTCTGACAATGCATATCTGCTGCTCTTGCACATCTGTAGTTAAGCTAAATTTGCACCTGATTTGCATCAATGGAGAGCTGAATATTTTAAGGAATTTGCCTTTCAGGGTGTCATTTCTAGCAGTGCCCAAAGAGGCGTTTGCAGCTGAACTGGAATACTGAATCCAGATAATCTTGTGCCAGGTGGTTCAGTCATACCTGTAATAAAACTGAATAAGCAGTTCCAGATAGCATTCTTTGGTTTGTTTTTTGTTGGTTTTTTTTTTAAATAAAAACCAGCTGATGATCAAAATCAGCTATCAAAAGGCAGTTCTGTACTACCATTTCATAGGCCAAAGTGTAGCTTTCAGTGTTTGCAGGGCACTTTTAAACGTATTTAATAACGCCGGCTCTGTTCTTCCACGCAGCATTGCCCTGCCCGTCCCACAGCCACTACAAAGACTGTGTCTCTCCCTGCCCGTCAACATGCAGTGACATTTTTGCCTCTTCCCTTTGTGAGAAGACAGAAGACTGCACAGAGGGCTGTGAATGTGATGATAATTATGTGCTCAGTAATGGCAACTGTGTGCCTCTCAGCAGTTGTGGCTGCAGGGATGATGACAACAATTACTACAGTGTAAGTAGTTTGTGGAGCAAATCTCTGACTTCAAAACCTGTAGAAAATTGGTTTCCTATCCATCTTAATATGAAAGAGAGAGAGAGATCAAAGACTTCAGGGTCTACCTCCTAAACACTTTTCATCTGATTAGTGAAAGCTGCAGGCTTGGGTATTTGGAGATATAGAAGCTTGCACCTGAGGCCAAAACTGAGGCCTATTTGAAACCAGTCAATTGATCAGTTATTCAGGCAGTCTGTCCTAGTCCGGTTTTGTGTTCAAATTCTCATGTTGAGGACAGTAAGATAAATGGGCTGAGATCCCCTCTCCCAGGCTCTTGGCAAAACTACACTTAAGCAGTTGTGGAATTGCCAACTGGACAAGGTTGCGCCTAGCTATTGTCCACACCCTTGGCTATTGAACTTCCATTGCACTGCAAAGCTGAGCACCTTGATAACGTATTATTAACACAACTTGTGTCCAGGCTGGGGAGACATGGATAACTCCACACTGCACCAAAAGATGCCAGTGCCAGAAGAATGGTGTCATCAGCTGTAAGAGCTATAGCTGTGATTCTAGAGAAACCTGCGTGATCAAAGATGGAAAACACAAGTGCAATCCAACAGGTATGTGCAAGCAGGTCTTCACATGGGGTTCACTTGAGGGCTTCAGAAGGAGGAGGATGTGGGTGTCCATTCTTTCTTTCATGGCTATTCCACTCTTTCATGGGGAAAGAAGGCAACTCTGACTGTGTTGTTGACAACATGTTACTGAATACAAAAAGGCCTCAGTTCTCATAACAGAAGGTTCCTATTCCATACAGAGAATTTGTAGAGGGAAATGGATACCTGGATATAATTTACTTATATCTAGAAATTTGACAGTTCATTCTGACTAGTTTGAATAAATTTTTTTTTAAAAATTCACACTGCGTCTACTGAACCCAAAACTCAGTTTGGGAATCCTATCACAATTACCCTGTTTTTTCCATTTCATGTTGATTTGAAAACAGAAAAAAACAAACAAACAAAAAAACAAAAAAAAAAAAACCAAAAACCAATAAGCAAAACCAGGACAGAGCAGATCTGGACAGATAGGTCATAGGTCAGTCAGAGGACTTGGGTGCTTTTCATTCAACATTTGTGTTGGCTAGGCAAAGTTAATCTCATATTCTCTAGGGAGGCTGGGTTGATTAGGAGAGAGCTTGTTGCATAGCGTCCCTACACTTCAGTTTTGAAGAATAGCATGGCATCAGTCCTACTGTATTGAGGATCAACACAAAAGCATAAGGCAAATCCAGTGTTCCCCTGCTACATTTTGGCAATATATCTTAGAAGAGGTGCCCCAGCAATTTTAAGGATAGCCTTGCTATGCCTTGCTCCTGGCATAAACGTTTACTCTGTGTTCAGTGATTAAGGAGAATACAGAGATGATAGTCACTGTATCTGATTGTTAGGTCTGGTAAACCCAATGATCAGTTTAGTAACCTCACCAGAAATCAATGACAGCAAAACTAAACATTGCTTTTCAAATTTGTAACAACACATGGCAGAGGTTATGAAAACAACATCTCTCGTGAGGCCACTTCAAGCTGTGCTTGTGGCAGTTATTCCTCTGCAGAGGGCTAATGTGCACAACTTAGTCTCAATAAATTCTATAAACCCTAATGTTCTGCTTCAGCTCAGCTGGCTCACAGTGGTTCTCAGCAGAGGAATGAGTTTCTCTGCCCACCTCTCCATCTGAGTGTCCATTCACTAGAGTGAAGCCTGAGCACCCATCTTTACTTTCAGACCTGCATGCTAGCAGCAACCATTTTTATCTAACATTTTAAACCAATCCATGCATGGGGTCTGGCACATGCATATTTAGACTGGAGAGTAATGAAGCTCTTCCCTTTCAGGTTTTGGGAGATGCCAGGTCATGGGCGACCCACACTACGTCACCTTCGATGGACTGGTGCACCACTTTCAAGGGAAATACACGTATATTCTGGCTCAGACCATCCCTGACTTACCTGACACTCTGACACAGTTCAGCATTGAAGGCATGAACTATCCTTTACGTGGAAGTCGACACATTACTTACCTGAAAGAGATGCTCATCAATGTTTACAACCACACAGTGCGATTCAGACAGAACAAGCAGGTTCTGGTAAGTCTCTCCCTGACTGCAGAGCACAAAGAAAGGCCCTCCCTTAGAGTAAAACACCTTTGAGTAATGGACTTCTTTTTTGAAGAATTAGAGTATGACAGAGAACTGTATTATTACATCAGTGCTATGAGGCAACTGCAAATGAGATTTTCAGTTGTGTGGAGTCTTTTTTCTCCATAGCTATGAAAGATACAATTCTACTTCAAACAAATAAATTAATAAATATATTTTTATCAATGAAACCCCAAATATCCCAAGGCTTACAATAAAGCCACACAAATTTTTATCAGTGGTAAGGAAAGGTTTGTTTTATGATAGGATAATTTAATTTTCTTTCTCCTTATTGGAGTGTAAAAGTATATATAGCTGCTATTACATTTTTAGCTCAATACTAGAAATTTCTTAGGATGATATGAAGTACTGTGTTCAGATCACTTTCCACAATTCATGATTTTGTTAACTTAAAAAAATAAATGCTCTTAAATTATCTGATATATTTATCATAAAACCAGAGTATTCAATTGTAGCATTGACCTGTACTGAAACCAGATTTTAATTTGGCCTATATATATTGAACTTTAATTTTTTCTTTCCTTGTTAGTTGGATGGTGTGAGGGTGAGGCCCCCTGTTCGGCCTCATGAAGGTATTCGTATATATCAGAGGACAACAAGAATTTACCTGGAGACAGATTTTGGCTTATACCTGAGCTTTGATGGCAATCAAAATGCAGGTAAGTGATACTAAAAGACTGTGCAGAAATATTTATGCACTGACCCCAAAAATGTTTGCATTCCAGAGGAGGTTTAAACCCATGGCGAAACTTGAAATCTTCACCCTTTGAGCTTATGGTCCTATGGGATATGAAATACCAGAAAACAACAATAAAAAGTGTTTCTCATGAACCAGAAAAAGCCATAAAACTGGCATTTCTCCCTCTGGATCCCACTGAACTTAGGAGAAATGAGATGTAGAGTCAGACTGTCATATATTTTTTTCATGTTAAGTAAGGTCTGAGTGATAAAAACAAAAGCGAATCACTTTAAATTGCTAATTGGGATGATGGGGTGAAGTCTTAACCCAGTCACAAGAGTCATAGGACTGCGATCCTGAAGCTATACACTGTGAGTATATAATTTTGCATACTTCCTCTCAAGCCTACTCCAGATAATCCCATTCTTTAGTGTTTGTCAGGACTTTTGCAAGGCATATACACAAGTCACTCATGTAAGCTGGACACACATTACCTCCTCTGTTCAAAGCAGAGTTAGTCCTGATTTACAACTATAGCTATATAGCTATAGTATTTCTGAGTGTATGGTGAAAGTGCCAGGCTATTTATTTACATGGCCATCATTCCAAACCCTGAAATTCCAACTGCAGAAAGCAAATGTCTGTCTATAGAAATTCTGTTTCTCAATGATCAAGTGGATTGTAAGTGAAGGGCAAAAAGTGGGTGATGCATTCAGTTTGTTGCAAAGCAGTAAGCAGCGTGCACTAAAAGCACCCAGGCAGTGATGTCATGTTATATAAAAACTTGCAAGAAATTGCTTTTTATCATGATTCATGTTGCAGAGCACAGAAACTGTGAATACATGTATGAACAGCTATGTTCAGGTCTGTGCTCATATGCTACGTCTTAAGCCCATGTAACATTACCAGCTTCAATCTGAATCATGACATGTGGCACTTGGCATTGATTTCCACCTCTTCCATACACTCGGTGACAAAAATTTCTGTGTCACAGCTTTTTTGCCTTCTGACTTTCCCTAGACATAAAGCTGGCTACCACCTACAGAAGCAGAGTGGAAGGCTTGTGTGGAGACTTTGATGGGAGATACAGAAATGACTTCACAAATCCAGATGGTGTTTGGGTGAGGAATGTGAATGTATTTGGTGAAAGCTGGAAAGTTCCTCTGAAAAGAAGCTCTCGTCTCAGGTACTTGATTTGCTATTTAATATCCACAGCAAGCACTGCCACTAGAAGTGAGTGAATTAAGCCGTAGTTAACCTCTAGGAATAACTACACTGTCCTTTTTCTGTCTCATCTTTCTTCTTCCCTTTTTTTTTGTGTAGTGACTTTTCCTGTTCATCACTAAGGTGAACCATCAGTGCCCTTCTATCTGGCCAAAAGAGGCCTGAACTGTCAGTGCATCAGTCCAGTTCAGTTTCCCTCTTTGGAGTCACAGCCATTACAACTGTTAGAGCACAGGGATGAATAACATTTTTGGCAAGCTCATGGTTCCTTGCAAAGATAAATACATGTTGTGCTGAATGGGTCTGAGTGAGTGCAAATCCTGATTCAATGTTAGTCTTTCCTCTGGAATATGAAGGTAGCTTTGAAATCCATCAACATAAATTCACAGTTCCTTCCAGAAAAGGTTCTTGAAGAGTCTGGTTTTCTTGCTTTCATAGCTATCTATTTTTTTTCTACCAGTACACAAAAAGTAAGGACATTCTTTTGACTGTACATGAGCATGATATTTGGGGTCAGGAACATTCTGTGCTAATTACACAACTTCGAAAAAGGCTTTCCTTTCCTTTCCTTTCCTTTCCTTTCCTTTCCTTTCCTTTCCTTTCCTTTCCTTTCCTTTCCTTTCCTTTCCTTTCCTTTCCTTTCCTTTCCTTTCCTTTCCTTTCCTTTCCTTTCCTTTCCTTTCCTTTCCTTTCCTTTCCTTTCCTTTCCTTTCCTTTCCTTTCCTTTCCTTTCCTTTCCTTTCCTTTCCTTTCCTTTCCTTTCCTTTCCTTTCCTTTCCTTTCCTTTCCTTTCCTTTCCTTTCCTTTCCTTTCCTTTCCTTTCCTTTCCTTTCCTTTCCTTTCCTTTCCTTTCCTTTCCTTTCCTTTCCTTTCCTTTCCTTTCCTTTCCTTTCCTTTCCTTTCCTTTCCTTTCCTTTCCTTTCCTTTCCTTTCCTTTCCTTTCCTTTCCTTTCCTTTCCTTTCCTTTCCTTTCCTTTCCTTTCCTTTCCTTTCCTTTCCTTTCCTTTCCTTTCCTTTCCTTTCCTTTCCTTTCCTTTCCTTTCCTTTCCTTTCCTTTCCTTTCCTTTCCTTTCCTTTCCTTTCCTTTCCTTTCCTTTCCTTTCCTTTCCTTTCCTTTCCTTTCCTTTCCTTTCCTTTCCTTTCCTTTCCTTTCCTTTCCCTTTTCCCTTTTCCCTTTTCCCTTTTCCCTTTTCCCTTTTCCCTTTTCCCTTTTCCCTTTTCCCTTCCCTTTCCTTCCTATTGCTTTGAAAGCCCTTTGGAAATTGCTTAGCCACTAACACATTGCTTTTTCAGAAAGTAAATGGAACTATATTAGCAGTCAGGATATATTTTGGCTGCAAAATTTGCCTGCCAGAATAGCAGAAAACAGTATATGGGGCAGTGTTGAGCATAAAGGGGATATGGAGGCTGGCCCGTAGGAGAATTCTGGCATTGCAGGCATGCAGCCCGTTGTTCAGTGAAAGTGAACATATGTCCAAGAAACAGGGCTTTATTCCAGCTGCACCCTTCTGACTAACATTCAAATTTTGTTGAATAGATTGGATGGAGGAGGCAATGGATGAAACATGTATCACGCAGAATTTCCAAAGAGATAACTACAGATATCCTGTTTACTTTAAATATCCATGAATCTCTGAGATGGTAGGAAGTGTTCCAGTACATCTTTGATTTGCTATATCTCCTTCCTACTCAGGAGAAAACGTGAAAGAGAAATAAGCTTACAGTTACACAAGGCAGAAGTATTCTTGCAGTGTTACTCAGAGAGTAGTACCATGAATGCTAGATGTACACAGAACACTGATTTCATAATGACTTCATTTACAGACGAGATATCAACTCAGAAAATGAATCTGAGGAGGAACCAGATCCAGGACTTTTCCAAGGCTGCAATGAAAATCAGCTGGAGCAGCAAAACACAACTTCAAGATGTCGGATCCTGACTGACTTAAATGGCCCTTTTACCAAATGTCATTCTGCAGTCCAACCAGATTTCTATTTCACGTAAGTGTCTACTGCAGACAGTTGTTCTCTCCATTTGCAAAATCATTTTGGCAAATAGTTTCTGACAAGAACTATCTTCAGTCATCTGCAGTCTCCAGGGTATTAACAGGAGCTGCGGATAGTAAGTGTCTTTGTAGAACTGGACCAAGTGATTCCAGTATCTATATATTTACATACCCTTATTTATTTTAAAATAGTTGTGATTCTCTTTCTTTCCTCTATTGAGAGTTTCCCTTCTCTGTTATCTCTACAAAGCAGCTTTCCTCTTTTCCTACACAGATAAAGCAGCAGTGTTAGGCATTATCCCTGTAGCCTGGAATTTCCAATGTGCTTACAGTTCTCATCCACATTCAGTGAGAATTTAGCACCTGGGTCTATTGGGTAGCAGTTCTAGCTTCATCAAACCTGTGTCATGCCATAGCCAAAGGCTGAAGCTGTCAGTGACACTTTTTGAATTTTTCATGGAGAAGTACAAAAAACAGATTAGTTAAGAGCAACTAACTTGGTATCTTCAAGAAAGTTCCCTCTGCTGTGTTTCAAGGTTGCTCTGCCTCCTACATATACAATTCCTACATACCTAATTCTGAGCTGTATTTGTCCCCATATTCATCACTCATCATTCATCCATCATCAGACACAAATTTGCCAAGTAGCTGCCAGTTTTCTTTAGTTATGTAGTTGTGCCTAATGTTTTAAGACAGGTAATGCCCACCCCAAAGTCCCTCTTATCTGTGAGAAGAATGTTACAGTATCTCAAGCCAGATAAAGTGGACCACTGGCTTCAATATATATATAATATACTAGTAGGACAGCCTGTTCTACCTGCTTGGTGGTGCCCTGATTTTTCTGAGATGCTGCATATTTGCAGATTCCATTCATCATGGCTCTCAATGCCTCTGAAAATCAGGCCGTGAATATTCAAATGATGAGCAAAACTGAGAAGGTAGCACTGGCAAACAGACACTGGATAAAACAGAATTCAGTGTCAACATTCAAGGCACATGGACAGGGGAGGTTATCCATGTATTGAAAAAAGTGTGTAGTTCAGATGTAAGACTTAGCAGCACTAAAAAGTGCTCTATAAGCAAGAAGTAGCCCAAAACAAAAGCAGAGAGCAAAGAAGAACTTACTGTCTTAAGTCAGGCAACTGTTTATTGCTTGGTCCAAGGGAGGCTTAGATTGCATATGAGGAAAATTTTCAATTTAGGCCATGGTCTAGTGGTGGACCTGGCAGTGTTAGGTTAAAGGTTGGGCTCAATGATCTTAGAGGCCTTTTACAGCTTTAATGATGCTATGACTCTATATGGACACCTCACATAGCAGCAGCAGCTGCACAACAAATGACCTGATCTTCCCATTCATGTGCTTGGGGTGTCTTTTAATCCTGTTTCCTGTCACCCAGATACTGGAAAACAAAACTAACTCAGAGTGAGGCAGAAAAGCAAATGAAAACAACCACTAACAAATGTGCTGGGAATTACCGTTTTCTCATGTTGCACATAGGAGCTGCCTGTTCGATATGTGTGTGGAAGGAGATGAGGTTGCTACCTTGTGTCGCAGTCTGGAGGAATATGTGCTGGCTTGTCAGCAGCAAGGAGTCAGCATGGATGGCTGGAGGCAACAGACAGACTGTGGTAAGCACAGGAAACAGAAAGCAGGGATTCTACCTACAGGACTCTTAAAATCTGAAGTTTAAATCTTTTCCTATATCACATCTTCTCAGGAAGTAAAAAACATATTGATTCACACTTCACTCACTCTTCACCATTAAGAACGTTTGCTTTGCTGGCCTCTCTTCTGTGTCCTATGCTGACCTTTGCATTTAAACCTCACCTTAGAAAGATACTTAGGAAATCAGAGCTGTCAGCTCCCATCAGAAGTTTCATGAGTGAAAGGTGTCCCCATTCCCAATAGGACAAAAAGTTTAAATTTTGGAGACCATCACAAGCTACAAATCGGAAGGCAAAACATTTCATTTCAAACTCTCTTTAAATCTACAAAACATACTAGTTATCTTTTTTGCCTGTGAAATTTCAAGATTAAAAAAAAGATTCAACTGAAAACTCAAAACTTTTCAGACTAAAAAATTATGAAATAAAACTTACAATCATTTCAAACATATTTATCCTCTTTTTTTTTTTTTTTTTTAATTTTGGAGATTAATCAAACCATACTTTCCCTGTGTCTGCTATGCTTAGATGACTTTGTATTTCTGGTGAAACACAGAAAACATTTCCCAAAGTTGTGGAACAGCTCTGGCACTTGAAGGGATGGCAGCCCTGAATGTGTGAGAAGTGGTTTTGAGATCAGTGTACACCAGGAATGACAGCACAGTATACAAACAGCTTTGATGATGCATTTCCTGACTTTGGAGTGCTTCACTTACAGTTCAGTACTACTACAGATGTATGCACATCTGTGAGTGTGTGTGTGTTCATCATATTGCCTCCTACAAAATGGATCAGAAAGGCAATTCTGTAACTCACTAATATACTGCAGCCCGGTATAACTGGACTCCTTATTTTCACAGGTATATCATGTCCTGCCAACAGCAAGTACAGCTCATGCATGTCTGCATGCCCAGCATCCTGCAACGACCTGACCAGCCCCTCTGAGTGTGAATCACCCTGTGTTGAAGGCTGTGAATGCCTCCCTGGTTATGTTCTTAGTGGCTTTGACTGTGTGCCTTACAAAGAGTGTGGCTGCACATACCTTAACAAATACTATGAGGTACAGTCTCTCTGTGGGTCAGACAGCTCCCACAGCACTATTTTCTCCCGTTAGTTATTTTGACCATCTCCTCATAATTCTCAGCATGTAATTTTGCATTAGAAACATTAGAAACAAAGAGCAACTGTTTGATAAAATTCTGGTTTCTGGAGAAAGGCAAGAGAGGTCAAGATCTCTTGGTCTCCCTCAGAAACTCTGCCTGCCAATCTAAGGGAAACACTTGGAGAAAGTATGTGATAAACTCATGTTAGTTCTTGACCTTTATTACACTCACAGGCTCTAAAGTTTACAACACACCAGTTACAGCAAAATTCCGTGCGTCACTGTGGCCCTGCTCCTCTCAGTGAAGAGTGGTATAGGCAGGGTTGAGAGTCCGTAGAGTTGGGTAGGACATGAAGAAAGCTTTGAGCAAAGCTGGATTCTGAGGAGAACCCTCCACTGTCACTGCAGGATACAACATCTTCATTATTTCATTAGATTTCTGGTTTACCACTAAAGATTTGGTACAAAAAAAGGCCTAAGCCGGTACAGATTTACCATTGATAGGTGGCACTTTTAAGAAAAATGGCAGCTAGCATTTCCATATTGCCTTGGAGGTATGATGTGATTCATCTGCCACTCATCTTCAGCAACAGTTGACCATTTTTGGTTGCACATGTACCCTGCCTGGGGCTAGGATCTCATGCCCCAAACTCTTCTTTTCCTTTCTTTCTTGGGCTATCCTCAAGTTTCAAAGAGCTGCATTAGTAAGCTGCTTTCTTTCTTTTTTTTTCACAAACCACTTAATGAAAAACCAATCTGCCCTATTGTCATTCATCAGGAAAGTATTGGAAAGAGTACAGTGAGGGCCCCAGTGCTACATTCATGATTTTTCTGGCTGATTTTATTTGATGTTTTTTAACATCTAACTCCTGTTCTTCCAGATTGGAGAAATGTTCACCACTGATGACTGTTCTCAGAAATGCCAGTGCACAGAAAGCTCCACTGTTTTCTGCTCTGACGAAGTGTGTGGGTCTGGTGAAATCTGTGGCATTTCAAACTACAGTCGTGGATGCTACAGGAGTGAGTCAACCACTATCACATTGTCTTTGTTGCTATGAAGTCTTGACCTACTTTAAAGGACATCACTGGATTAGGGATAGTTACAAGAGAGAGTGTACAGAAGAAAACCATGCAAGGGATCTTGCTCCGATGTTTCACTGGAGAAAGAGTATTTCTTTCCCTTATCCATGTTGTCAGATACAAGTAATATGCTAAAATACAGGGGATGTGCAGCATTAGGAGTCAGTGTAATCTAAACAAGAACAGTTCTCTTCAGGGTTGGATTATCTGAGAGTCAAGTGTTTCTCCTTTTTTCCCAGGTGGCCCATGTATGCCAAATCCTTGTAAGAATGATGGCATTTGCTCTGAAACTACCAACAGCACCTCCCTCCACTTCTGTGAATGTTCTGAACTCTACACCGGACCAAACTGCGAGGCTGAAAAAATAGGTAATAAAACTATTTTGTATTTCCCTGTCTGGGTTACACCCACCACTTTCAAAAATGGGTGTAATTATGGAGAAGACTGAGCTTGCTCTTCATTTTCATTATATAAGTTAGTACCCCAGTGGGTGAGAGCCTGTGGTCATCCAAGCAGAAAGGAGGGCCAGAAGTCCAGTGGAGAGATACCAGAAAACAGGACAGCAGGGCTTGGTACAGCACACAGGACCTGGATCTGACATCACTCCAGAAAGCCACAGAGAACACAGTACAAACCAAACAGACAGGCAAGAGTGGAGAAAAACCACTTCTCTTCACAGCATGGTTAGCTTTCAGTGACAGGGCTCTTGTTTGTTCTTCAGCTGAAGACCCTGACACAGAGGATTCAGACCACACAATTGCCATCGTCATTGGAGCTGTGGCAGGTGTAGCTGTTATTGTCATTCTCATCTCCTCTACAGTGTACCTGTTCAGGTAAGGCTTTTCCCAGCTTTGTTACATCCAGCAAAGTAAAGACACCTCTTTTAGCACCTGTGAACCTCAAAACTCCCATCAGTTACATACTTGCAAGAGCAGAAAGGAGCCACAGCATTCCGTATCTCTTCTGAGGAATGTGAGGGTAAACTTACCTTTTTTTGGTTTTTTGTCAGGAATGAACATATGTCATTTCTTATACACAGGGCATATGCATCACTTATCATAAAACTCTAGCTTCTCCAAAACCCAGTTCCATTCATGCTCACAGCATTGTTTGATCTCTCACTATAAATAAGACTAGAAATATAAATAGGTTGCTGTTCTTTTTTTTTTTTCCATTGTACAGAAGGAAGAGAAAGGCGGATACAGTTACAGTAACAAGGGATTCTTCTTTGAACGAATGGCCCACGGAAAAATTGGATGCCAGAGTACGTGAGCAAGATTATGGCTGCATTGTGAACAGTGCATTTGATCAAAATGAATCCCCAAATACATACCTATAGTTAACAATATTATTCCTATTCATTTGTCATACTTTTTAGTCTTTTTAGTCTTGTATTTTAATTATTTCTAATACTTTGAGAAGAAATCATAATAAATTTATCATTGTGTTTGTTGAAAACCTTTGAAATTGTTCATTTAAAATATCTCCCAGATCTCACATTGTAGGCCCAAATTGTTCTAACTGACAGAAGAGGCTCTGTCAGTTGTCTTCAAAGGCTGTTTGAGAAACACAAAGTCCAGACAGACCTTGACGGCACAAGTGTGCTGCACAACATCACATACACAACTCTGAGAGATGTACAAACCATAGACTGATGTGGTTAGAATTCAAACTGAAAGAGAGTAGGTTTAGGTTAGACATCAGAAAGTAGGTTTAGGTTAGATTTTAGAAAGAAATTCCTTACTGTGAGGGCAGTGAGGTACTTGAATGGGTTGTCCAGAGAAGTTGTGGATACCCTGTCCCTGGAAATGTTCAGGGCCAGGTTGGATGGAGCTTTGAGCAATCTGGTCTAATGAAAGGTGTCCCTGCCCATGGCAGGGGGTTGGAACTGGATGACCTTTAGGTCCCTTCCAACCCAAACCATTCCATGATTCTATGAACTAATTATAGCATCCCAGGCAGGTCTTCATGAGATCTTACCCAAATCCTTCCATGGGGAGGGGATTAGTTGACTGACATGGACACAGTTCTTTACTCCTTTTCTGGCAAGGCATGTCCAGCTGGGGAGAGAAAGAAACAAGACACTGAGCTGACCCGCGGACAGCTGTACTGAAAAGGATAACCCCCATTATGCCCTTAGAGTGGAGGGAACAAGAAGTAGGCTTGTCATCAGTCCCCAGCCTGTGGGGGCTAAGCAAGAACATAACTTAACAAAAACTTTCTGAAGAATAAGATCCTGTCATAAACTCTCCTTGGGGTCTTCACAAACTCAGAAGCTGCCACACTGATGAATGTGAGAGGAGCTCTGCATCAACTCAGCCCCAAACCATACTAAGGAGTCCTCTACATCAGGAGACTAAAGGCGTTTGCAGCAATGCCTAGTAACATGCTGTGTGTGAGACCCACCCCATGACAGACCACTCACAAAGCTCAGGAACTGAAGCATTGCCTGAGCCTTGTCCAAGCCCAGAATGGATCACCAGGGCTATGAGTGAAGCTTTGAGATGTAAAGCACCATGAAAAATTTTTCTGGTGCTTTTCCAGTTCATTGCAGGTTACTTTCTGATTGTTGAGGAAGATGTATAGTACAAGTATCTCAGTGTGCAACTGCAGTGTGAGATGCAGATTGACCTCTGGGTGGCAAAGCCTGACTGAACTGGTGTCTTTACATAACAAAGGGCACGGGGACCTGTGACACAGCCACATGAACAGACACTCAGAGACACAGCAGGAGCTGAGGACCCCAGACTGCGAGGGTATAAAATCCACAGGGTTTCTTTTGTTTTGGGTCCCTCCGGGGAGGCACCCAGCTCAAGCTATTGTTTTGTTGTTGCACCACGATTAATTTATTTTAAGGATCCAGATGTTTAGACTGTGCTATGGGAAACCTGGGGCTGAGTAGGTTAAGAAGACTTTGTGTGATTGTGTGAGTGTGAGGTGTACAGGGGGGCACCTCGGGGGGCTCTGATGGGGCCTCAAGCGGAGCAAGTGTGACTGCCAGAGTGGGTCCTGGATGGTTGGACAGGAGGGTTTCCTTAAGAGGGCTTGCTGTTGTTTCTACTGTAATGCTGGTTATTATTTACTTACCCTTTCTCCTTTCCTTTGTATCCATAAACTCATGTTAGCCAGAGAAGTATTTGCAGTCTCCACTGTGAGTTAGGTTATTCTGTTCCATTCAAGAACACACCAGCTGTCCCTACACACAGGCCACAGCTATTTTGGAAAGGGTATGAACAAAAAGGGCCTTTCAACCTCATTACACAATGAAAATGAATCAGCGAGAGAGACCTACTCGTCCACAAATGAACTGTCAACTTTATGCTGGAATTTCACTGTGTTTATAATACCATCTTTGCTGCCTGTTCAGTGGCAGTTCCTATTGCACTCTTGTGCCTGTTACAGCGTGATTCAGTGACTGCCGAGCAGTGCTGATCACACTCACCTCCCTTTGCACTCGGTGGGAGAAGAGGCCAGTCCCTGCCCCGCAAGATCCCAACTCAGGCTCCCCCAAGAAACAGGACCCTGCTGCACCCAGGTGAAGCAGATTTCTGGGTTTCCGTGTATATGCTTTTTTTTTTTTTCCCCCCAATACTACAAGAATTGCCTTGGTGATTCAATTTCCAGTGCAAAGCTTTGCAAGTAGCTCAGACTTAAAGAAGGGGATGATACAGAAAGCAGAACTGCCATTCAATGCTCCACTGACTGAACAATTTCATGTCACTGGAAGACAGAAAGATGATAAATCTTCCACTGCTCTCATCTTTTAAATCAACCAGCTTGCTCACCTGACTTTTGAAATGTAAGGCTTTAAATACACTGCTTAGTGCAACTCCCCCAGAGGACAGTTTTGTTGTTAGTTTTATCACACTCTCCAGCACCAGTCAAGGAAATGGCTATATGGGCTCAGCTGTGCTCATCTCTTGGACCAGGACCCTTGCTGGGCACAATCATGATATTTCTCTGATGTCCTGAAGGAAATGGCCAGGCCACGTCATAAAAATATATCCTAGAAATCTCTTCACCCTAAAATTATTTCACTCCGAGCTCCAGCTCCTTTGTTTTTCATCACAGTGAAGAATTAGAACGGCACAACCTCATTTTTCTCTCGAAAGGTTTCCTAGTGAGGGATGCTCGCTCACCGCTCGGTCGAGCAGGACAGGAGTCCCTCCGCACCTGGAGGGGCTCAGGGAGCGGCACCACTCCAGGAAAGTGGCAGTGCTCTGTCTTCCTCGGGGGCAGGATCGGATTTCTCACTAAACGAGTGGATTTGGAAACAATCTCGGGAGGACAGCCTCCGCATGGGAGGGGAGGTGGGAGGGAGAAGGCGGAGGGCGGTGGCACGGGATGGGATGGAAGGGATGCGGACGGCTCGGGACAGCGCTCGGTCAGCGTCGCCAGTGAGCCCGGCAGAATCCGCGCAAGCGCCGTCTTCTTGTTATTCATAGCGGGAGCAGCGGGCCGGGAGAGGCCACGACAACAGCGGGACAGGCCCTGGGGTGAGCGGAGCTCGGGGGATGCGAGCGGGCGTTTGCCCGCGGGATGCGGCCCCCTCCAGGCTGCCGGGGGGG
>NW_008236622.1:26873-30273 GCF_000691975.1 Corvus brachyrhynchos
TCCTCCCTGCCTTCCCCAGATGAAGGAGCCCCATCCCTGTTTGTCAGCACCACATCAATATTCACCAGAAAGGCCAAGGTGAAGAAGCAGCTCCTGAAGGAGGTGGTGGGAGATGATGAATGGCGTGTCAACAACAAGTATGACCGCTCCCGCACTCCTCTCCCAGTGGAGGAGATCATCCGGCGTGCTGAGCGCTGGATTGACAGGGAGGTGACATATGATTTGCTTGGCAGCAACTGTGAGCACTTTGTGACAGAGCTCCGCTATGGAGAGGGAGTCTCTGACCAGGTGAGTGACACGGGGTGAGCCCCTGGGTGCCTCCCAGAGCACCTCCTGGCTGCTCGCTGTGAGCCGCGGGACTGGGACACAGCCTGCAGCCTGCATGGGGAGAGCCAAGTCCCAGGCGTGGGCTCCAAAGCAGCGCTGCCTCTGGCCTCCCCAGAGGCCCTGGACCTGGAGGGTCACTGTGCTCTGTCTGCACCCTGACAGTGCCCTTGACTGAATGCCACTTCCTAGGGGTAAAAACCTGGCTGTTACGCCTTCTGCTTATGGGGCACATGTCTCTGACTCATTTATTTACCCTGACTAGCCCTGTCTTTTCTATATTATCATGCTGGGGGAGTAAATATAAGTGCTTGTCATGTTTCCAGCCTGTGTTTTACTTTTCCTTTCATAGGTCAGAAAAGCAGTTATTGGTACTACAGCAGCAGTAGGAGGTATCCTTCTTGCTGGTCTTGCCACCGTTTTTGTGAAGGGCTTGTCTGACAACACATCCAGGAGAGAGAGAAAGTACGAATAATGGGCTGTCAGGAAGAGCTCAGAGCAAGGCAGAGGGAGCCCCTGGCCACAGCAACCACTGATCAGCTTTTGATACACCTGCCACCAAGGCTCACTAGCACCTGTGCCACCCTTGCTGTAAACATTAAATAAGCCTTAATAAAATGTCAGATATCCAAACTTTAATTGCCCCAAAATCCTTTTTTATCTGAGTAGAGCTTTGTGTGCTCTACTTGGAGGAGCAGCCTTGTTTTTCCCTGCTATCCCATTAAGAAGTAAGAAGTCAAGATTGTCACCATTCAAGGTGACTCCCAGCAGCACTAACCTGGTTGTCACATCTGCTTTTATTTCATTGCCTGTGATGATTTTTGTGGTAGTCTGGGAGCGCTTACACTGGTGCAGGCTTTTCATCCATTTTTATTGGTTGCTTCCTGTAGGCTTTTTCTGTGTATCCATGATTTTAACCTTAACTTTGTGAACAAGTAAAATGAAACTACTGCTGGGGGTTTTCCAGGTGAGGCTCTGTGTAGGTGGGAAAGCCCTGGCTGCAATGTCTGCAAAGAGCAGGCAGGGCACGTGCAGCGTCTTGGAGCCTGTGCCTGTGGTGCCTAAATGAAGAAGCTCCCCGGATGCTGGGAGGTCAGAGGGAAGGGCAGGTCTTGTAAGCTGTATCCTTCAGAGTTTCATAGGAGTGCTCTGATTTTGGCATGATGATGTTTTGCTTGGTTTTTCCCTGCCTACAAAGTGCCTCCCAATGTACTGAGCCACTCCATTCCCTTGTCACAAAGCTGGTGTGTGGATTGTCTTGGAAGAAAACTGTTTAGGGGAAGTTTGCTTCATTGTCCTTTGCCTGGAGTATCTGCCTTTAGAGTTTGGAACCAGGTTACCACATGTGAGACACGGAATCCTGTGTTGCTTTTGTTACAGGCACCTGCCTGGACTGCAGGGAGAGGTGAGAGCAGAACAGCTGTCTGGCAGAGGCTGGCTGGTTTTGTCTGCTCTGAACAGGTTGTCCAGGTTTAACCCCAGCCAGCAACAAAGCACCAGGCAGCTTCTTGCTCACTCACTCCCTTGCCAGCCCCATCAGGGAGGCAATCGGAGGAGCAGAAGTGAAAAACCTGTGGCCTGAGAAAAAGTTGTTTTAGTAGGTAAGCCAAAAGGTGTGCATGCAAGCAAAGCAAACAAGGAATTAATTCATTGCTTTTTCAAAGTCAGGTTTACAATGTTTGAAATATCCAAGCCAAGACTTTCTGTTGTTTTTCTACTCCCTTTTTTATTACATCTAAATAAAGTTCTTATCTTTAATGCAGGAAAACATATCATAGTCAAACTGAAACTGAAACTCCTTTTTGGATTCCTGGAAATGGATTTGAAGCTTATTTCACAGCTAAGCTAAGGATATGGTTATACAACAACTTGTAGGCTTCAGCTTTTCTCTACTCACTGCATTCTGTCTGCAGCCCCTGATAAGGGAGCACTGTGTGAGGGCAGTGTATGGACCTCTCACATCTCTAATTAGCCCTGTAAGGGAAGAATACTGGAATTAATTCATCTGAGGAATTGTCTTGTTGTTCATGAAAGCTGTAACATTTCAAACATTTCACTACATGTGGCAGTTTGCAATTGTATCGTGCTTCTCTTTGCAGTCAGGAGGACGTTGGCTCATTATGGGCTGCCTTTCCACTGATCCTGGTGGGTGCAGTGACAGGATTTGGTGGAACACTGCCTGAAGCATGAGGTGAGAGTGTGAGGAGGAGCAGCAGAATCCATCACTTGCTGTATTCACGACTTCTGAGCCTTTCTAGATGTTGGCAAGGCCCAAGACCTGCGCAAATTGCCATGGAGTAGAGTCAAGGCTGTTCTTTTCTCAAAAGCCGAGAGAACACTTGTTGCCTGTGCTCTGGGGCACAGCCAGCAAGGGCGCAGCCTGTCCCTAAATGGAAGGGCTTTTCTAGTGGTTTCAGCCATCTGAATCTGGTGCACATCAGACGATGAAAACTTGGGCTGAAGCCCCAGCATTGTGCAGCCCCGAGCCTGGCTGCAGACTCTCACCTCACCTTCTTTACTGTGTTCGCAGGTGGGTCAACATAAGTTTAATCTATGCTTTTTGCTGCAGTTTTTTGCATTTACACGAGGCCATTTGGGATCCCTCTGCAGCATCCTCTGCCATTTGTGGCACCGATTCTTTGAGTGGTCCTCAAGCCACGCTTTAATCATGATCCAGACGTGGTTGCTCTTCAAGATAAAGTGCTGTGGAGTGATAGGGTGTAGGGTCACGGCTGTTGTCCATCACTTGAACAAGAGGACCACTCGGGGGAGGGTCTCCCCACAACGAGACGGTGGGCGGACTTCGTCAGGTACAAGATAAGATTTTCCGCTCAACACATGGTTTTGGCAACAACCTCGTGAGTGGAGCTTTCCTTGGATCCGGGGAGAGGGTGGAGCCGGACAGCCTGGCTCCGGGGCGGCGCTGGCAGTGAGCCCGGCAGGATGCACGCAATCGCCACTTCGAAGGACTTTATAACGGGAGTAGCGGGCCGGGAGAGGCCACGACAACAGCGGGACAGGCCCTGGGGTGAGCGGAGCTCGGGGGATGCGAGCGGGCGTTTGCCCGCGGGATGCG
>NW_008236622.1:31114-50060 GCF_000691975.1 Corvus brachyrhynchos
TCCTCCCTGCCTTCCCCAGATGAAGGAGCCCCATCCCTGTTTGTCAGCACCACATCAATATTCACCAGAAAGGCCAAGGTGAAGAAGCAGCTCCTGAAGGAGGTGGTGGGAGATGATGAATGGCGTGTCAACAACAAGTATGACCGCTCCCGCACTCCTCTCCCAGTGGAGGAGATCATCCGGCGTGCTGAGCGCTGGATTGACAGGGAGGTGACATATGATTTGCTTGGCAGCAACTGTGAGCACTTTGTGACAGAGCTCCGCTATGGAGAGGGAGTCTCTGACCAGGTGAGTGACACGGGGTGAGCCCCTGGGTGCCTCCCAGAGCACCTCCTGGCTGCTCGCTGTGAGCCGCGGGACTGGGACACAGCCTGCAGCCTGCATGGGGAGAGCCAAGTCCCAGGCGTGGGCTCCAAAGCAGCGCTGCCTCTGGCCTCCCCAGAGGCCCTGGACCTGGAGGGTCACTGTGCTCTGTCTGCACCCTGACAGTGCCCTTGACTGAATGCCACTTCCTAGGGGTAAAAACCTGGCTGTTACGCCTTCTGCTTATGGGGCACATGTCTCTGACTCATTTATTTACCCTGACTAGCCCTGTCTTTTCTATATTATCATGCTGGGGGAGTAAATATAAGTGCTTGTCATGTTTCCAGCCTGTGTTTTACTTTTCCTTTCATAGGTCAGAAAAGCAGTTATTGGTACTACAGCAGCAGTAGGAGGTATCCTTCTTGCTGGTCTTGCCACCGTTTTTGTGAAGGGCTTGTCTGACAACACATCCAGGAGAGAGAGAAAGTACGAATAATGGGCTGTCAGGAAGAGCTCAGAGCAAGGCAGAGGGAGCCCCTGGCCACAGCAACCACTGATCAGCTTTTGATACACCTGCCACCAAGGCTCACTAGCACCTGTGCCACCCTTGCTGTAAACATTAAATAAGCCTTAATAAAATGTCAGATATCCAAACTTTAATTGCCCCAAAATCCTTTTTTATCTGAGTAGAGCTTTGTGTGCTCTACTTGGAGGAGCAGCCTTGTTTTTCCCTGCTATCCCATTAAGAAGTAAGAAGTCAAGATTGTCACCATTCAAGGTGACTCCCAGCAGCACTAACCTGGTTGTCACATCTGCTTTTATTTCATTGCCTGTGATGATTTTTGTGGTAGTCTGGGAGCGCTTACACTGGTGCAGGCTTTTCATCCATTTTTATTGGTTGCTTCCTGTAGGCTTTTTCTGTGTATCCATGATTTTAACCTTAACTTTGTGAACAAGTAAAATGAAACTACTGCTGGGGGTTTTCCAGGTGAGGCTCTGTGTAGGTGGGAAAGCCCTGGCTGCAATGTCTGCAAAGAGCAGGCAGGGCACGTGCAGCGTCTTGGAGCCTGTGCCTGTGGTGCCTAAATGAAGAAGCTCCCCGGATGCTGGGAGGTCAGAGGGAAGGGCAGGTCTTGTAAGCTGTATCCTTCAGAGTTTCATAGGAGTGCTCTGATTTTGGCATGATGATGTTTTGCTTGGTTTTTCCCTGCCTACAAAGTGCCTCCCAATGTACTGAGCCACTCCATTCCCTTGTCACAAAGCTGGTGTGTGGATTGTCTTGGAAGAAAACTGTTTAGGGGAAGTTTGCTTCATTGTCCTTTGCCTGGAGTATCTGCCTTTAGAGTTTGGAACCAGGTTACCACATGTGAGACACGGAATCCTGTGTTGCTTTTGTTACAGGCACCTGCCTGGACTGCAGGGAGAGGTGAGAGCAGAACAGCTGTCTGGCAGAGGCTGGCTGGTTTTGTCTGCTCTGAACAGGTTGTCCAGGTTTAACCCCAGCCAGCAACAAAGCACCAGGCAGCTTCTTGCTCACTCACTCCCTTGCCAGCCCCATCAGGGAGGCAATCGGAGGAGCAGAAGTGAAAAACCTGTGGCCTGAGAAAAAGTTGTTTTAGTAGGTAAGCCAAAAGGTGTGCATGCAAGCAAAGCAAACAAGGAATTAATTCATTGCTTTTTCAAAGTCAGGTTTACAATGTTTGAAATATCCAAGCCAAGACTTTCTGTTGTTTTTCTACTCCCTTTTTTATTACATCTAAATAAAGTTCTTATCTTTAATGCAGGAAAACATATCATAGTCAAACTGAAACTGAAACTCCTTTTTGGATTCCTGGAAATGGATTTGAAGCTTATTTCACAGCTAAGCTAAGGATATGGTTATACAACAACTTGTAGGCTTCAGCTTTTCTCTACTCACTGCATTCTGTCTGCAGCCCCTGATAAGGGAGCACTGTGTGAGGGCAGTGTATGGACCTCTCACATCTCTAATTAGCCCTGTAAGGGAAGAATACTGGAATTAATTCATCTGAGGAATTGTCTTGTTGTTCATGAAAGCTGTAACATTTCAAACATTTCACTACATGTGGCAGTTTGCAATTGTATCGTGCTTCTCTTTGCAGTCAGGAGGACGTTGGCTCATTATGGGCTGCCTTTCCACTGATCCTGGTGGGTGCAGTGACAGGATTTGGTGGAACACTGCCTGAAGCATGAGGTGAGAGTGTGAGGAGGAGCAGCAGAATCCATCACTTGCTGTATTCACGACTTCTGAGCCTTTCTAGGAGATGTTGGCACGGCCCAAGACATGCTCAAATTGCCATGGAGTAGAGTCAAGGCTGTTCTTTTCTCAAAAGCCGAGAGAACACTTGTTGCCTGTGCTCTGGGGCACAGCCAGCAAGGGCGCAGCCTGTCCCTAAATGGAAGGGCTTTTCTAGTGGTTTCAGCCATCTGAATCTGGTGCACATCAGAGGATGAAAACTTGGGCTCCTGCTAGGGTGTGAGGCAGGAAAGAGAGGAGCTGAGCATCTTAAACCTTGCTGGCAGGATGGGTCAACAGCTGCCAAGGGCCTCCTGTCAACTTCCTCACCCTGCTAGGGTGTGAGGCAGGAAAGAGAGGAGCTGAGCATCTTAAACCTTGCTGGCAGGATGGGTCAACAGCTGCCAAGGGCCTCCTGTCAACTTCCTCACTGCCTGGGAGAAGAGGGGACAGAGCTAGGGGATGGTAAAGGGATGGTAAAGGGCTGGTAAAGGGATGGTTAAACCAAGGGAATTGCCCTTTGCTTTCTCCTAGGGGTGGTTGCTGAACAGGGATAAACACAGGCATGTGCAGATTTCACAGCTGCTAAATCCTCTGTCCCATCTCAGCCTGGCTGCTTGCATCTTCTTTCTGGTCTTGCCTGTCTTCTGTAGAGGGTCAATGCTCTGTGAAATGGGCTTGGGACCTGCCTTTTTACAAAATTCCTAAAAAAGTCAACTCTGCTAAGATTAAGCAAAGTCAACTCTGCTAAGATTAAGCAAAGTCCTGCCCTCTCATCCATGAGCAAAAAGCTGCAGTTGCAAGAGAGGTCTCAGTCAACTGAGGGCTAGGCAGGCTAAATCATCTCTGCAGAGAGGAACAGGTGTAGATGGGCTTCCAGAAGAGCATTGCCTTGGAAAAAACACAGGCCAAAATGATGCAGTTAATAGAAGATAATAGTCATGGCTGCAGTGTCTTCACTACTGGTACCATTTCCCACTGGGCTGCTGGGGGACACATATTGGTTTCCTGGAGAGCAATGTCTGAAAGGTAACACCCAACAATTTGCTCCTGCTCTCTCCAGGAAAAGGGAAGTGCAAATGGCAATTCCTTCTTCTTTCCAACCCCGCCTGCTATAATAACCAGGTTTCAGGGGTGAAAGACATACATTAAAGAAAAAAAAACCCCATCAAACAGACAATACAAAACCAAAAAATATTTGCTTTGTTTTCTGGTCAGTGCCAAAATCTTGGCTCTCAGGTGGGCAATGGCAGCAGTGCTTGAGAGACACAGCTATGAAGATGTGTGTGGCAGCTCTCTGCACTGGCACACTTGCCCTGTGATGCATCCATGTAGAGGCAGGGAAGCAGTCCTGGCTGAGCCCTGGCATCTGGGAATATCCCCATTGAAATGCCTCACTGGGCCTCCTGCCCTACTGTTTCATTTCTGTGTGATGATGATATGCTACTCATTTTTGTGTTTGTTTATTTATTTATTTATACACACATATGTGTGTGTAATATATATATGTATATACATATATATACACACACATACACACATATATATAAATATAGACTTCTATGATTTTTTTTTTCCCATTCTACGCAATGTCTCGATAAAGAGATCAGCAATTTTTATTCTACATATATATATGAACAATTCTGAAACCCTTCAACAAGGCTGAACTTCTGGCCAGGAGACATCCTGTCAAAGATAGTCACATTCACCAGTAGCTGCAAGAAAGAACAATGGGCTGCCTTGGCAGTAGTTGTGCCTCCACTGCTCCACTGAGGCAGTATCAGACCTCCCTGGTGGGTGCCTGACACTTGTAAAATGCCCTCATCCCAATTCTAAAACCTTGACATGGTTTTCCCCCCCTTAGGGTTTAGGTCTCCTCTAACTTCATATTTATCCTGCTGTTTTCTGCCTCAGAGGTTCTGAGAAGCCAGTGATCACCACATGCTCTGCAGCAGCCTTTAGAGCAGCCAGGCAGCAGTAAGTGCTTCCCAAGTGCAGAACAGATGGTTGATGACAGCAGCAATAACACTGCTCAGCCTAAGGTTTCTTCGACCTGAAAATCTGGCTAGAGAGTATAAAATCTGAGAATCTGTCCTAGCACCAGCTATTTTATGGACTGAGTGACAGGAGTTGAAGATCTCTGCTGCTAGAGGTGGTTATTTCACATTCCCGATGGCCCTGCTGAGCAAGGCCATTGCTGGCTGTGGAAGTGGCACATGGGCATGGGGTTGATGTTTTTAATTAAACTGGAATTGAGAAGGTGACCGTGGAGTAACTCCACTGCTCAGCTGCTCACAGCACCACAGCCACCCCTGTCATCTGAGTGTTACAAGTTATGCAGAAAGCAAGCTGTTCAGGTTAAACCTGAGGCATGGTGGGAGGTTGCCTGGAGTTGTCAAAATGTGAACATTACAGCTGCTGGCAGAAAAACACTTTCTCCCAACGGAACACCACTGACATGAAATAAAATAGGGGGACAAGTAAGTGCATTGTTTTCTCTCAACTTACTTTTGGCAGCAAGCTGTAGAAGTGCTTGACAATAATGAGAGGACTTTCCGTTGCAAAATGGTTTCAGGCTTCTTCTTCCAAGGTGATCTTTACCTCAGTATTAGCATATACCTACTAGAAAGAAGACAACATTTAGTTTCAGACTGAGGTCATAACGTGCCATTTCACTTCCACCTCATCAGCTTCCCTCCAGGAAACCAGGGACACACCCTTCTGCAGCATCCCTTTGGAATATTTTCATGTGGCAATACTTGATTCTTTACACATTTTCACACATACCAGCCTGCTTTTAGCCACAGGCTGCTAGTTCAGACACTGAAATTTGGCCCAGCAAATTGTCACAAACAAGTGTGTATAATTGCATTAATTCTGCACACTTCAAGCATGACTGAGGTGGCCACTGCATCTGCAAAGCCTTGCCAGTTATTCATGTAGTTATGTCACAAGTCCTGAGGAAAGAATCACTTCATTCATTATTTCTCCCCAATGGATGCGTAAGCCTTACCACACTTCCATATACCCTGGGGTAGATAGGAACTAGCCCCCAGGTTTCCTCTGTTCCTCAGAGCTACTTCCGAATCCCCAACAAGAAGACAGTTATTAGGCATTAAAAGCATTCAATTCCCCCTGGCACTCAAAAGCAGCCATCCCTGGCTGTGCTTACACAGGGAGCAGCTGTGTTTGCCTTACAGTTTTCTGCCATTCACCAGGCAATGGAAGCTGGAATGGAACCCTCCAGTTTGTCTGTTTCAATGAGCCTGACTTTGCTGCCTGTTAGTAGTAAATCACATGACTGAGGAAATTGCTTTTATGCTTATGTATTAATGTAAGAATTCTTCTAAATACTAAATTTTCAATTTTCTGATCACTCCTGTGATTCTAAAAGCAAAGAATTCCTTTTAACTCTGCAGTGTTTTTCTGCATATACTTTCTGTTACATACTGCAATCACAGCTTTACAGTGCAGCACCTAATGATTCACTAAGCTGCAAGCAATAGAGAAACAATCTAGATAGAATAAGAGGAGCTATTGAGAAACCTGAGAAAGCAGAACAAAATTTTGAAGACATGTTTCTTGCTGCTCTTGGCTTGTTTGGAGGCTTGTGTCATTAGATCTTATGTGGTTCTAAACTAAATCTATTGTCCCTTAAAACTGTTTTCATGGAGTCACAGAATTGTTAGGGTTGGAAGGGACTCTGGAGATCATCCAGTCCAACCCCCCTGCCCAGGCAGGGTCACCTGGAGCAGGTGACACAGGAACCATCCATGTGGGTTCTGAACATCTCCAGAGAGGGAGAACTCCATGACCTCCCTGGGCAGCTATTCCAGTGCTCTGCTGCCCTCGACAGAAAGAAGTTCTCCCTCATATTGAGGTGGAACTGTCTGTGTTTTAGTTTATGGCCATTGTTACTCATCCTGTCACTGGGCACCACTGAAAAGAGCCTGGCACCATCCTCTGCCAGCCACCTTTGATATATTTATATGCATTTATGAGATTTCCTCTCACTTTTCTCAAGACTAAACAGGCCCAGCTCCCACAGTCTCTCCTCATAAGAGAGATGCTCCAGACCCAAATCATCTTTGTGGCCTCTGCTGGACCCTCTCAGTTAGCTCCTTGTCTTTCTTGCACTGAGGAGCCCCTTCACCTGTTTGCAGGTAAGTAACACCTAAAATAACAAACCACAGAGCCACAGATCATTGGTTCTGTGTTTGCTTGGGATTGTTTTGAGGTATTCAGTGAATCATAGGAGTGACCTGAGTTTCAAACTTGCAGACTTGCAAATTTGAGTGCAAGCCTGTAATATTTTTCACACACAAAAAAGAAAAGCCTGTGTTTATTTGCAACAACAGGACAGGAGTCTTGGCTCAAGTATTAATATCAGTTATCCTTAATAACATTAATTTGCATGTCCACAGTGAGCTTTGCACTGCTAAGATTTAAAGCCTTTACAAGCTGGGTCAGCAACTCAATGCTGAATTTACAGGGCAATAAATTAGGAGGAAATTTAAGAACTTGTACAGCACAACACACTCAATGTGACACATGCAATTACCGTGATCCTACATCTGGTCCGGATATTTTGATATATCAGTATTATTTATGCACTAAATCTTCAGCAGATGCGAGTCAGCTAAGAGATACACAGCAGCTGAACTTCAGGCTGCACAGAGCTGTTGTCTTGGGGTGACTTTATGATGTGTATCCCATATTGCTGCATCACTCTAGTTGTTGAGCTCTGTGCATCTTTAACTTACAAGCAATGAAAACTTGTTTGCAGCATTAGCTAATAATGTTTAATGAGCCCAAGGCTTATTTGTGGGAGGAATCATATGCATGCATTTGCAGTGGGGCCAGTGGAAATCCTTTTAGGATTTCAGCCCCAGCATAAGCTCTGATTAAAGTTTTGATTAAGGTCAAAAGCACTATAAAGTTGCTATTTCTGTATGAGTATAGAAACTCCACATGAGTGTCTTGTCTGCAAAAGCTGGACAATATTTCTGGTGATTCTTTCCTGTACATGTTGTACTGTTCCTCCCCAGTCTTCTGTGAAACAATGACTATTCTCCACAGCCCAGGACAAAATGGGAATTGAGGTAGGATTGCTATTCCTTCCACAGGAGCCCAGAAGAGGTCAGGAAAGTGAGATCTTATCTGGGTCTTTTATTAACCAAACCAATTCCATCCTGAACTTTGTGTCTTTCTAGATAAAGTGATTTATTAATAACAGGTGACTGTTTTGCTTTTGACAATTTCATATTCTCTGCCTTCTGGCTATGGAATCAGACCACTGATTTCAAGTTTATGAACCATCGTCTCCACAGTTGTCATCTCAGCATACTTCCCAGGAATCTTGGTGTTTTTCTTTATATTTCACTTGTTTTCCAGTCTTTGCCCCAGCTTTTCTCTTAATAAACAAATTTTAATGCAATATTCTGAATCTACAGTCCTGGAAAACTGGAAACTGAAATTGGATGAGTTACAGTGACATTGTGATGTGAACAGAGGAACCTTGGTAACAAGATTAATTTCCTCGTTGCCATAGCACTGTCTCCCTGGTATTGTTACAAGAAATCCTGTTCCTTCTGCTTGGAAAAAGCTGGTTGGGTCTATGTTTTCAGCTGTCAGAACACAGAGCTTCCCAAGGGTCTTTGAAGATGAAGTCCATAGCATGGTCTGATCATCTGCTTTCAGCAAGCAGTGACCAGACTCTGCCTCCCCTTCTTTACACTCCAGTGTTTCCAAGTAAAATTGAGAGAGCAAATGCAGGCAGCGCTGAGTCACTCAAAACCTTTTCAGATGCAGGGGATTTCCCTGAATTTCCTTATCCAAAACAACCAGTGGGTGACAGCTCTCTATGCCTCCACACACACAGTTCCCCAGGCAGAGGATGGAAACCTAGGGATTTCCTGAAACTTGATTAAAAGCATATTGTTAGTGGGACCACTTTTAAGAGGGCCAAAAAGTACCCAGTGATTAATTCTCATGAGTTCAGCCTGGTGTGAAGTAACTGAGATGGTAAAACACTCTGATGGGCTGGGACAGGAGTCCTATTTAACAAGTGCTGTTTGATCAGAAACAGCCCTATTGGAAAAGAAACAACTCACAGCAGGGATCTCAAAAATCCTGGCAGTGTGCCCTTGCAGAAGGGTTGTGAGGCTGCAGTATGGAAAGGGAGTGCATCTGCTAAGGCTGATGCTGCTCACTCACAGGGGTGGATAAGCACTGTTAGCCTGCTTCCAATGACCCTGGGAGCAATTTGAAAGAGCCATAAGGAGCCCCAGCTTCACTTCCGGCTGTAGATTTTACATCAGCATAGCCACAGGCACCAGCTCCTTGTCCCTCCCATCCTGGTGTTAAAAATGGGTAAGTTGGTTGCTCCTATTGACACCATGCCTCAGCATAACTCACAGATTCATGCCCCAGTTTCTTTCTATGAAAGAAACTTCTTTCTGTTCTTTCTTTTCTCTTTCAGCCCAGCCTTGAGGTTTATTCCCTCCTGGGCACGCAGTTCAGACTGAAGACGTGCAAGGCTGGGCTGGGTGAAGACACAGTAATTTCATCACAGAAGTTATTTATCAGAGTCCTCTCTTTTCATACATGCACATTACCCCCATAAGATGCTGCTGGCTGACAGTGTGTGTCTGACAGACCACAACATGGCCCATTACCATTTAGTCTGGCCTATTAAGGAGAACTTTAAATAGATATATTTATCTTTGATCACCACTAGCTTCCCCTGTTACTAGTGCAGGCACAGTGAAATGAAGCTGGAAACAAGCAGCTCTATTAAAAAGCACAATGAATCCAGGACCTGTTGTCCCTCTGGGCCATCAAAGCCTTTTCTGTTTCCAGCACATTATACCTTGTTCTCAGCCTGATCATAATGGGCTTATTAATTAATTAATACTTGAGAGACACCGTGAAGCTGCTAAGTATCACATAAAACCAACAAATATTTCTATCTTTTTAAACATACAATAGGATATTTTGTAAGTAGAATTTAATTCCTTTACTGCCTCACAGTTTTGAGCTTAGCTGACAGCTAGTCTTACAATACATTTAAAAATGTGAACATTTAAGAAAGAGTAATTATGCAAATAGGCTAATGAGATCCATGCACACAGCAGTAGCTCCTCCTCGTGTTCTTGGCAAGTCACCAGCATGTTCTGAGCCGGATGCACATTGGACAAAAAAGCAAAAAGAGCTTTACATTGTGATACCTTACAGAGGATGGTTTTAATTACATGAATTTATTCTGACACACAGATCCAGTTTTGTACTGCTGCTTATGTGAGACACTGCCTGCAAGAGTACCTTGGTGGAAGTCACTCTGGCTCTGCTTGAGCTGCGTGCCTTTTGGTGGGCTTTGAGCCTGTTCAACGTGCACCTCCTCAGTGGGGCCTCCCTGCAGCACTGGAGGGGGGCCAAGGAGAGATTGTACTACGTGCCTGCAATCTGGTCCCACTGGAGGAGTATTTTATTGGTTGACACTTATTAATTTCATCTCATTAATTTGCATCAGATAGTAATTTCCTCTCTGCTTTCTTAAGAAGTATTGGGAATGTGATTATTCTCCTCTTGCAATGAATTTCTTCTTTCATTCATTATGGCATAATTATCTCTGTGGTGTTGAAGTATCTGGTGTACTAATAACTACTAATGATCCTGGGAGTTGATATGGGGTGTATGATTTGATCAACATTTTGAGTTCAGCATCACATGCACTGAAGTGCTGAAGTCAGTTTTTGTATTTTGCAATATGAATTAAACAGTACAATTTTGAATGTAGTCGACTTTAATGTTTATATGATTATTCCTTTAGGATTTCAATGGTCTTTAGGCTTGGAATTAAGATGTAGCCTGCCAGGGTTTAAGGAGGTCCTTAAAGACATGTGAGCTTTGCAACTCTGATCTGTGGTCTCATGGATTTTGCAGAAGGTAGGTGAGATTTGACAAGCACCAACATCAGCAACACTTAATTTCAACAGAAGGAGCATTATCCTAACATTTACAAGATAAAAGGTCTATTGACTAGATTAAGAATATTTGTTAACTGTGCTGAGAATGACATAATTGAACAGCCCTGTGCATATTCTCCTAACGCCCTCAGGGTAATTAAAAGCACTCAGGCTGCTGCTGAGTTCTGTTTGCCTTGAATTAGCAGCGACCTTTGTGGCTACACCTGGGCACTGCGGTGGGAGGTGCCTTCCTCAGAGGGAAGGAGCTGCGCAGGAAGCAGGGACACCCATTGCACTCTGCCTCCCCAAACACACCTGGGTATCTCTCTCGAGAAGAAGGGTGACAAAGAAGGAGAAAAAATGACAAGATAGTGACCTGTAGAGATCCTGAACCCCTCCAGGCCAGAACATGGCAGGGAGAAGAGCAGCGCCTTTCCTTCTCATGCCACCTCCCGCCCATGCTATGATAGGTTTTACTGAATATGATGTATGAGGAGCTTGGTCACATTTTGTCCCTGAACCAAGTTTATGTCTTGCAGTGTCTTGATATTTAGGGCTAACACTGGCCTTTCTGCTTTGTGTGCTTGAGCTGAACTGCTGCAACATCAGAATTCAAAAACTAAAAAAATACATATTCAATGTATTTGAGTGTTTTCACTTTCTACTCCTAACAGTACATTAATGCTACTTGTTTTTAATGTGTATAAGAAATGAATATTACACAATGGCAGTGTCCAAAAGCTTAAGACAACTGTGAATTATTCAAGCCACAATTTTTCTTCCTCCTGCTGCAAGCTACACTAATAAATAGTAAATAATTTGCTGTCAAAACAGACAGAGACATCTTCCTTCCAAAGAACCTTAGCATTTCTATCTCCAGTGCTGCACCTGAGAACATCCTTTCATTCACAATGCAGCTTCCATCAATCAGGACAGCATCACAGGGGAGACAGAACTTTTTTCCACCTAAAAGAAATGTGTCTTCAGGGACTAAGTAACAAGATTCCTGTAGAACAATACAAAAATGAACTTTCTTGTGCACAAGTTTTGGGCAGGTAAATTAAGTCTCAAGACACACACAGTATCAGTAGTCTTCTACACTATATTATTTTAAACCAGTGCTTCTTAGAAATAATACTGGCTGAAAAACAACAGCCTAAAGATCAGCCCTTTAAACCTCTCTCTCCAAGTGAACATCTTCAGCTTCATTTGCCTAGTGTGCATAAAACACCCTGACCAGGAAAACCTACCCAAGGCCTTTACATCTCCCATCACCCTAGCTATTGCTCATCTCAATGTCTTTGGGAGGCAAAAATAGCTATAACCCCTATTTTATGGATGAGGAATTGAGGCTGGGAGATAAAGCACATACCTTGATGGGAGCCATGTGTCTAGACTCCATAAAAACCACTCTCACGCTGCTTGACAAGATTGTGTAAGCAGCCTATAGCAGAGCCAGGAAGCAGGTCTTGGAAGTCCAGAATTGTTATCTAGTTGCTTGTTTGTGAAATTAAATTTCCAAGCTGTTCTTGACTCTTGACACAAATTACTGGATTCATCTGTATCATGACAGATGCTGCAGATACAGATGCATCATTACTGCATCATACAAGCTGTGTCCACACTTCTTGCTGCCCTGCCCACCTCGCCTCCCTCTGCCCAATTCCTTCTTTGCTGTGCAATTCCAGATACATTTCAACATGTTAGTTCATTATACAGGCTGGTGAGGAAAGATGGTGACCTGAACTTTTTTATGCTCCTCAGTTAGGTGGTGCAGCCTGGGAGGCTGCTGTGGATGGGAAAGCAACTGCAGAGTTGAAACACCAGTACTCAACATGAAACAGGAGGTTACAATTCAGGGGCCATGCTAACAGCACGGAAACTGGACACGAGGTTATCCCGGGAGGTTTCATATCACTCATTAAAAGTTAGGATGTGAGTTTGTCAAGTTAACCTAGAACAAGATGTGGTGGGAACATGGATCTAATTTTCTGTTTGATTCCAATTCATGCCCCTATATCTCCCTTGGCCTTCAAGGAGCAATTCCTGCTTCACGCCAGAGTCATGCCCCTTAACTGTAGCATTGCTATCTGCAGTCCTTTAGTAGAAGGTTTATTTGTGCTCAACAATTACAGGACATCAACAGAACCACCAAGTTGTAAAGACTATCATTACAAAACTGCCATTGCAAGAAGAAACACAGAAATTCTAATTTAGTTAAATATCTGTGCTTTGCCAGTTATTGCAATCTAATTCACACAATTAAATCTCCTGAGATAATGATGAAGTTAATTGTCATTGCAAGGCCATTAGAGAGAATGCCTTATCTTGATTTAAAAGTTGCAATTGCAAAACGATGGAATACTTTAAGTACAAAGGTACACTGGCATCTCTGAGCACTTGTTCAGCGTGGGAGTGCTACTCATCCTACAGATATTGGAGATACAAAAATGTGATGTGCAGCCAACACACCTGTGCTGGCAAAAGCCCCAGCTCTTCACATGGACTTTGCCAAGATCAGTGAGAGGCAGCAATAAAAGTGCTCCTGGGCAGCACTCCACAGATAGCACTTCACTTTCTCAAGGAACATTTCAAAAGGCTGAGTCTTGCCCAGTAACTCAGTGCAGGAACAATGATTTTAGCAATGAACTTGTGGCTGTGCCTGGGTCTGAAAGCAGCATGTGATCATGACAAACAGGTCAGTGCAGAGCTGCCATCCCTTCACCCCTTCCACCACCTCTAATCACATCATGCCATCTGAGGGAACTGCAGTTCTCAGTGTTGAACCTCTAACCCTTATGTCTTCCTTAAGATTAATAAGACATTTATCAGGAGTCAGGAATCCCCAGTTCAATTTTGCTTTTAAATTTTGAGAATAGAGGGGAGCAGCACGTCTAATCTCCAGACCTGAGAGACTAACTGTTCCCTGCCAGACCCTATCACTCCTTCCCATCTGTATTTCCATTCACAGAGTTTCACCTTTTTTTTTCTCTGTTATATCCTTTCTCCATGTGATTTTTACCTTTGCTGGGTATTTTTGAAGTGGGGTCAGAAATCAAGAGAATGTTTTCCAAATTCTCAGCAAGAGCATTCAGCAACGTCAACTGGAAGCACCAGGAAATTTCATCTGGCTGCATGGGGACCATGTTTCTTTTTGCTGTCAAGACCTGTTATTTAGCCAACCTTAAGAGGAGTCAGTCCTCGGGAAATTACCATAGGAAGCAAAATCACTGCACTGAGAGTGAGTCTTACAAGCCGCAGGTATCAGGTCTTCTTAAACTCTTGAAATTTCAAGACCCCCAGTTGGGAGTTGCATCTGCAGTAATAGCAGATTACTAAAAATCTAAAAAATCTATCAATGCATCTGTATCTGTATCAATGCTGTATCAATGCTATCTGCTGTCCATCATTTTGCAAAATTCACAGGAATTAAACTATAACCAGAAAGAACATATCAATAGCTACTTGTGTGTATGATAGAGGGAATTGCTAGCAGACTGCAGGATGGGGAGCTGGCAGGCTGTGCAGCAGATCCACCTGTCTCAGGGCATACTGTTAAGCCAACAGAAATGATTGACAGGATTATGATGGTCACTGAATATTCAACGTTGCTCAGCAACAGCATGAGGGTAAAGACTTAGAACACATAGAAGTGGTTTAAAGTCTGCAAATGTGAATGGAACACAAGTCAGGGGATGGACATAACACAAGTCAGGAGAGACTGAGTGTGGGAGGAGGTGAGAACATCTCATTACAACATCCAGGAGTCTTAAACACCCATTTAAAGGGTTTGTTTGCTATTCGAAGGCTTCCATGGCTGTTTTAGGGCATTATTAGCCTCCATATCTGAACTTCACAGAAACACAATATGCTGAGTTGGAAGGGACCCACAAGGATCACTGAGTCCAACTCCTGACCCTGCACACCACCATCCCCAGGAGTCACACCATGTGCCTGAGAGTATTGCCCAAACTCTTGAGCTCTGCCAGGTTTTGTGCTGTGACCACTTCCCTGAGGAGGCTGTTCCAGTGCCCAGCCACCATCTGGGGGAAGAACCTTTTTCTAATATCCAGCTTAAAACTAGCCTGACACAATTTCAGGCCACTCCCTTGGGTCCTGTCACTGGTCACCAGAGAGAAGAGATCAGTGCCTGCCCCTTCTCTTCCCCTCAGGAGGAAGCTGAAACTGCACTGAGTCTCCTCAGTCTCCTCCAGGCTGAACAGACCCTGTGCCCTCAGCTGCTCCTCATTCAGCTTCCCCTCAAGGTCCTTCACCATTCATTGCCCTCCTTTGGATGCTCTCTAACAGTTTCATGTCTTTCTTACATTGTGGTGCCCAAAGCTGCCCCCAGCACTTGAGGTGAGGCCGCCCCAGTGCAGAGCAGAGGAGACAATCCCTCCCTCGCTTGGCTGACAATGCCATGCCTGAGACACCCCAGGACACATTCCTCCTGGCTGCTGGGGAAGAGCTTATCAGCTTACACCTGTCTGTAACTAGAAACTGTTAATAACCAATTCGTCTTTGGCAGCAACTATGCTGGGAACGGAAAGTCAGACTTGAGGGACTGTAAGTCATGTGATTTCCCAGCACAGCCATCTAGCAGAGGTGACTATAACATTTCTGATGTTATGTAATTGCTCAGGAGACAATACCCAAATGTGTGTGGGAGTGGGGGGGAGGGGGGGAGGGAGGGAAGAATAAATTAGCATAGAAGTCTTTAATATTTTGCGATTTAGGAAAGTCACTGTGAATATGATAACTATTTGGAGAAAGGAAAATTGTAAAGAGAAAGTAATGGTCTGTGAGGCCAGCAGTAATTACCTTAGACTACTGCTGAAATGATGGTTTGATTTCCTTGTACTTCCATACTTTTTGCTACTCTACATTGTGTCAGACTTATAACAACAGTCATCACTCACTTTTGTATGTTATGTTCAAACAGGCTACAAGCCCCACAGATATCTGAGAGCATAATACTGGTTATTGTGATACCTAACTAACACCAAAGGATTAAGCTTTTTTGAGATTTACCCACCCCTTGGCTTCTCTGAAGTAGTGGCAGACTATTCTGTAGAGCTAGTGGAACTAAAATAGCCAGTGAAAGTGCTTTCTGCGTAAAGATTGGAACTGAAATGAATTATTCATCTGACAAATTTGGTCCCTCGTTGAAAATTTAATACATTCTTCGACATTCACTAGGACAAAGAGACAGACACTAAATCAGGGTGCCAGCCTTTGGACAGTGAAGCTGTATCTGGACTGAAATACCACAAGCTTATGAGGACCAGTCTGCCTCCAGGCATGACCATTAATATTTCAAACATGAAGTTTCAGCCTTGGATGGAAGTGCAAAGTTCAAATTAAATAAACTTTTCAGACTGCCACACTGGAGTTCTCTTCAAAACCCCTCTCCAGAGGGCATTGAAAGGTTGGTAACATCAAATCTAACCAATTTCAGGAGCCCTGGGACTTTTCATGTATTTTTTAGGGTTTCAAACATACTCCACTAAAAGTTCAGGCACACATTAATTTAGAGTCCCAGCCTTCAGAGGTCTCTCTCCTTTTAAGGACACTCTTGTAGCATCCATAGCCCAGTAAAGTGAACACAGAAGACACGACAATATCCTGTGTGCAGAAACACATGCCTGGCATTTCCATATGCAAGCTTAGCAAACAACCATCCATAATCACTTCCCCTCTTATCCACAAGATGCATTTGTTTTGTCCTCTGTAGAGGAAGATCAGTCCTGCAGTGTGTCCCTATCTATGCAGGAAAAAAAACATCTTGTGTCTATGTCATAGGAGAAAAGGAAGTTATGTGGCAAATAAAGCAATTGAAATTAGCAACTTTGCAGATATTTCCCTCTGTTCTAAAACACACTTGTGCTTTACTGTTGAGGCCACAAGCAAGCCCAGCAGCAGCAGCAGCATTTCTCTGGTGCCTTGGCTGTTAAAAGCTAAACCAAGGCTGTTGAAGAGGAACGAGTATGCCTTAGCTGTACCGAAAAATTCCACTCAAGATCATTATCAAGAGCCTCCATGAAAGGGTAGTTAGGATTTGGCTGAGATCCTAGCAGCTGCACAAAGCACGAGCACTCCAGGTCTTTGCCGCTGCTCAGTCAGGAGGCAAGATATCCCTGTCCACAGGAAAAGTTCTGCCAGGAATAAGGGCCAACAGCAGAGGAGGAGGACATCAGTCTTTGACTCTCCAAGAAGGGACACAGTCATCATAAGGGAAATATTTAGCTGTTACAAGTATGCAGCGTCTCCTTAGCTTCCTCTTCTTCCCTGCAACCTTCTGCCAGGAATGTGGGCTAATAGCCAAAAAAGAGGTTCACCAGCTTTCCCCCCAGGATCATGTCTATGAAGTACCAGTCCCCCCATCCCAAAGCACCCAGGTGAAAACTTCATAAGTGTCCCACAAAGGGCTACCCTGACTTACCAACCTCTGAAAAGGAGCAGAGGTAAAAGTGGCAGAGGGGATTAGAGTGCTTAGAGTGGCAGGGGTTAAACATTACCTAGCATCTGAACTCTGTTCTCTTGCATGTAAGGCTGTATTTCAGCATCAGGCAAGCAGTTTTTTATCCTGTCAACCCAACAATTACCACAGGTTTGCCAAGACTTGATACTTTCATAGTGTCAGGGGTATCTAAATATAAATCACATGCCCGGTCGGCAATGCTACTGCAGCTGTCACTGTATCGCATTTAGCAACATATTAGTTTTGTGAGGGAGTTCATAAATAGGACAGTGAATTTTGACCTCAATAAAAATGTTACTGTATCTGAAAGACAGGCTCTCAGGAATAACTCCATTAACCTGCTCTTTGGTGCCTCAAGCTGTAAGGAATGCAGAGATCATCTAGCCTTCCCCTTCCAGTGGATTTTGCTGTGAACTGAGAACCCACGAAAACTTTGGAAACACTTTTAGGGATTAATATGAAACATTTCTAGTTTGTAGCAAGTTGTGTGGCTTTGTGACAGGCATTTACTATTAGGTAAACTACTTAAGTAGGAAGGTACTTACTCCATTTGCTTATGCCAAACTTGTCAAAAACAGATAAAAAAATTGCTTTGAGTCAAATAAATGTTTTGTTCAAGTTGAAGTATTGTTTGGTTGAGTTTGTTCGGTTTTTTTTTCTTCTTAGCTATTATTTATTTATTTTCTTAGTTATTTTTAGATTCAAGCTAGATTATTTTCAGACTCTACTCTGGTGCAGATATGTTGACTCAAAACAATTAATAATTTCTTCTGATTTGCTCTTTGTTTCCCAAGCTACTTTTTAAGTCTAAAAAATCAAAGGAAGTCTTTCTCATTATTCCAAACTTGGCCAATTCCTGGCTTTCTGTAGCAGCACAAGAGTGCTTTAGCACACAACAGTGGGAAAATACAGCTTCCAATAATAAAGTGCTTCTCAACCCCACCCAGTAAAAGCAGGGGTAAGCTCCAACTGTGGAAAACAAACTGTGCAGTCAACTCAGAAGGCACAGCTCCCCTGCACACTTCATCCACAGAAGGAAGTGTTCCTCTTGGTCCAAAGCCCTTCTGGTTGACTGTCTTGTTGTTTTACCCAGCTGAGGATGAAGATTGCAAAATGTAGTGAGGAGAAAGGCAGATTAACATCAGTGGGCTAAGAGAATATGTGCAGGCAGAAGCTGCATTTTTCTAAGCAGGTAACACTTGCGGGAATGTGCAGTGTTGTTGCATTTATGTATGGCAAACACAGCACAGCAAAGTGAGTAAAAGTCACCATCAAAGGTTAACAGATGAGGGATATGAGCTGATGGATGGATTGCATCTGCAACTATGGAGAAACCAGAGACAAAACCTCAGATGGTTCAACTTAAGAGCATGCCACAGAATTTAAAATAAATTATTTTGAGACTTATTTGGCTCCACATCTTTTCTTTCAGGCCTTAGGTCCTTGAGGGTAATAACCCCTTCAATGTTTGCTTCTTTTGGCACTGGTAAAGCTGATGTCAGGAGGCAGCCCAGCTGTGCAGCAGCTGTCCTAGTAAAGCAAACTCACACCACAAGGGACAGTGGGTCCTTGAAGACCCACAGGATGAGATCACAATTTGCAATTAATGCATGTTCCATTCTACAGTTTTTAAATGGATATCCTGAAAAAATACTCCCACCAAAAAACTGTTAAATAATGAAATCATCCTGCTTTGCAGGTCAAAAAATTTTTTTCCCATAAAATGCAAGTATCACTTGCCAAAAACTAAGAGGGCAAACAGGTTTCCTGGTAGCAGTGAGCTAGCAAGAGAGCTCTTTTTGTTCCAGTCATGGGAAGAGCACAATGGTGCTGGGAGTGGACACTTCTAGAAAGCTTTGGCTGTTTGCAGCTCCTTCCAGCTCTGGAAGCCAAGTATTGCCAGAAGGGTTAAAACCTCCAAAAATGCAAGACACCAAGTAG
>NW_008236622.1:50083-86794 GCF_000691975.1 Corvus brachyrhynchos
CAATGAGAACTCCGAGGAATCCCTATGCTCAGCAGCCTCTATCAGGAATAAGTTCTACTCATTTTCTCAAAGGGGATCTGCCCAGAGGAGTGCTGCTATTGCAGTTAGCTGCTTTTCATGCGGAGGATCCCCCACCCTTAGGGATTACATAATGCAGTTCAACAGAGGGATGCAGGGATATTTGTTTCAACCACAAATACTTGAACGATATTCAGCAAGGTGTTTGATTTACAGCTGACAGACGTGTGCATGAGCAAGGGGACAGAGAAACACCATCGTGGCTTTATGTTACTGCAGCAGCTTTTGCGCTTCCGGTTAATTTAGGTGTAAGCAAAAGCTGGTTACTCCTAGAATGGGAGAACAGTAATGAGTGAGTCCTTCTTCTTTTTAAGTCACTGAGTCCTTTTAAGGTCAAATGCAACTGTCCTGGACATGGGTCCACTGCAGTTTCCTTCAGAGTGAGTCCTCACTGCTGTCAAATGTTGGATTGCTATGGCCTCCTATATTTCCCTCTACTGTTACTGCCACAGAAGCTGAGAAGAAGGTTTCATTCAAAGGTGGCCAGGCTGAGTCCTGCTCTAACATGTGCTGCAGCCTCTTGTAGTGGCTCTTTGAGTGGTACCGGAAGGTCTTTTTCAGAAGCAGCCACAGGGGTCTGTTCTCAATGACAGCTTCCTGTAAAGGTAAAAGCAAAAAGAAGCTTTAAGAGGACCTGGACAGCAGTTTACTCTTCATCCAGAGTACACACATGGGACAAATAGTGGAGACCCAGGTCTCCCACCTGCCCTGCTCATCCACATCCCTTAAACAGCCTTTCATTGACCACATTTCATATCAGCTCCACCAGAGTTCTCCACCAGAGAACTGTGACCAGCTCCCCCTGAGAGTCCTCAGGATCTGGGTAGAAAGCACTACAGACTGCCCATATTTTTCTAGTCTGGGGCAGGGCCTGATAGATCCCCCTCATCAGAGGAAAGAAAAGGTGGCCAAGCCTTGCATTCCCTGATCATTCAGATGGAGGGCTTTAAAAAAAGGGTGAGGTAGCAGCAATTATTTCTGTTTTACTAGACATTCACAAACTGGGCTGAGGAGGAGGGAGAAAGAGCAAGACTTGACCATTTTGCCTCTCCAATTAGTGCTGACTAGCACATCCCATGAAGCACACTCACCTCGACAAGGAAGGACACAGCAAATGTGACTGCAAGCATTATCACCATGAAGATTCGCCACGTGGTAGGGGTGCACACAAGCTGGGAAAAAAGCAGGAGAAGCTATTCAGCAACATGTCCACAGTAAACACTGGTGGGTACTTGTGTAATAGAACACAGAATCATTTAGGTTGAAAAAAACCCTAAAGACCATTGAGCCCAACCATAAGCCTGGCACTGCCAAGTCCACCATGTCCCTAAGTGCCACAACTACACTTCTAAATACTTCCAGGGATGATGGCTCAACCACCTCCCTGAGCAGTCTGTTCCCATCTGTAACCCTTTCAGTTAAGAAATTTTTCCTACTCTTCAGTCTAAACTTCCCTTGGCACAACCTGAGGCCATTTCCTCTCTATCACTTGTTACATGGGAGAAAAAAAGTGACACCCACCTTGCTACAGCTCCCATCAGGTAATTGTAGAAAGAATTAAGGTCTCCCCCGAACCTCCTTTTCCCCAGACTAAACAAACACAGTTCCCTCAGCCACTCCTTATATGACTTTTGCTCCAGACCCTTCAGCAGCTTTGTGTCGTGAAAAGCCAGACTCCCAAACTGGCTTACCCTACTGATGAGCTAATATTGCTACTTGTCTTGAGGAATTACTGATAAAGATGCTTTTAAATCTATGATGAAGTAGAGAAAAGAGAGAATGCCATTCTTTAGTGCTGCAAGAGGAATTCTAACTGCCTTTTTACTTTCTAATATTAAAAAATATTCAAACTTCGTATTTCAGCTCCAAACCCAGTTCCAGCTTCCCATAGATGGGACTGGTTTTCTGGCTGTAGCTCAACTGCTTTTGGAGATGCAGCTCAGATCCAAAATTTGGATCAGCAGTTTCTCCAGGGCTAGGCTATTGCAGAGGTTTTTATTGCTACTACCTCCTTTTCTCTTCTCAGCAATTCCAGTGTATTCCCTCCAGACTGCTTGGGCTGGGAGTTTTGCAGTTCTCCCCAAAAGCATTTTATCCCGTTGCAGCTGCCGCGCTGAAAAATGTCCTGGGCCACTAGGGTCCACAACAGGACGATGACTTGCTTTAAAGTGCCATCTCGTGGCAGGTTCTCTAACGGGGTCTGCCCGCCGAGCCGGGCTCTGCAAATAGTTACACAGTGAGGCAACTTTAGGCGGGCATTTACAGTCGAGATCCAGACCCTTTGACTCTGTTTCTCTTTCCATGTTTCATTAATTCCATTTCTAAACCGACTTGCTAACTGGCATACAAACATACAGGACTGGAAGCTGCATCGTGTTCAGCACTTGTGACTCAAAGCCACTGCATTTCATTGCTCTGCAAATGTACAGAAAAAATAGCTTTGTATGGTGCTTTTGTTGTTTTGTTCCTGTGACTCCTACAGCAAGACTGTGAGAGTGTCACAGCCTCAACACACTAATTGTCAGGCCCACTGACAACCCCATCCTTCAGCTGATGTAGATCTTATCCTTCCCTCATCTTTCCCTTGGGATGGATTGGCACAAGGTAACTCCCAGCTTGCATTCTGCCAGATTACATAAGTCAAGCCTTATTGGTATTTACTGATCAAGGACCAAGATAGACCCTCTCTTGCCAAGACAGCCCCACTAGTCTCTCTCTACAACTGTTTTAAACCCAAATTCTGCTTTGGGAAACTGCAGGCTCTCTGAGATTTAAACGGGGAGCCTGAAAAGATTGGGGACTGGAACTACTGCTCTCAGTGCCAGCTGGCAGATCCTGGCAAGAGGACCTTTGTTCAGAGTAGCACTGCTTGGGAAACACAAGAACATGGTGCTTTATTTTAAACTGGCAGAGCCCAGCCCTGTTCTGCTCCTGGCTTCACAAGCCACCAACATACCACACATCATAAGCTTAGTGATGTCATCCTCTGTTGCTTGAACAATGTGCTGAAACAATCAAAATTACATGTGTAGCTGTTCTGCTGAAGGCACAGATACTAGTTTGGAGTCACCATTTTCCAGAAGTTTCTACAATCCCATCATCTAAAATCCACCTCTTTAAATTTTGTCTTTAGTGGTGCCATGTCTCCCTGCAAAAGTCTGTGCCTTTTGCTAAAACAATCCCAGTGTGCTTAAAGTGGACTGGCAGTAGGAAAAAAATCCCCTCTGGAACAATACTCACATCCATCTTGGAGTAGAGATCATCAATGTCAGCAAACATCAAGAAAAGGCAAATGCCCAGCTGCCCTATGAGCACCAGTATGAACACATCTGAAGGGATAAGACCAAAGAAAGAAACCCACAGGTTTATGAGCAATCTCAACTGCTTGCCTTTACTGTAGAAGATTGTAATAATTTTCTGTGTTACACAGCCATCAAAAGAATGCATGAGATAGAAACAAATTTTCAGCAAAAGAAAAATCAACAGAGTAAAACCCCAGCTTTACTCAGTCAAGTGTGGGATGAGCATTGTAGCCACTGATTTAAAACACCAAATGGGTATTTTGAACATTCGATTTGACCTTTCACATCTGAGAAGCTTTGCAGCCTTCCAGTGAGTCTCTCTCTGATCACAGTAAATCCTGTGATTCAGAAAAATGTCCAGGATGTAATCTCGATCTTGTTAATATGATTAGGAATGCTGCCTCCAACTTCAGTTATGTCAAGACTTTGCTCTTGATCAGGATCTAAAGAGTCTAAGTAATGGAGAACCTATTCCTTCCCCATCTGTAGGCAAATGTTCCAATGATGAGTAAATTCATTTTCTCTTCAGCTGGCGTGCACCGAACTTCATCCTTCACCCACTCATTTTTGTTTTACCTTGTTCTAGGACACTGATGACCCACTTTTCTGCTTTCTAGGAGGAATGTCCCCTCCTCACTATTACTATACCAAAACATCAAAGCCATGAAACCTGCAGCATTATTTTAACTCTTCAGAAAAAAAAAAAAGAAAAGAAAAAGAAAAAAAAAAGCTGAAGAGAATTTTGTCTAAGAGCATGCTGCAGGATTTGTCCCACAGAGAAAAAGAACAGCTCTTCCATGACTCACTGCAGCTTCTGGACCTGTCACAAACATACGTGCTCATCTTCCCTTCACAGGACAGTCTTTCTCCTGATTTTTTGGCTGACATAATTTGGGTCAAGTTTAATTTTTCCCTATTAAGCTGACCTCCTGAGTTGACTTATATATCTCTTCTTCTCTCCCCATACTTACAGTTGGTGTAGATGGGTTGCCTGAAAGGCTTTCCCTTGGAAAACACTACTGCTACAATGAGGCAATTGATGGTACTCAGCAACCACACTGTGGTGTTTTCATAGCTCTTGAAGCCATTGTCTGTTTGCTCATGGGCTCCATCTCTTGCCCCATGGAGCCCCAGGCTGGAGGATGAATTCCTCTCATGGTTGTTCACTGACAGGCAGGCACTGAAAAAGAGTGTCACACTGGTCAGGAAATGAACATTGTCCTGGTTCTTTCCCCCAGCTTCCACCATTAACTATCAGGAATCCTCCCTCTCAGCCATGATATAGGTTATTGGCAGTGCCCTCAATCTCACCACTGGTTGAGCTTGCTGAACTTGTCAGAGCTTGAGCTCAAACCTGGTCTCTCCTGCAATCAAATCCTCTCTGTGCTCAGCAGAAGCATTCTCACCACATGAACTGTGCATGGCAGGTTGCTGGAGGGTTTAGGGACCTCAGACAACACTGGTTGAAGTGTTTGCACCCTGTGGGCAGCACAGGGTCTGCTGCAGCTGCTCATCAGGCCTGCAGTTAAGCTGATCAATAGTTTCATGCAGACCTGCCCCACTAGGTCAACCCTGTGGTATCCAGAGTCCCAGAAAGGGGACCTACCTGTGTATATCGGTCTTGGAATACCAAGGCTGCTTCTGGACCACCACAAACCCAAAGATCTGCATGCTGAGGCTGAAGAGGATGTTAAGTACAACAGAGAGCAGCAATGGGGGCGAGATGAGCTGGCTTGGAGGCCTGTAGGGGACCAGCTTTGGATAGGCACCTGTGAAACTCACTGAAACATGCACAGATGTGTTTACGAGTGTGTCCAAAATACAAGCAGTGCTCCTGTATAATACTGACTGTATCAATGGCACTTTTACAGTCTGTAATATTCTTTATAAAACATACAAAGATTGTATCAAGTACAAAATACAGAGTTGTTTTCTTACAAAATTGTATTGACACAGAAGAGGTTAATTAATGGCATCTATCATGAGGCATTTTTGAAAAATAAAATGTTGGCTTTTTATTTTATTTGACTACTGTCAGGCCCAAGAATATGAACATATACTTATGCTCTTCTTTTCTCTTTCTGTCACTTGTCAGCTGTGGCTTGAGATTTTTTGCTGCCCACATTCTGTGCATCCTCCTGCACTAAACACCTAGTGGCTGGTTATTTGAGCTGGAGGAGGGCAGCATTACCTGACACAACAGGTTTTCCTCTGTTCTTAGGTTTAACAAAGTTACCCAGACTTTGAGTAAAAGAGCTGTGCACAAAGCTTTGATGCAATTCCAGATGGGCTACTTACAGCAATGTAGCTTTTGGCACCCAGTGTTGCTGTGGCTGACCTTTTCAGGCTTGATTCATCAAAGTCTTTGCCTGTTGTCTGTGTTCCAGCAAGGATGGAACATACCAGGATGTGGTTTTGCTATATGCTTTTCATGGCCCTGTCCTTGCTGCTCCTGCTTCTAAACCTCTCCCTGGACTTACTCTATCCCAATAACATTGTCTTTCTCTTTATGCCTCAGCACTGGGTTCCCCTCTTATTCTTGGCTTACAAGTCTCTGCTCTGTAGTGTCTGACATCTGTCATTTCTTCTCCATTTTCACCTCTCCTTCCTTTTGGGGCTCTGGCCTACACAGCTTCAAATATGGGTTGGACTCAAAAAAGTTAATCCCTACTTTTTCATTTGGGCACAGAGTCAGGTATCTTCTTAATCTGCCTTCCTGAGTCAACAGGAAAATGCCTGAGTGGACTTTCCACTGCAGTAGGTGTGGGTTTATTCCTTCTAAAGATAGCACTCCAGTTAGCAACAACCTACATGCTCAGCAAATGCACCACTAAATATTACCCATCTTCAGGGCTTTTCTCAAGCAAGAGCCCTCTTCTACTAATCTAAACATCCTGTATTCTACTTAAAGGATGTTTAGTCTGCAGGAAGCCATTTTCTTCCTTTCTGTACATAGAATTATGCATTTCCAAGGAGAAGAAAAATATTTGAGATCGTTCTCTCATTAATACATAGGATGACTAAGGGGCTTACTTGTCACACCAATTACAGTGGTAATAGCCAGATCTTGGAACAAGAATTGGTAGTTCCCAAAGGAGTTTAGTTGCTGAAAAGAGAAAAACAAAGAAAAAAATCACAAATCAGAGATCTGCCATGAGCATGTTTATATCATCTTCAGAAAGCTGTACTATATCTATGGAGCTACTGCTCTGCTGTTTGTTCTGAAATTCTTCTCTGCAGGTAAGGAGATCACACATTTCACTGCCCTGCCAATAGGTTCCTCACCATTGGGCCTGTGGTGAATATTCTCATTTTGCACATTGTTCGGACTAACTACACTTCCAGTTCACTCCAGGCAATAAAGGAGAAGAATATTTGAAGAGACTGCTTTCTCACTGCTGGGTTACTTCTGAATACAAAGCCCTCCTCTCCATCTGGGAAAAAGCTATGCAAAAGTGGTTTAAGGCACTCCAGGGGATTTTCTTACTGTCAAGTTAATTCATGCTTTAAATGCTGAATAAATTGTAACAGCAGATGCTTACACCAGATTCTTCCTTTTCACAGACACATGCCCTCATCCAAAACACCATTCAGTATCTCAGTTTTCTTTTTGCCCAGCTTGGATCTTGAGCCCTCTGGCTGAAGTTAATGGGAAGAATCTTTCCAGTTTTCCACTGAGGTACAGGAGGACCATATGATCACACCACAGAAGTTTGCTCCATCTCCTACTTCAGGTGGCTTTTATGCCCCGTTTCTCCTACAAGGCACTAGTAGCTCATCCAGTTCCTGCCAGCATGTCCCCAACACATACCCAGTAAAGCAGGAGAACACCAAGGTACTGAATTGTGCTGTACAGTGCCATGTACTTGAACATGCAAAAGGACGTGACAAGAGCAGCACGGCCTTCCCTGTGTGAAGGCATAAATAAAGGACAGCAATTAGGTGATGGGGTCTGCTCCTGGTACCAGGTCTCTCAAAAGGCTGTTGAAAAACAAGGCATGTGTCACAAGCAGAGAAGCCTCTACCACTATCTTGCTGGGAGGTGAAATAAATAAAATCTGACCTAAATGAAAGTAAAATCTTCACTTGCAGATATCTTGTTCAATTAAATGGGCTTGGTTCCAGTCACCTGTGTTCTGTAGACTACAATTTACCCCAGCAACTTTTACTGCTAACATTAGTAGTGTAGGTAACAACTCTGTATGAGGGAAAACTTACAAAGCCAAGCAGCTACTCAGTGAGTTTGAGCAAGTCCTCTCCTCTAAGAGTGAACATACAGTATCCAATGAGGATTATGCTCTCTCCCTGGCTGCTCAAATGCCCCAGTAAGCAAAATCAGGATCCTGGCATAATATATGTCAAATTTTGCCTGCATAGGGTACCAGAGGTAGGACCTAACATTTGTGTACAGGTTGGCTGGTGGACATTTGATTCAGCTTTATGGAGCACTGTTCATTTTGTTATTTCTTTTGCATTTAAAATACTTTTGATGACATAAAGCTCAACTGTAAATGTCCTCCTCTTGTGATAATTAATGTATCTTAAAGGAATTTCAGATAGGGACTAGGCAAATGGCAATTTCAAGGCCAAACACAATTATTTTTCTCTAGACATGCATATTGTGACTTGATGGGAACAGCCAAGGCTTATGTTTGAGAGGAGTGGGAACTTCCTTTTTTATGAAATAGGAAACAAAACCCCATGCTTACCTGATTAGCTCTGGAACACAGGCTATGCTGGGGGTTTGGGATGTGAAAGGTGAAGCCACAGACGCCTCCTGCTCCGACAGTGATATCCCTGCATGTGCCACTTTCAAAGCCTGAAAGTCACAATCCTCCTCAGTGCTCACCAGGAAGACACAGCAACTTACATGTCAGCCAAGCAGTGACCCCTTATTACAGGATGTGTTCTGTGCACAGCAGTCCCCCTTCACTCCCTGGGTGTGCTCCACCCTGAGGGGTCCTTCAGTGAGATGTCGAGTTCAGGGAAAGAATGGGGATGAGAGCATGGGAAAGGTCATTTTCCACAGACCCAACAGCCATCCACTACCAGTTGCAGAAGACAGGTTTGGCTCTGCCTTGTTTTTTAGCACTTATTTGCTCCCAGACTTTATGCAGCTAGTCTAGGTTCTCTGCTTGCTTCCCCCAGGAGAATCTTCTGGTGGTTTTTGCAAGGCAGATGAATCAGTCTTTGAGATCACAAACTGCAAAAATCTTTGCCTAGGACAGCTCTTGCATGGTAAGGACCACACAGTGGGATCAGGTCTAAATCAATACTGGTGATAGTACAGCTGCTCTGTGAATAAGTGGTATACTCCCATCTCCAGCATGTGCTCAGTTTGGAATACTCTACTGGCATTGTATTAATCTCTCATTTTTAAAATATATGGTAAAAAATGTCACTTACCCCACAGTCATTGGCTCCATCTCCACACATGCCCACAAAGTAACTAAAAAATACAGTCATAAGGCAAGTGAGGAATCATAGCCTGCTCCATGCAAGTCATTTATGCACGTCGTGCAAGCTTTTTTGTTAAAAGCCTTCTGGAAAGTTAAAGCCTGTCTGGCCAGACAGCAGTTGAGGTGCTCACAACTGCACACAATCTGAAATGGCCAAAGCTCACCTTGCTCTAAGACAAGGCCTGAGGCTAGCTAGGTGAAGTAAGGGTGAGGTCTTCAAAAGACTTGGGAAACAGCTGAACAACAGGCAACAAGATGCCTGAGACTGAGGAATATGTATATGTATATGTATATGTATATGTACCACTGTGACTGTGAGCAATCCAGACTGCCCCACCACATTTTCTAACCCATCACACTGAGCCAGCAGTAGCACAGTAAAAAGACAGCAAGCATCAGAGAAGCTGCAGTGCTGGGAGAGATTCTTAAAAGTCTTGGGGAGACAAGTCCCAATCCTTCAGGCCCAGAGAGAAGTAAAAATGAAGAATGATGTGAACAAACAAAAGCCAGGACCACAGGAGCGTTTGACCTTCGACAGGTTGCCAAATCAGCATGGAGTTCAGTGTCTCTTTTTTAACAGACTTTTGGAATTGAATTGCCAAGGTGTAGATCTGTGGAGGTTTCAGTTTTGTACAGTTCCATGTAACTCTATGCTAGACAAAAGCTAGCTCTTTCTAGACTCTTTTCTAGCCTGAAAATTCAACAAACACTTTCAAATTCATTAGGAACTTACTCCAGCTTTTGAAACTCTTCTACAAGGCTGGATTTCTGACTAGGAGACATTCTAGCAAAAACTGTTCCATTCAGCAAGAGCTATAAGGAGAAAAAAGGGAAATTATTTTTAAAACACTTGAAGTGATTTCAGTAATAATCTGAATAAAAATCACCAAATATCACATTTATAAACAAACGGCTGATTCTAGACTCTGAAGCAGGAAAGGCTGATGATAGAAGATAAAGGGGGTCTTAATCAATATTTTGAAAAAGTAACAATGACAATAAGGACACAAGGCCTGGTATGCCATTTGAGTTACCTGATGAACACAGATTGCCAGGCGGGGAGTTATAAGAAGAGAATTCATGAGACTATCCTGTCCATGAAACAGACAAGCTATGCTGAATTGCACGATGTGTAATACCATGCTTTCTCCTGTTCTCTGAAACAGGTCAGTGTTGTGCATGGGGTAGGAATACGGGCACAAATGTTTTAAATCTTGTCCTCACACCATAAGGCATGCCTGCTCCTCTCATGTGCAGAGAAAAATACAGGGATTTTCAGATCCTTCCCCATATAATAATATCTTAGATTCATCTAGCCTGTGAGTATTTCAGGGTTATAATTGTTCCCAGAAGATGTCCTGATACAGGTCTCTTCAGCTGATTATACTGGGACAATCCATATCTCCTGAATGGCAAGGCTACTCCAGTTAAATAATCCAGATCTTACCTTTGGAAGTAAGTGCCTGAAATGCTGTGCTACTATTTGGTAAGATTTTCCACTCATGGCAAAATGATACTGGCCTGATCCCAATGCCAGCCTGATTCCTGGCTCAGTCTGACTATCATCCTCCTATAAAATAAGACAGAATGAGTGCTGTGCCCAGGCCCTGAAAAGCTACTCTGCGTTTACATAGACACTACTACAGGCAAAGTAAAGGACATACCGTGGGAGGGTGCTTTTGAAGACTCTGGGAGACTTGGGTTCAAGGCCCATTGCCTTTCCCTGGATTTGTAAAGGGATTGAGGCATATAATGCCAATAATACCAGTGTTAACTGGGTGTTTGTTGCATGAGTTCTATCAAATGGACTCTTGCATTTGATAGAATTCATGCAGCAGTGCCAATCTGGTGGGCTGCACTGGAAATGAGAGGGACTAGAGACAGAAGATGGGCACCACATCTAAGCAAGCCTTTCTGCAGTGAAACACAGGGCAGAAGTTGCTCAGGCTGAGGAGCCACTCAACAGCCCCTGCAGATATCCTGTACCATCTGCCTGACTCTATACTTCCCAGGGAAGGGTCAGCACCTTCAGACTAACTCTTCAGGGAGAAAGTAACTGGTCTTCACCCCAGCTTCTCTGTGGAGATCCTTGATGGAATAAATTTCTTAGCCTGGCTTGCCTATGTTTCACTGTGTACATGCAATTTCTCAACAGTGGATCCGTGCTTTAATTCTGCAGGTAAGGGGAAGTGCTAACACTCTACCTGCTTGAACAGGGCTGGTTCATTCAATGCAGCTCCACAGATTTTAAGTTCACATTTATACCATGAATTTTATCTTGCAGGGAAAGGAAGCATTTAAACTGGCATCAGCTAAGCATGAGGGCTAGAGACAAATCTTTCTGGGATTTCTGCGAAGCTGTTCTCAAACCCAGCTAGGCAGTTAGCAAAAATGTGCTCACAGGATAATATGCTAGGAAGTAAGCTCTAGGGGAGTACATTTTTATAAAGATCTCCTCTTCCTAAACTCTTCTAGCACATATTCTGATGGTGAATGGCAGTTCTCTGTTATACTAGCATAATCGCACTCCTTATTTAAAGTTTGTTTTCCTGCTGCACAAAACCTGCTTCTGATATGCTCACCAGGCTTCTGTAATCTTCAGCTTTGTTTTTTTCTAGGGATTTCCAGGTTATAGATGCTGAAAAAGATCCAGGCACTTTGTTTGCTTCCACAAGAATCACTCTCTGTGTTGGAGCAATCATGCCAGCATTTTTGGCAACTGTTATAGCTGTCTGAATGTTGTCTCCTACAAAAAACAAAGGGAGTGTTACCTAAAAATTTTTGCAGTGAGGAATTGTTTATTCATTAGCCTGAATTCTGAATTTTCAAATATATCCAGAAGAATCAGTGAGATTTCAGTAGCTGTGCATAAGAAAGTTTTGATAAAGACTGAAACTTTCCAGATAAGGTTTGTCTCAATCACTGAAACATATTTTCATTTGGAAAATAAATATTTTGATCTGGAGATGAAATATTTTCATATTCAGCTTGAAGAAATCCAGATGGGGAACGTGGTCCTAGATTATTTGTTTTAGACAAAAACCAATAAGGGGTTCAGTGCTAAGTTGCTGCTGGTATCCCTGATTCTCATTGATTGGCTTTGGTGTATGTGGGCTGAAAGGAGTGAGGCCCAAGTCTTTGGACAATGGAAAGACTTGGGGTTACTCTATCCAAACCCTGGTTTAGATGCGGGTAGAATAACCCTTCAAGACAAAAAAAAAAAAAAAGGATAAACATGCTCTGGTAGGCATGAGTTACAGCTGTTAAAAAGTTTGGAGATGTGTCCTGAGCATGCATGCTCCATCTCTGCTCATTTCAGGAGGCCCTATAAAAAAGGGATCTTGCATGACATGCCTTTATTAGAATCAGATACAGCCTGGTGAAGTTGCCAGGGACAACATGGCTCACCTTATGTCATTATTAAAACACAGACACTTCTTGGATTAAATATCTGTGCCTTCCTACCAGCGGTAGTGAAAACAGCAGACTTTTCACTTAAATATTGTTGGACTCCCTGTCTGGACCAGTGACCACATAAATAATCCACCTTTTTTAAATACCTGTGACCATAACACTCCTGATGCAGGCAGCACTGAGCTCTTCCAGGGCAGGCTTTGTCTCCCTCTTTAATCGATTCTCCATTATCAGCAGACCCAGGAATGTCAGATCAGATTCTACCTCCTCCCTAACAGTCAAAAAGAAACAGATTTAATTATTAATTTTGCCTTTATCAGCATTGGATTTGGTGATAGCCAGTTATAACTCTCAACCATCCTGCTTAACTCAAAAGAATTAAAATAATTTGTCTATTTTCTGCAGTTCTAGGATGTCTCTCTTTTGTGGTGCTTTCAATACCAGCAGTGCTAATTCAGTACCAGAACCCCAAATTTCGTGCAGGACTCCCAAACTGTGGTGGACTGATTTGGAAAGTTCCTGCACACTAGACCTTCTCATTTGAGAACTGTACAACAAAGAAACACACCTTAATTAACATGTCTGCTCCTCTTGACAGTTGGACCTGAGCAAACAGCCTGTGGCAACTCAAATTCTGTTTTCCCCTACATTTTTGTTTTCACCTGTGCTATTGCTTTTTTACAGTTGAACACATTCAGTTGAGAACAGAATTTGGTAAACACCCCATCCCTGAGTCATGAACTAGAGGTCTCTCAGGGATACAGGTTGACTCTGAAGAATCTGAAAAGAAGAAAAGCTTTCAAGCACTTATTTTAGCCACCAAGGAGAAGGCAACGCCAAACTCAAACGCTTGCATGGCAGTCAGAGTAGCTGAGTCAGGTGGTGCCTGGACAGTCACTGCTTTCACTGCAGATCTTGTGTTTGACCAGCAGCTTTCTCCATTCTCCTGGCAGCATAAACATCACACATGTTGTAACTGCACACACAACTGCAAAATCTGGGCCATTTCACACACATTTGCTCATTGGGTTGGATAGGTTTGTCACAAGAGTTACATAACAACTTTCACTCTGTGTCTGTGTCCATTGGCCCTTTCAGCAAAGCAAAAAACCCTGTGAAAAAGCAAGTGAGCCTCACCTGGATTAGGACCTGCAGCTAGTAAAGAGAGAGGATAGCAGAAGCTCAGTAACTGCAGATATTTCAGAAAGGGTGTTTCTGGAGTATCACAGGAAAAAGCGAAAGGGATTTGGGAAAAACTGTATGGATTCATGTGTAAGTGTTCTTTTCTGAGGCTTGTGAAAAACTAATACCATAAGCATAGTAGAAGAGTTTGCTGACTTCTTTAGAAACTAAAGAGGGCTAAAGCTAGAAAGCTAAATGATTGGACCAACACAACAGCAGAAGATAGTTTACTGACTTTGACTGGGCTAGAGAACAGTAATGGGGGTCATCTGCTGCCTTTGCTTAATCAGACTGTGGATAATAAAAAAATCTTTAAAAGACTTCTCTTCAACTGCAAGCCTGGGTAAATCTGCAAGACTAGTGGAAATGATGGAATGAGGGGGGCGTGTACTAGTCTTCAAGTGTAACAGAATTATGCTTCCTATGTTAATCCAGAGTTAAGAAAGTTAGGAAATGTGCAGGAATTGTGGGCATGTGCTATAGGAGTGCCCTCTGTCTATTCCCAGACCTATATCCAGATTTAAATCAGATTCCCTCTGGCCTGAATCTAACAAAACTCTGTACTATGACCCTGCTCTTGGCAGGGGTGATGTGGTGATGGTGCTTTGTGAGGCACCACTGGCCCATGGCTGAACATGGCCAGAAGCAGTGCTTTTTATGGCTTACCTTGTTAGAGCAGCAGGCAGTTTCCCTGCCTGGAGAGATTTACAGGCCAGTCCAATGACCCTAAAGCCCTGGGCTGTGTAGAGCAGGAGCTTGCTTTCAAAGTTCGATGGGACTGTGCAAAACAGGAAAAGACATTTTATCACAGCATTTAACTGCTCTCTAATAAAAGGAAGCCTTGGAGCAGGGAAGGTTTATGTCCCAGAGTGCCCAGAGTATACTGATAGGCCAAGCACATCAAAGAAAGGAGCTGAACTTAATTTTGTTCCATAAGAAAATCTTTGCCTCTCCTTTATCATTTTGAACTTAAAAGTTCAAAACATACACTGCAAAGACTTATCTTCTTCCAGGGTGTCATGAAGGATCTGTGCTTCTCTAGTTGCCCTCCCAAGGTTTGGAGAAAAAAAAAGTCTACTTTTTTTGGGGGGGGGAGCCAGACCTGTAGACAACTTTTCCAAATATTATTCTGCCAGAGACTGTACACCTTGTACAGGAGTTGATAGCTACTTTTATCTCTTAGCAATCCTTCCTTGTTGAGAAGGGCTGTGTGAGAGCTTAGCCTTAGACTTGGAGTACAACAGAGACACTTTTCAGGCTTTACTATAAAATCTTAGACACAGAAATCTCATTTGGACCTTCCATTTCATTGCACCATCGAAAGTCACTTACACATGTGTGTTTCTAGGAAGCATTTATAAATGTTTGTTACCTGTTTCCGCTCTACACAGCATGGCTACTATTTCTGGAGCCCCTTTTATGAAGGCCTGTGGATCCCCACCGATTTCCTGGGCAATGACAGACATTCTTTGCAAGGCTGAGGAAAATGGAAACTGATGTAAAATGGTAATTCCTTCCACTGGGGCCTAGGAGGAAAGCAAGTGGATTACACAGTCTAGCAAGGATTTTAAACTCAGACCAAAAGATTTTAGGTCTGTCCTTTGGGCTATGGAAAGAAGCTAACCATGTATAATGGGCTAATTTGTTACACTTAGACAGAAATGACTGGTACATAAAGACGAGATTAAATTTGTGGAGAAATATTTAGCTTAAGCAGTAGGAAAAGTTCACTGACAATTTTAGCAGACTACTAAATGTAAATCACTGAAAGGAATTTACTAGTCTTGTTTCTCTGCTAAGACTCTGTTAGGTCTTACACTGGTCTTGCAAAGGAAAAATGGTTGTCAGAAAGTGTCCCACCAGTGTGTGTCAACACCAAGGATCTGACATCAGCCACCAGACTCCACTGCATTCCCCACTCAGCTGAGTTTGGGTTGAGTCTCAAGCCACGAGGACAGGCTGGACAATCTCTAATCCAGCATCCCCCTGCTCACTGTGTGAGCTGCAAGCTCCCCCAGGCATCTGTAATCCGACAGCAAAGCAATCTCTCTCTCTGCAGGCAGTACAGGAAAGACAAAGTGGGGAAGAGCTCTCTTGGACAGGGACACCCACACATTCCTATACTGAAAGGTAACCCTTACACTGACAGTCTAACTTGATCATGGATGTGAATCTTGCAAATATCTTACAGTGGTAGCTTTAGGACCAGGTCTAACAACTGTGGCATCTGTGGATCCTTGACCTTCAGTCTGGTGTCCACTGGAATCATCTATCACCTGTGTATTGAAATACAAAAATATTTCAGACTGCAACACCAGTAAAGCTAAAAGGAACCTCAAGGATTCATTTAAAGCTTTTTCTTGCCTCTAAATGAGGTATATTGTTCATTGCTGGGAGCAATCTGTCAGATGTAAAACTAAAAACTTCCAATAACGGAAAATCCACTGCTTCTCTTGGCAACCAAATAGAAAGCCTCACCAGGTTCAGTAAGACATTGCTGTACTCTTGCACAGCAAATAGGTTATGTCCTCTCACTGACAATAAATCCTTTATTCATTACAACACACTTAAATAAACAAAAAACTTTAGATATAACATAGACTCAACGAGAAAATAATATACAAGAATTTGTATTAATGTAGAAAGCTCTGCTCTTGAAGTATTCCACAAATCATCTGGATTTTTTATCATCACAACATGATTGTGAGGAACAAAAATATTTTTTGGTGTCAAAGGAAACTCAATTATTCCTGTTTCACAGGAATTATTTAACTGAATTCCTGATTTTTTTGTAACTTCGATGGGTGTCTGGCTAAACCTGAGATGGCAAGGTGATCTCCCCACTGTTTGCATAACAACAAAGCACAGCTTTACCCAGTTAGTGGCCTCGAACATTTTCACATCCAGTGGGTCTCCTTGGATCTTGCCCTCCCAAACAATTAATGAATGACAAACTGCCAGTGCTTTGAACACTGGGCCCCAAGGCAGGCTGTGGTCTGCAGGGAAACTGTGAATGTCCTGAAAGCTAAATCAAAAGAGAACACAAAAGTTACTGTCAGAGAACACCAAACAACATAAGACTAAAAGAAAAAAAATCCTAAATTGGGGGCAGTTAAAGTCCCATCCTGAGGCGAGACCACACACATGTTCTGGGGACTTGTCCTCCCCCATGAACTGCTTTTCATGCACCTATTAAGGCTGGGATACACATGCTCAAAACAAGTGTGTTATGCCTAGTTAGGGAGTCCAATGGGATGGAGAGAGGAACAGATTATTATAAAATATCTTCTTTGAGGCTTGTGCAAAGACTCTTGAGTTCTAATACTGATATAAGTTTGAGCAACTCTGTGCATGCACATTTCTGGAAATGTAAATGGGCAAAATCAAGGCCATTGAAAGAACAGAGCATCAATCTTGTGGATAACAGTGATTTCCTGTCATAAAGGATTTGGGTTACACTGCAGCTTTGAGATCTAACCCAGCCTGCCTACTGCAGACTGTCTGCCTGGACATGCTGTGCCAAATGCTGGTGACAGTGGCTGCATCTTTTCACGTGGAGCAAGACCCTTGGGATAAGGCAAACAATTCATTTTCCAGAGGATACGGAAATAAAATTAAAAATCTAAACATGGGGAACTTCAAACTGCTTAAGTGTTTAACATTAACTGTCTTTCAGATTTGGTCCTATGTCTAGTAGAAGAATCCAGTCACTACCCCACCAAATTTAGATGCCATTGATGTGTCAGGGAGCCTTACCAGTTTCTTTCAGAGGGCAGCAAGCCCCAGAGATCCAGGTCATCTTCTGTTAAGGTGCCAGTCTAAGTTAAAATGTACGTTTAAATTAACTTCCCACATGAGAGCTCCGAGAGGAATAAAAAGCAAGACTTATTTTAAGAGGTTACTCTCCAGAAAATGCCAGCATGGGGCAGAGCAAAAGGGCTACAAGACAATTCCTAGATTCCAAGAAAAACAAGAATTTGCCACAGATTCTGTTCAGACAACAAGAACTTAAGTACACAGCATTGGTCATTGTGTTTCTAAAATACAATGGAAATGCTCAATCAAACCCCAGCCTCCCACCCCCACCATGGCTCTCATTACCAGTGAGGACATAACCACCACACAGCCATTACTTTGTCAAAGCAGACAAGGTTCAGCTGTCCACATATGTTGATCCTCTGTGGGCTGATGCAAAAGATGCCTTTTTTCTTCAACCTCTGCTGCGTATAGATGATTCCTGTTGTCAAGGCAGCTGGAAGAGCTGGTGGGACAGCAATAGTGATAACATCCAGAGCCTTCTTCACTATTTCTCCTGTCTCCTCCTGACATAATAACAAGGACAGTTATCAGGAAGAGAGTGGCAAGGAGTGGTGCTTGCACTGGGTGTAGCCCTCTTCATCCCGCCTCCCCTCCACTGCAGGTGCTCCAGGCTGTACTGTTTTCTGCCCATGGTCCATCATGTATTCATATCCATAAGAAATTGATAGGCTTGATTTAACCAGAGGCTTTAAAGCCTCATCACTGCTAAAGAGCAGCCCCCAGGCCTTCATTCATTCTCCATGCAAACAAACCTCCAGGCAGAGTTCACAGCCTCCTCCAAAACACGTGCATTCAAACATGCCAGCTAGATCACTGCACCCTCAGTCAAACCCATTTTCCCATGACACAGCACACAGGAATCTGCTATTTATATGGGCATTCATCCAAATGCCTACAGGCACAGCTCTGGACCTCATGTTAAGGTGGCAGGTGAGACATATGGGATGGTGCTGAAAAGGAGGGCAGACTGTATGAGCTAATGATTTCTTCTGACCTTATGTTCTAGGAGTTGTGAAAGAAAATAGCTTTTACCTGCAGGAAAAGACATGGAAATAACAGTTACATTTGTAAAAGCAATCTATAATTTGGGAGCTTAGTGGTCAGTGTAAAACCGACTGCCAGGATGCTGAGTGTGGGCACCACTATTCTGGGCAGTTGATATGAATGCTAAAGAATTGAATGCTTTTCAAATTGGAGTCCCAGAACTGAGACACTGCAAACTAAAGCAAATTTTCAGTTCAGAAGGACTTGCAAACCATCACTGAGATCTACTATTACTACTTCTGAGCTTGGGACTTTGACTATAAATCATGTTGCATTTGATGTGCTGAATTTCCATCATGTTCTGGTTCTCCCTCCATTGATACTGTCTCAGACCACAGAACACACCATTTTGATAATATTTTGTATCTATTTTATGTTAGAAGGAAGTACTTACCATCCATCTTTAGATAAACACTCACAGAAAGAGAAGAGAAAGCATTTAGTACATCCTGTGATTCAATCTTACAAGATTGACAGCTTCAGCAATTGAGGTAACACCAGCATGTATTTTACATATTACAATGGGGAAGTTAAATTAAGAAAAAAAGGAAAAAACTGCAAAGCAGACACAAGAATATGTTCTTAAACACACTTTCTTTGATATCTTCAGGGAAAATAATCTTCTGAGCCCACTGATTGTACATTATTCCCCAAGAGAAAAATTATTCAAAAACTGAATTACAGAATCAACCTTGCAACTCATGAATTGGACTTTACATTGGCAGATAATTATCATGGCATGAAATGATTTCTTGAAAGTTTCTAAAGAAGTTCTAAATCAATTAGGCTTTAAAATTTGCAGAACTACTGTTTACAGTGTATAACTCTTCTCACATTGACCTTGATGCATAAGAATGAGTGAACTATTTTAAAAGGGTTTCAGGTGAACCCTCCAGAGATTTAGAGACCAATATGGCAGGGCCCTAGGTGTACTAATAGCCCTTAATTCCCCTCACTAGCCTCACCTCTATCCACATCCTCTGCTCATGGGTTCAGGAGCTCCATTTAAGCTCAGGCCTGGGCCTTCAGTGCCTGTCTGAGCCATGCTGTGGGTATACCCACTTCTGTCACTTGGATGGACACCTTAAGATGTGTGTCACAGCCTTGTCTCTTGTCCTCATCTCCTTCTGCTTCTGACTGATCTCCCTGGATTATTTACCACTTTACCTTGCCTGGGACTGTTGATGGGCTGTTACCTGCACCCAGCTCTCCTCACCATGTTCAGACACTCTGTGATTGTGCTCAATTATCCGTGCTCTGGTCATCCTCGCCTCCTGGCTTGTCTCCCCTAGGGAATAGCTGTCTTCTGCTGCTTCCTGATACAGTAAGTCTTAGTTCCACATTGAGATGTGGGAGATTCAACTGTCCTGATACAGGACAGTTACCTTTGCAAAATTATTTCCCCAAAATTCTCAAGGATATTAAGCTGAGTGATAACTAAGTGTAGGTTATCTCCCATCCACCACCCTGCTCCACCCAGATGACTATACAAAGATATGAGAGAAGAAGACAGAAGACAACAGGGAGTTCTTTGTAATACCAGTCATTTTCAATGATCTCTGTTTACACTTGTACTGCTCAGGGCTCTGTAACACGGGAGAAATGTGGCCAAAGGAGTGGCAAATGATCTCTTAAGTCAAAACTAGTACAGGAAGCAGCAAACAGAAAGCAGCTGTTTGCTACTTCTCTAAAACAAAACCTACAGTGCCTTCAGTGATTCAAACAGCAACTCTAAAAACATTTTTGCACAGTACATAATGAAACTATGGGAATCATTGCCACAGGTGCTGTCCAGTCCAAGACTTAGATGAATTAATAAATAGATTAAACCACACTCCAGGAGATTTTCAGTGACTGTTACAGTAGAGGATCCAAATACAAAAGACAGCTTTCTGAACTCTTAAACTTTTCTCTTCAGGAAGTTAGAAGACTATACCAGGGACAAATGGTTCTATACCTACTTTCTACCATTTAACATAAGCATTTGACACCAGTTACTCTCAGAGAGCAGACAGGGAGAGATGGTTCTTTGATCTAAGCTGAAGTTTTTGGAAAGCTGCCTTTCACAATAACACATCTGCCTCTGTCCCACTTAACTCATGACTCACTTGTGCTTTTTCTAGGAATGTACAAAAAAGTGCCACAAAAACCCTGTAAAAGGTTCTTACAGGGTGCTGAGCTGCAGATAACCTATGCAGGGCTTGCACAGGATTTTCCAAGACCTCAGAAAAAATTGTTATTGGGCAGCAGTAGGTTTGGCATCTTGGAATTGAATGTATGACAGTTTGTGTACTGTTACCAATTCAACTGCACTGTAAAATGGACTCATGTACTAAGGTAAAAAGGAAAGTGACAAGGACTATGTTTTTATATATAAATTTTTATGAAGTCACTCCAGTTTCAAATCTCTTAGATGTGACCATTTCTCCTGCATTTAGTAACTCACCCCAGTAAGTGCAAATACACACACTGTGTAGATCATTCCAATGGCTGCAAATGCTATGAGGCACATCAGGAACCGGAGGGCATCTCTGTACAGCTTGAAGTTCATGGGTTTAGGGTAGAGAATGGACCTTACCAGATCACCCTTGGCTGTGTTGAAACCTGGAAAGACAAATTTAAATCATTTCAAGGGGAAAATATTTCAAAAAATTCTCTGCAAAGAATGGAGGGCTTCAAAATTATTCATAATTCCTGCAAGTTATGAAAGAAGGCCCAGGTGTTTCATTTTAGTGTATGTGGCCTTATCTGCAGAATATAGAAAAGAGGTATTCTTGTCTTAGGGGGGAGGATTTTTCAATGTCTCAGAAGCAAAGCAAAATTCTTCATAATTATATGCTGACAGTTTTTACAGAAGTTATGCCAAGCAAACAGAAACAATGCATAACAACTTAATCCAGCCCAGGATGATGATTCTCTGTCTGAGTGTTGTGAATATAGATTAGTACCTTTAACTTAATGTGATTGGATACATTGTCAGACTGTTCCAGTGAGAAAAATCATGGAAGGAAAAGTGAACTCAAGTGTTGACTGACCAGTCCGCAGCACCACAGCTTTAACTACTCCTCTGTCATCTGCCTTGGTCTGGATGACCTCTGTTCCACAGAAGAGGACATGTTTTTTGTAATCCTCTGCACAGTACACTCTCCAGGGCTTGGAGTTATCAGTTTGAGGTAGATGGGTCTTTGTTACTGGAATACTTTCTCCTAGGGAAGATTAGCTCAGATGAGAAAAACTGCAGTACACTTAATAACAGCCTGCTGACTTTCAAATAAGTACCTAGACATCTAGGTGATAAGTTAAAGATGTTTACTAGAGAAACCAATTTACAGAAATTTTACTTTTATATTTTGACATCTTCAGAATGAATAGAGCTTAAAGCCTAGCAAACAGACTGCCAGAGAAGAGTTTTCCTTTTCATCAGTGCAGCAGCTTCATGCAAATCTGAGAACTGAAAGCAGTCCAAACTCTGGCTGTAGATATAGAGACTTGAAAGGAGGCCCGAACTGGTGTTGCATGACTACCATTGATGGCCACAAGTTGTTTACCTAATTTCAACCTCATGTGCAGGTCACTAAACTATTCCCTCAAGCAGGTGAGAATATGATATTCCCTATTTTCCCTCCCTAGTAAAAAGCAGGGCCTTTAGCTCAATGCTTGGCAGGTGACAGATACCCTTTTTATGTCAAAGCAGATACTAAGGTGAGGAAGAAATATTGTGGCACCTGAAGTTTTCTAAATGAAAGGTGTTTCTGGAATTTCTCATTTATATGAAATTTCAGAACTATCAGTTTCAGTTTGATTCAGACCAAGACCAAATTTAAAAACAAGAAATAGACCTCCTCCTGCACCAAAAATCCTGCTTTCAGTGACCTCTCCCACCTGGTGTGTCCTCCACTGCTATCACAGGAATGTGGGGCCAAGTGTCTGGAGGGCTAGACAGACACTCCACAGGTTGGAGATGTTGCAGCAATGACACATTCAGTCAGTGACAGAAACCACAACATCCAGAGTAGACTGTGGGCCCTGTGTAGGAACAACTTTGCTTCATACCTATTGCTTCTTCTCCTGTCCTGCTCCCTCCTCTTCATGCATGCCAGGAAGGTAGAAAAGGAGACTTCCTAAAGTCCATATTGTCTATTTAGACAATTAACAACAATTCAGTCACTATTATAGCAAACACCCAGAAGAATCCCCTTCTCAGCCAGTTATGGACTGTCTCACAGCAAGGGATGTACATGATAACACCGTCTGTCCTCTGTCACTGGCTGAAGCCATGGGGCAATGATGGGTGTTCAGATGGCAAACCTGGGAGGGATGAGCTGTACCTGTCAGCATGCTTTCATTTACAGTGCACTGCCCACTGACCAGAATGGCATCACAAGGCAAAAGGGTTTTGCCCTCTTTCAAAATCATCATATCTCCAGGAACAAGATGGTGTGATTCCAGCTCTTGGAAACCTGAAAGTGACAAGTAATGCAAACTTTGTGCTTCAGATATTTCTCTGTAGCAAGGGGAAAAGAATACAAGGAACTACTTCCTGAATAGAATTCTTTATAATGGCTGATAAACAAAGGACCTAAGTTTGCAACCTATAATATTTAAGAAAAGCCTAGGCATCAGTTTCAGCTGTAGAATTCCTCCTTATTTACCCAGGAGCCCAACCAGTGGTTACTGTTCCAATGCACTGACCTAACCAAAGAACCCTGGATCTACATTTCTTAAATTGACTTAATCTCTTTGGATTGTGCTCTAGATACCTTGACAATGAACAGACTTTGCATGGAGCAATTAGGTGGACTCACAGCCATTCAGTGGATATGTTGTTGGCTATGTCAGCACCACTTTAAGAAAAATTGCTTAGTTTTCCTGACAATTTTCTGCTAAGGCTGCACTCAATTATTAATATGTTTGATGTGCCACAACATATTCCTAAGTCAAAATAACTCTATGCGCAGAAGTGAGTTAACTGAGCTGAGAAACAGAAGAGGAAAACTGCTTTAGAATAAATTTGTTGCTATACATGCTTGGGTTTGATATAAATTGCTATAGAAACAAAACACATTGAAAAAAGAGGCATAGAGGAGTCACCTTCCTTATTTCTGCAGACAGTGACCATGGTGTTGTTATGAGCCTCAACCAGTCTGTGCAGTTTAATGGATTGCTATAAATTAAAAAAGAACACACAGAAGTGTTACATCTTACTTACATGATGCAATTTTTCCACTAAGAAGTATTTCCTTTTGTTATTTGTGGTTATGAGAGCCTAAAGAAACTGGGTTCCAGCTAGACCAGAAACTATAAAACCACAGAGAGAAAGAAATTCCCTACCCTAATTATGGAGAGCATAACAAAATATTACAAAGTGAAGCACTGGAATGGGGAAGGGAGGATGTGGGTAAGGTACCACACAGAGATATTGATGACTAGGAGGCCAGGCCATTGCACCTGCTACTACACAACGTCCCAAGACTAAACCTCTGAGTAAGTCTCACAGCACTGTGTGCATGTTGTAACATGCTGGCCTTTCCCAGACATTAGAAGTACATCTTCCTTGTGGAAAAAGGTGAGGTGTCTCACCTGTCTAAGATCGTATACAGTCAAAAATATTGAGAGGAGAGACATGATTATGATGGCAGCGGCATACTCCATGTAATCTTCAGCAAACCACAGACACACACTGAACAGCTGGAACACGTAAAATGGATTTAGGACCTGTTAGGAGAGACAGCAATAGTAAAGAGCTGGCCACACTTAAATGGGCCCAATATATCTAGACACTGCAGAAAAGGTCTGGAATAAGAGACATTAAGTATTGTGACTCCTGATCCCCTTTGTAAATTTTTTAGCCGTTACTTTAGTCCAATCAGATTGGACCATCTTCACCTGACAGAAGGGCCAAATAATCTGGACCAATAGGATGTTATTCGGGATGTGAATGACTCAGCCCAATCCTTGTTTTGTTCACTTCTTACAAGAAATGTAACAAAGGTGAGAGAAGAGCAGATTGTGCTGTGAGCATGGAGCTCACATACCATAGGAACACCTCCACAAACACCCTGTTCAGGCCACATATAGGCTGTTCCTCTCTGAAAAAAGATATTGGTGCTGTGTGTGGTGCTGTGCCCAGAGCCATGAGCTCATTGGATCTCTCTGCAGCTGCAGGTGTGTACCAGGTACTGCTGTTCACTTAATCTCTGCTGATTAAGAGACAGCCCTTGTCTGGAAGGTTTGATTTCCAGTGCAGCTTGGAAACCTTCAATGGCCCTCAGAAGGCAAATGGAATTAGCTCCCAGGACACAGATACATAGAAATACCAAGCAGACACACAGGCATGGGGATGGAGGATAGGGAATGATGGAGAATGAATGAATTTATGATGATTTCATGGAACAGGTTTCAACAGGATTTGAAGAAGTGTGCTTGAAGAGTGAGTAGTGGGAAGTTAAATCAGATATAGAATCAATTATATGCACACTTGGCCTCCCCAAGCAGCTCAGAATAAAAGCAACAGAAATGCTTAACCTCTTTGATGAGTAGTTTCCAAACAGGGATCACTGGAACATCAATAGTGTTTGGCCCACATATAACTCTCCTGTACGGGATAAAGATACATCACTCACAGATAAAATAGTGACAAATGCCACTCACTCAAGAAACTGCAGATTTCACTAGTCATGAGAGCTTCTATTGATCCCAGTTTAAAGGCTGGGAGGACTTTCCTTCAAGAACAAAAAATTAAATGTCCCTACAGTGCTTATGTCAGAAAAGATGACTGTTCCAGTTACATTTACGTACGCAGACAAGAGGTGTAACACAACCTTTTAGGCAAATGTTTCCATCATGCAAAAATTACTTTGAAACACCATAAACAAAGGAATTCTGCATCTAAAACTAAATGATCCAAACCCAAATAATTTTGCAAAGTTAAGGGTGATTGGAATGTAAGATTTGACACGAGCTAAGGTCAGGAGCTGGATTCTCAGTATTCAATCAACTGAAAATTATTTCTCTATTTAGCAGTTTCATGAATACATATTCTGTAACTTGCTGAATGATACAGTAGTTTATGAGAATAAGTTCAATGACCAGAACTAGTCGATTTGGAGCCCCAGTGAAGAAGCAAACACAGAACTTATGTGCACTCCTTCACAGAGACTTCCTCTTACTCCAAATAAGAACTGCTTAAGTTAGTTACAAGACATAGTTATTTCCTGATTGAGAACAATGACAGTGACGAATACTGAGACATTTCAAAAACTTTGACAAGGAATACACAACATTGTCTAGCCCTTTTCATTCAATATTTCCATGTACAGCTGTTTCATCTAAAATTATGTGCATATTAATAAATACAGAAGAAACTCCTGAGAAGTGCACCAACAACAGTGAATTTACATCTCTTTGAAATCTGTATGTTGAGTACTCAAGTTTTAAAATGTGTACCTGACATTCTGTTCATTGCAGGTGAGACCAGAACCAAATTTATCATGTATAGCTGAGCAAGTGTGGTGGTCTTCTAGGACTCTAAAATAGAAAGGGATGTTTTCCTTAGGACATTATTCACAAAGAAGCTTGACTTCCTCAGAGACTTGTGCAACCAGCACAGTGAACTCACCCAACTTTCTGGAACTGTTTTGCATAGATATTCCAGACATAGCGGATTTTTTGCACTTGGATAGTTTTCACCTGCAAAACAAAGCCGGGACAACAATACATGCAACACAGCAAACAAAAATACTCCCAGGCTTTCTCACAGAGCTCAGCTAGGCATCCTCACTGGGGTCAAGTATAAAGAAAGGAAATTATATGGGGGCAATGAGGGAGAGAAGACAGGATTGCATACAGTGACTCCCTAGTTGAATTATAGATTGGGATCCCCACCTCAGTGCAGGTTCCAGTAAACTACAGATCTTTAGGTCAAGCAAGTACAAAGCAATGTTCTTTGTGAAGAAAAGAATAATCTTCACTCTGATTTCACAGAATGAAGGTAAGAGATCACTGATGCCATGGTGACTACACAGACAGCTGGAAAAGCCTGTCTTCAGCCAACAGCTCCCTTGTCTTCTGTCTGGCTTTGGGGAAAGCAGAGGGCTTTGGGCCATTTCCAAGCATGGTGCTGAGTCCTTCAGCTGAACAGATGTGCCAACAGATAAGAAAGGCCATCCCAGGATACTGAGTCACTGCTAATGCTAAGCCCTTGCAGAGCAGTTATCCATTAGGAACACACGCTGTCATTTATAACTTGCAAGAGGAGTCTGTCCTGTCCTGCACAACAATAACGAAGCCTATTAGAGATAATGGCACTTCCTATCAGCTGGCAGAAGGCAGGGCTATGCACCTGTACACATGAGTGACAAAGAAATCAGCTCCAGGGAACTCTCCCTACCGAGCACAATAAGCATTATTATAGGCCAATGAAATCTAGACTCAACTCATCCACTGACTCCAAGTGGAGCTATAACCACAGTCATTAACTTAACAAGAGGTCTGGAGTTAGGATTTCATGCAATAGGAGCTGCAACATCTGCAATGCTAAAAACTGGAGTGGGAAGCGAGGGACCCAGCTCCCCATCAGAAGTCCTTGGACAGCTCTTGGGCACCACACAAAACTCTGTGGACTTAGGTAGCTTAAATGGCAAAAACGCTTTATAATTGTTTTATAAGTAGAAGCTTTTGAATTGCTAGGGAAGGATTTAACTGTCTTCTCTTTGCTGCTTTGAAATCTGGTCATTTCTAGCTAGATGTGCTGATTGATATAAAAGTGGTGTTCAAAGGGCCTCTTATTTGAGGCCATATTTGGCTTTTTTATGTTACTAATTTGATCCTCTAAAGAATGTCACAGACCAGTCTCCACTTTCTTCATAATGTGCCAGCTGATTAAACTAGTTGGCACTAAACTTTCCTATGTACATTAATATATGTCCACAGCAGTATTAGCAACAGCTTTGCTCAGCTAAAGTTAGGTTTATAATGAAAATATTCACTAAAAGTTGTTGTAGATATAAAAAGAAATGCTAGTAAGTTAGAAATTTATTTCCCAAAAGGGAAAGTAGCTCTTTTCTGGATTCCTCAGTGCAGTGCTCTAGTATCTATAATCAAGAGCCAGATATTAGCAAATGTATCATTTTGCATTCCTATTGCTCACATAAACTTAACAATGCTAAGCAAGGCATATAACTGAACTGTCTGGTACTTGTTCTAGACACTGGATAACTACATTTACTCAGCTCATGAGGGACATTGAGGTCTGCTTGGATCAATCGTCTACCTTTTCCCCAGGGTCTCACTAGGATCTCAAATCTATGGAACTGGCAGAGACCAGGATACATTTTTGCAAGAACAGTTGACAGTGATTCCTGTTAACCTGACTCTAGCAAATGCACTTTGAAGCATAAATTGGTGCATACAAAGGCAAGAAAGCAAAATGTGTTGGTGAAACATTTCTGGAAATACTGATGTAGCTCAGGCACTTTTCTATTCTATTCTCCATGAGCTGCATTCATCCCTGTTCTCATGTTACTGGGGCAGCTGCGTTCGGTTCTCCACAGTCTCCTTTCAGACACATAGTCACCCCTAAATTCCCTGATTACTATGCCTGATTCTTCACTGCCAACCCCAGTCTCCTAAAGCTCTTCTACTTAAAACATAGGTTTTCTCTCAGAAATAGTGAGAATTCTCTTTTCATAACCCCTCTCAGAATATGAGAGGATTTTTACAGAGGCAAGTACAGTTGAATACAGTTCTCTTCCTTTTCCACAGCTCACTGTGTTCCTCAAGCTGCAAGATTCTTAGCTGGATATGTTTCACAGCTCACTTTCACTCCATGAAGCATGGCTGAGATTTGCCATCAGATGCTGCAGGGAATACTTTACTTACTTGCAAACTTGGCTTCATTATGGCTTTGCTGAAGATTGAGTCTTCCTCAGTGGCTGGATAATCTGATCTACTTTTGATAAATGCAGATACAGAGATCCATGTCACAGTCTTACGAGAGTAAATCCGAAAATCATCCTAAGTGAGTATAGAAGAGAAGTGTCACAATTTGCCCCAAACCCAGACTAAACTCACTTTCACCTTGGAGTCAGTGATTACAGTAGCCTTTCTAGAGCACTGCTCTGGCTTTTTTTAAGGATTAACCAACAGAAGCCTCCCAACACTTGTGACTCAGAGAAAATCATTAGAACAGGTATAGAACCACCATCCTGTAAAAATGGGAGTAGTGCAAATACTTCAGTGATACAGGTCTGGTGTTTGGCTGATAAGGATGGAATGTGCACCCAGGTCAAGATCCAGAACAGGCAAACAGCACAGGACAATCTGAGATGCAGTGACCGTACCGTAAAGGGAAGATCAAAAGGAGCACAGCGCTCTGCTGCAAAATGGATGTTTAGTGCCAGTACCTTTACACAGTCACTCCTGAGTTAACACGTCATTGGAAGAAGTGTGCCAGCACCGTGCCTTCCTTATGGCACCTTACACAAGCTTTTACCACAAACTGAGTTCATGGCCTTCCTATTTTTTTGTAAAGTAAATTGAACATTAGAACTGCCTGGTAACAAGTGTTGGTAGTACAGTCTGAGAGATTAGAGCAACTACCGTAGTAAGTGCCCTCATGATTAAGTTTCAGTCCCAAACACTGAACTATATGCATTAAAGCCAACTATGAGACTGAGTTACATTCTGTGTGTGAGCAGTTTTGCAGTTATGAAACTTCAGTTGGAAAAGGGAACAGTAAAAATTATTTCTGTACCAAATATGAGTCCTTTGGAATAATTTAAGCATTAAGAAAAAGAACTTTAATAATATTTATATATCTTATTTATTTGCCCACTTTTCTTCTTAAACTGGTCTTTTGCGTAGAATAACATCTATTTTCTGATATTTATCTTTAATTTAGATTTCAGAATGAGTAGACATTGCGATGCAGATTGAGATGGGAAACAGTGAATAACATAGGTGTTCATTATTCGAACTAAAGCGAATCAAAATTCAATAACAAAAGTGAGTTAATAGGCTCTTTTATTGCAATTGCAGAGATGATGATGACTTAAGAATTAAGGTTTTATTGAAGCAAAAGATAATTCCAAGGATCAAGCTGATGAGATTACTTGTATCCTCATTAGCAGTAGCCATCACATTTGAGAACTGATACAATCAGAATGTAGCAAAACAAAACAAAACTGTCATTTTAACACAAAGAATCATGAAGGAAATCTGAAATTTTCAAACACCCAGAGCATACTGTGAGAAAGCTTTTTGATAACAAGAACGTACAATATGATTCAATTCCTGTTTAATTACACAAAGGATCATTTTAAAACTAATTTATTTGAAAAGTGCTTGGCATGGCACATCTTTTTAAAATTACACACAAGAATAGGTAATTAAAAATTCAAACTGAATTGAAGATTAAACAGGGATATTAACCCTAATATGATGTTTTTAAAAAAGAAAAAACATAACCCCAAGACTATTAGAATGCAGACTGTTTCATTATAAAGTATTTTACAGGCAGATCTATGATTTTCAAAACCTGGGATTTTAACTGCATGCTTCTCTGCTCATTTAAGAAGGCAGTTCAAACACAGTGATCCATTTTGCAATTTCAAATGTTGAAAATGCCATTGTTCATTGTTCATTGTTTGAAGCATAACAAGTCAAATAAACCAAGTAAACCAACCCTGCCAGCTCCTAGAGTATTCAGGCTCAGCTGGGATTCAGAACCAAGTTTCAGTTTGCTTCTTTTACTGTTGCAGTAGCTTCCATGAAATAAAACCAGCATTTGCATATGTTGCAGTGCTTCAGTTCAGTCCTCAACAGATGGAGACCTGTATTAGGAAACTACTAGCAAAATGTACCAGCTCTGAAAGCATTAACTGCAGGATTGCAAGCTTATTGGACATGGGGAAGGGGTGATAGAAAATGGAAACATAGAGCCAAGAAAACAAGCAGTGTAAGCTTGCCCTCTTCTGTGTACTGATCCCTCATGACACACTTGGACACTGCTGGGGACAGAGCTAGACAAATCTTTAATTTGTCCCATTAGATAAATTTGGGCAGAGAGGGACATCTTCGCCAGAAGAGCCCAGCGAGGGAAAAAGAATCTGCTGGATCCTGCCAAACAAACAGATGCTTTAGAATCTGTGCACAGGGCTACAATGTAGAAAGCACAGGGATGGTAGAAGGGAGGAGGAAGGACTGGGAACAAATGATAGTCTTGAAACCACAGATATTACAGGTTTTATCACCCCAATGTCTTTCATCTTGTCTAATCAGCTGCTACCCTCCATTCCCATCTTCATCACACACGTAATTTGTGGAATACTTGGAAGTTCGTTAGATCAACAATGGTACACATAAGATATTATTGCAGGAAACCAGCAGTGTAAGAGATTTTAGCTAACTGGATACCTTACAGTTAACTCACCTTCCAAATAGCTACATACTAGGGACTAATTTAAAGATTAAAGTAGGCACCTACTGTTGTTCTAAGCAGAACAATATCCGCTTCTTCCAGGCTGCATCGGATGCAGTTTACCCACACATGCCACTCTGGCTTCCAGTAAAACAGCAGCCTCAGAGCCCCACAGGACAAGATGTATCCAGCAATGCAAAAGGCCTTTCGGCAGTCTTGAGTTTTGTAGCCAAATATATCCTGTACAGCAAAGAGAAGGGGAAAATCATTACTCTTTCTCCTAAAGAAATGCCTGGAATACTATACCTTCCTGTCATTCACTGCTATCCCATAGGTACTGTTAGGTACGGTACTGTGAAAAACAAGCCATAGAACTTGTATTTGGCTGCTTTACAAGTCTTAAATATGATGACCAAAAATTTGCATCTTCAACAGAACTTTTCATCCACCTTCACAAAATCCAGGTTGCTGTAGCCTGACCACTATTTTTATGTAGTTGTGAAACTTGGCATGAGACATTGTTTTGTGTGTGCATGAGCAGAAATGATAACAAAATATAGAGGTTCAAACCTTTATTCCAAGTCAGGAATGCAGATTTGACGGTCAGTTTTTTAATGTCCCAGGGTCAGACAGCTGAAGAGCTTAAGTACATCTGCACCAGGAAATGGTGGGTGATCAGTGCAGAGCTGCTGCATTAGAAGAGCTGCTCCCTGCCCTAGCAGTGATCTGCACTAATGCCCCTACACTTCAGAGACTTGGCCAGTGTCTCTGCGTGGTGCTGCAAGAGACGCTGTGTGCCTGCACCAGCTGGAGCTGCTGTGCACAACTTGGCACAGACACAGCTTTTGTAGCTGTAACCATCTTCCATGACAGCTCCAGTATGGGGATTTTGGAGCTTACTAATGTGCCATTGGCCTAACATCATAATAATAATAACAATAATAATAATAATAACTGTTAGTAAGAACATCTAATGAACACTTGCAGAATGCTTTACATGTTCAGAGGGCCAAAGGAAGCTACTCATTTTAGTTGGATGAATAAGTATTATTATTCCATTTTTAAAGCTGGGGAAATTGTTACAGTGAGGCAAGGTGACTTGCCCAAACATCAAAGAGATGTCTGTCAGCATTACATTTTAAGAGCTGCAGGTTTTGGTACTGTGGCCAAATTTCCTCTCAGTACTGCTAGCAGGGACTTAGTAAATGTGAAATGAAATGTATACAGTGAATTTATAGAGGAGATGGGAGATTCCATGGCTGCAACCACATCAGGTGACCAGGAGAATTTGCTAACATAAGAGTTAAGGTTCCTCAATTCCTTCTTCCAAGTATATCTGCAGCAACTGTGCAATCTGCTTCTGAGGATCAGATATCTGCAGCCACAGATATTGCAAGATCCATTTATAAGGTGAGAAGAAAAGGCAATGTAATTGTAAGGATGACTAATGCATAATTCCTGGTTCTGTGCTGGTGTCTTTGCTTGTTATGTGAAATGCAGGCCCTGCCCAGTGGTTCCACATGCTGCCTCAGCACACCTGCTCTGTGGCATTCTCCAAAAGACAGACTCTGTCATCCTAAGCAATCTCCAAGAGGTTTCTAAGGCGAAGAAATTGGCAACTGTAAGGAAAAAGTAAGGTAAACGACACAGGGAAGTGGCCTGCACTACACAGGACCTGGTTATACCACCTCTGAGATGCACACACAACATTTTCAAAGGCTTCTATAATCTCTGAGCGGACCAAGAGAATAAGGCAACTCTGCAGCAGATAAAAGGAAGCCCATGGAGGGCAGCAGACAGGCAAGGTTGCTAGGAGGCAGTTGGTGTGGCAGTCATGTGCAATTAATATTCACATGCTCCTATAAACAGGTACAGGGTCTCCATTCAACTCTCTCTAGTTGTAACCTTACCAAAAAGGTTAAAGAAATACTGTCAGCACCAGCACACAGAATAGTACATAGGTCAATGTGAACTTACTCTTCACAGCAATTGCTTACTAGCAAAAGCCAGATGCTTAGACCCAGACTTCACAGCCTGTCAGCAAGGCAAAGGATCTCCCAAGGAGACAGAGATGCCTAAGGGAAGAACTGTTAAAAGAACACACCTTCAGACCTCCTCCAGTATATGGCTAGACCTGGAATAACTGGAATAGTATTTTCAAATAGGGATTGGCATGAATATCAGGGTGGGGAAGAACAGGATTGCTGCCATGTGCATCTTGCTTCTGCCCATGAATCACTCCTTTAATTTTCAGTTTTTATGTCTTACACCCAATGTCTGAGAAGTCAGGAAGGCTGTAGCTAATGGAATTAAGAAGGGAGAGGGTGGGTGCTCTGAATGTGATTGGCAGTCATTTGGGAACATCTTCTGCTGGCAGTGTTCTTCTCCACTGAAATGTTCAATGATTTCCCAAGCCTGATACAACAGCATAACCAGAGAACTAGAGCAAACTCTGTATTTCTCTGTATTTTTGCCTAGGAAACCATGCACCAATATATGAAAATAAATATCTTGAGTCCCCCTATGCCAGCATATGTTTTAAGGCCTTTTTTTCCAGAGTAGTTTCAACTCAAAAAGTGATTTGAATCCATAGATTCCAAGACTCTCCCCAAAACCAAGCATGCATCAGTATTCCTCATCTTGAAAAACAGAAGAGAGGCAAACAAGGAAAATAGCTCATCTTGGAAAAATACACCATGCTCTTTAAGATATCCATTATGCTGTGTGCTGGGTCTTGCAGCTTCTCACAAGGGACTTGCCTGAGACAGACAGAGAGACAGACAGAAGGATACCACTGAGCTGTTCTGACCCTTCAAGGGCATGATTTGCCACATGAACAGAGATGTTGGTTCAGGTTTGCTGGTTCGTGTCTTGATGAGTGTGACATTTCTGAATACAGCTGCTCAGGAGTTCTACAAGGAGTAAGCTGGGAAAGAATAAACATCAGATGTTAATTGATGCATCTGGATGTCCATGAAGGATTCTATTGTCAAAGCAAATCATTTCCCATCATTTGGAAATGTCTGGACCAGGTTACCTGGGCCACATCACTGAGAAGTAAAGCTAGGCAAGGAAACAGACTGAGCTCCAAACTTGACTTGTGCCAAAGTTCGCTGAGCTGGAACCTTTCAATGCTTAACTTCAGTACAGAATGTTCTGTTAGGTTGAGGAGTTTTTTCTCACCCTATGCTTTCAGCTGGAAGGATTATAGCAATGAATGCTGCATTCATAAAAAAAATTAATACATGAATAACTCCTTGTTGAAGCAGAAACTTCTCACTTGTCAGATAAGTCAAAATGAAATTCTTTAGAAGAATTCTCAAAACTATTATCTTCCATAAAAAAGGCGAATATTAGATCCATAAAAGAGGTATCCACAATGCACATGAAGAAGGGAGGAACAGGCACGTACATGATGCAGGTTTATTTAGCCACATGAACAACTTATAATAATTAGGGTTTAGAAATTCTTGAAGCTTATTCAGGACTCACTCAGCTTCTGCTACAAAAACCTCCAAGCAAATGCATGTCCACTATGGCAAACAATACTTTCAAGGCTGGCAGAAGTCCTCGTGTTGATGTCACCAGTAAGAGCATGTCTGACAGGTTAGTTTTATGTTGTTAAGGAAATAACTTTTGCTGTGTTTCATTTTGTTGTGCTGGTGCAGACATGCTTCTTTTGAAGAGGGGTCTGATGAATATAGATTTGCACCTTGACAATTTTTCTAATGCATGAACAGGTTTTTAGAGTTCAATGATGCATTTGGCATATAAAACATTTCATAGTCAAATAATCTGGGTTCTTGAGTGCACCAGACTAGGAGATGGTGGAAAATAAAGCAAAGTTTAGCCATCTGTAAGACTCCAAAGGGCTTCTCGTTATCTCATAGAAGGTAACACCATCTACAAAATAGGCTGGTATACAGAGTTCATCTCATCTCTGTAGAATAATTTTTAATAAATTGTAATGTATTGTAAAATTTGTTTCCTCATCTGTTAACATCCTTTTTCTCTTGAGACTCACATCACTCAGAGAAGTGACTGTAACAAAATGGTTTGACTTGTGAGTGAAGGGTCTAAGAGGGGGCCTGGATTATTGGACAGAAAAAGCTGCCAGACCTGCTCAGTTGGCAAGAAAGGTTCTTAGCTGCTTTTACAATCACACAAAGCCAGCATTCAAGGGCATATCCCTCTAGAGTCCAGCAAGTCTTTGTTACTTATGTTTAAAAGAAAAATTGCCTCTAACTGCCAGGTCATCTGCACAGCAGAATTTAAATGCAAAAGTCAAACAAATTCAGGCACCTTTTTCTTTGGTGAAAACAAAGCCGGGCTGTGAATGATCATATTTCTGGCAACCTCAACACCAGGTTCACTATTATGAACAACCTGTTGCTATAACAACAGATAATAGGATTAGACTTGAAAGACTGGCTAAGATTCACAAGGAAGCTAATAACTGAATCTCATTCTTACCAACCAGAACCTGTTTCATCAGAGGTTTGTTCCTGTTCTCTCTGAAACCAGTAGCAACATTCACTATCATTCCATTAGCAAAAGGATTGTAACTTTCAGATTTTATTTCCATTTTAAAAGTTACATTTTTCAAATTCAAAGTATATAAAATTCCTGTATCAGATTCCCTTCAGAACTGTGGCATCTCAAAGGAGGCAGAGAGCTGCCAAGATGCAGCAGTAAACTGGGGTTCACCAGCTGACTGACTGCAGTTCTCCCATTCCTTCAGCCACAAGCAGTGGGGGAACACATGCTGAAGTCAGGCTTGTGGCAAATCCTCCCCAAAGCAGTAGCCTGTCAAAGTCTATCACAATCTTTTGCACTGCAAGACTTAAGCTTCACACTTTAGGTTTTGTGCAAAGGTAATGACTATTCCCAAGCTGTGCAGAGAAGAGCATCAAATTGGCAGAGGGCATAAAGCTGTGTTTTTTTCTTCCTATTCCACAGTAAATGTACTCCTCAAAAATGTCTTCAAGCAGATTTTTCTGAAGGGAAGCATACTATCAGACCTCTCTGAGGCAAGCTGCTGTGTCCAGAGCTCTCTCACACTACTAAGATCTTTCTGGTACTATGAATGGTCATGGAGAGAGAGTTTATCTCATGCTCTGAATATCCTTTGCTAAGTTTTAGCTGTGTAGCAGAAGAGTGAACTTTCATTCAAGCAAATGTTCCGCAGCAGTGTAAAGTAAACCCAAAGACATACACAAGGATATACAGGTATACAGGTTAGATTTCCTAAATCAGAGTGATTACTCTTAAATCCAGGACTATCTAGCACCTCAACTATACCAAGAAATGGAAATACAGAAGAAAACTTCAAAGCATTTCTTCTCATTAGAGCTCTCCAACTTTTCTCAGCAAATTGGACAGCTGGTTCAACACAAGGAAGCATTGCACATCCAGAGTTCAAATGAATTATTTGCATGCTTTCAGATTATTTGAACTATTCCACTCTGGAAGAACTGGCACTTGCACAATGTCAGCTGTTAATTATTGGACCAAGATCTGATCTTGTTTGAGAAATCAAGAACTGCTTGTTAATAATTTGGTTCAGGTAGATTAAACTGACTATTGAAAACAACATCAAAAATACTTTTCATGGCTTTGAATTTAAAAAAAGATGCTGCAGGGTCAAAGAGATATTATGTGCTGCTGCCAGTCATTGTGGTTGCCAGTAATTTAAATACGCTATTTTAACAAAGAAAGAACCTCTGCACATAATTCTCTTTACCTCATGTATTCTTCTTCACTCCTCTACTTAAATAGAGCCTTCTTTGTCTCTTTCTTCACAACTACTCTCATTTACATATTACTTTCTTTTTTTCTTTCACATAAATACACACATTAGCTGTTCTCTATTTCTATATACACATTGCTTTTTTCTCATCCTCTTACAGTATCTCATACATCCTCATGAGTATCTTTCTCTGTCTCATACTCTTCTCCTCCCTTACATAAATGTAACAAACATACATGCATTCCT
>NW_008236622.1:86851-92416 GCF_000691975.1 Corvus brachyrhynchos
CATTCCTGCCTAATTTAGCATAATTGAGCTATTGTTTTAATTGCATTTACTACTCAAGTACTTCACACGTCTATTTCTTTGACTTCCATTTGGGAACCCCAGGTGAATGAGCACTGATCATGCTCACTGCAGGCATGGAGAACATGGCAACTGCCAGACACTCGGGATTCATCGTGGAGACTGACTCAACACTGGGCACACACACCAGCTGTGCATGGAAAACCTCAGATTCATAGTGCAGATCCCTGAGCACCGGATTAAGGACACATGGACTCAGTATGATACTGCTGAGAAACAAGAACATCATTGGGATAACTGGCTCCATACAAGCACAGCTTGGGTGTCCCAGTAGTGCACAGCTGGAAGTGAACATTCAGGGTACAATAGTGTGATAGTACACAGCAGCAGACAATCCACTTAAACCTAATTAGTTCCAGCTCAATTCTGGTATTGCTAGTGACAGCACCAATAGTGGTGAGAGCACAACAAGCTGTTTATAGTCCTAGAAGGACACAGCAGGGTGGAGCAGAGACACAAACACAGCAGCTGTTTGGAGCTGGGGAGCAGTGGCACATCAGCACCAGGGCTAGAGCCAGGAGCAGGGTGCTTCCAACAGGTTTAGTAACTGGGTGGCAGAGCCAGTCGGGTTCTGCATTACACGGAGATAGTTAGTCCCCACCCTCAGAGCCAGTGCCTTGTGCTTCCTGCACTGCTCTGTTCCTGCTGCTGGGTGACTCTGTATGCATTCTCCAGCACATCCCAGATTACCCAGGTTTGCATTACGCAAAATGTGGCATCTCCCCTCGCCTGGATGGCTAGGAGAGATGCCTGAAAATCTACATTTGTCTTTAGAGATAACAGATATCCATGTTTGCACATGACACAGTCTCTTTCACTAGAACAGGACTCTCAGTGAGGAGATTTTGAAGACTTCTCCAGGATTTCTGAAAGTGAACAGTTGTGTCAACTTGTAAGTGACTGTGTTTCAATAGTTTTGCTGTTGTACACCCAGAAATCCTGCAGGCACTCACAGCAGAGCTCCAGTGGCTCTGCAGCACAGGAATTTTGAGAAGCACTGCATTTGCCAGATAGGCCTAAGAATTGTTGTTGTACAGCTGCATCGTGGATCTGACATCTCCAGCCGAATCTATTAGAGGGACAGAATCCATGTGAATAGCTGACTCATGACACACTGTAATGCCAAAGCAGCTCAGAAGCACTGAATTCAGTGCAGTAGTGCACTGGCATTACTATTTAAGAGCAGTGCCATGCAGGAGACCAGATATTTTGTGTAAACATAGGACTTCCAGCTGTTACAAAATGCATTTCTCCCTGGGAAACTTTGGAAAGAAATATAGTAGTTCTGTATTTAGGAATCCCAGCTTCAGTCTGAGATAGCGACTGCCAATTGAGACTGAGACTGCCAATTCAGTAGACTGCATTTGCCATTAATTTATGCAAACATAACATGTGTTTTTATGTTCTGGAGAAAGCCAAGGTTTCCAGTTTTCTAACTGGAGCTGATCCTGAAGATTCAGCTGTCAAATGGTTGGGGACACTGGTCTGGCCCATCCCTCAAGCTCCTATTAAACCACCTCCATCTATATTTGTAACACCACATGAATAATCTATTAAGCCATCCCCTGTTGGAGGGGATAACCAGTTCAATTCAATGGACACAACCAACCTTATTTTCTTTCTGCTAAAAAAAAATTATATCCCTTTCTAACTGACTGTTTCTGCCAAGGAAACACCCCAACTAGCAATAACTCAATTACAGTCTGTAGTACTTTATTGCAGAACACATGCCAGCCTCTGCTTCAAGCTGAGAAAGACCTAGACAGAGATACAACTCACCATCTCATTCTCTTCTCCCTGGTTAAGCTGTGCATAATGGTTCTTGGCAGGATTTTCCCCCATGAAATGACCCTCTGGAGACTTTCTAGAGCTCCCTCAGGACAGGTCTTCAGCATAGTGTGCTTGAAATTCTACATTGAGGAAGTGCTCTAAGTACACACCTTCCTTATAATTCTGGTAATGTTTGAAGTAGGAGCTCCTCCCTCTCTGGGGTTAGCAGGTAACACTTTATCCCTCCTCCCTCTATTCTGTTGTTGGAGTTTTGCAATTGTGAGGGTTCATGTAGAATTCACTCAGAAACAATGCAAGAAAGAAAAAGTTTAATCTTACAAGTGTTTGCCACAAGATGACTCAAGGAAATAACTCTGGTAAGTGCAAGCAAGCGCTGTTGGCACGAAACTTTTAGGGGAGGGCAAGAGGGGAGTATTATCCTTCAAGAGATTATGGAATCACTGGAGACCAGGAGTGTGTCCAAATAAGAAACAAAATAGGCATTGCTGTTGTTAACACTCTTAGCAACCAGTCTGAACTAAATGTCCAGCAGTGATCCCCACATATGCCATGGAAAATAAATCAAGTTCTGGCACTATAAAAAGGGGCCCCAGTTTGTGCAGGTGGATTTATGGACTGACTGTGTGTCAGGATTCAGCCAGGTAGGATCTGTAACCAGGTCCTTTATTCATTATTGAGAATATCCTCACAGAATGTTTTCTGACCTCACTATATAGCTTTGGGAGACACCACTGAGGTTATTTACTCACTCCTGGGGAAAACTGGAGTTTCCCACCAATGTCAGTAAGCTGGATAAGATGTCTCTGACCTTTAAATCAGAGCCAAAAGGAAGCTGGCAGAAAAACAACACTGAGAGTTTTACCACCTCCTTTTTTTTTTTGGGCGGCATTTGCTGATTAGTCTTGTGATTCATTCCCATTTCACTACTATTTCCTTGTACTTCGATACTTTTTAAGAAGTTACACAAGAAGTATTTTAGGAATGAGGTCAGGAAAGGCAAACCTGTTCTTCCAGCAAGTATATTAAGAAAACTAAAATATTACTTCTAGGGTGACTGAAACGGAACAAGAGGTATCAAGTTAGTTCCCATTCCTCAGCATTTTGCTGCCATGAGGCATGGATTTGTACAAATCCGTATCTCAAGCAACAGGAAAGACCACTGCCTACCCCCAGTGGACAGGCTCAGAGAAAGTGAAAAGGGAGAAATGCAGGAAAGAGAGAAGAGAAAATTAAGGAATTAGGTCAGTTAATGCAAAAAGATGTGCACCCATGCACAGCACAGGGACAGATGTGTTTGAAAATGCTGGTGATAAGCACTGGGGCCAAGTTGTTCAGCCTTGGTACCTACACCACTTCCAAAAGGAGCCCAGAGGCTGGACTGACAAGGATGTATCTGTACTAAGCTGTGTAAAGGTGATACATTGCAAAAGATCAAGGAGGAGCAAGGTACTCTCCATACCCAGCTTCATTGCTACCCTCTCCTTCCTCCCACTGCAACTGGCTCTGAGCATCTCAACTTACCATTTTATTCTTCTGAGACTGAGCAAAGGGAACTCCAGTTATTACACGAGAGTCACAGTTTTAAACTTTCAAAAGAAAGAACCTAATTATTTCCATTTCTGATAAACCTGATTGCATGTGAAAAAATAAGCATTGCTATCTAGAAGCTGTAACAGACAGGAAACAACTGTCAAGGCACCTTTTCTAAGGCAGGCTGATGATTTTGGGAAATGACCCATTATTTTGCAAGGTGCCAGGGGTGAAAAACAGGACTGTCACACATGCTTTTTCTGTCTGGTCAGCTTTTGCTGCTTTCCCAAACATCAGCCTTGCTCTTTCTAGTGTCTGTAGCAAACTAGGGTGCAGCAGGGGTCCTTGATTGCTCTGTCCCACCAAAGCAGGGTGTCTCCAGGGGAGAATAAAGGCTCATACAATCTTTTCACTATTTGTAGATTTATTCCAGCTCCAAGGTGTTCTGCAGTCCCAGAGAACGCCCTTATAGGGGTATTTATACGCTCACAACTGAAAACAAAAAAAAAAAGATTAAAGGTGCAAAACGTTCATAATTTCCATCATTTGACAATCTGTGATAATATTTAATCAAAGTCTATTAATCCAGAACCAAAGAAGATGATGACATTTGTTCATTTTCTTAAGTATGCTCACTATCTCCTGGAGAAAACACCTCTAAAGCAGCCTGAATTGAAACTTTTAGTTATATGATGCTCTCTACTGCTCAGAGTAAGAATTACATAGTATTTATTCTTAAAAAGTTATTTGTTAGCATGTCCTATGGAGTATCATCACTCTTAAATTGAAACTTGCCTTAAAAAAAATCATACATAAATCACAAAAACAACTGGTCAAGCTAAAATATAAAGCAAAGTAAGATTTAAAATATAGTCCCTTAAACGTATAAATAAATAAGTCACAAAGTAGGCAAGCAAGAGATAAAAACACGAGCCTCACCTCATCCCAACAACTTTTATCTCAGTCCTGAAAATACACGTATGTATTATGTCAACCTTCTGCAATATATTTTGCTTTGAAAAATCCCACAGTATAAACAGAAGCCTGACCTCTAAAGTACCCCAATCTCGTTTTCTGTTTCTCAGCATGGGACACCCAGTTCTGGCCACATTACAGAAAGGAAGCTCTGAATCAACTGGTGACAATTTACAGGAGACCACCCAGAAGAATGACAAAGGAGTCGTAAAATACGGAAGAGAAACTTAGGGTTGTTTTAGCTAAAGAAAAGGAGACTGAGAAGGATCATGGCAACAGTTTTCAAACACATAACTGGAGAACGTAATATTATCCGTGTCCACTGCGGACATGTGACAAGAAAGATCCAGATCAGGCACAAGGGAATACTTTCTATTAAAGTCAGCACGCGCTGGCATTGCCAGGTGAACCCGCCAATGTCTGTGGTCCTTAGGGACAGGTGTGGCATGCGCTGCTCAGAAATGACCCAGCCAGAGGTGATCCTGTGTGAGGGCACACGGACGGAGCTGATGAACTCTCCTGGTGCCTCCTCTGCCTCCCGCTTCAATGTGGCTGGAAAAAACTCCCAACAACTGGGAAAGCCCACTGGGGAACACCTTGTGTTTTCCAGCTTTCAAGGCAGCGCTGCCACCCATGTCATGCACTCCCCAAGCACAACAACAGCTGGGAACTCATCAGAATCTTATCTTTAACAGCATGGAAGATCATGGTAGCGCCATCCGGGATGGGCTTCACCTCACCGCCCTCTCCAGCCCTGCCCCGCCGGGCCGGGCCGCCCTGGGGTGCCCGAGAACAGCCAGGAACGAGGCCCCGAGGCGATCGCTGGAGTGTGAGGGGGGGGATCCTGGACCCCGGTGCAAGGGATTCATGGCGCCGGTGGGAGGGATCCATGATCCCGGTGCGGGGGAAACATAATCCAAGTATGACGGATCCCAGACCCCGGAGTGACAGATCGATGGCCCGGGTGTGACGAATCCAGGACGACGGTATGAGGGAACCATGACCCCGGTGCAGGGATCCATGATCCAAGAGTGACGGATCCAGGCCTCCCCGATTCTCCGCTCCTGACTGACCAGCCCCGCGGTGCTCCCTCTAAACCGTCCCTCCTTCTCCGTCGCCGAGCCCGGAACCTTTGCGCGGGGAGGTGCGGTTTCCGGCGGGTCGGGCCGCGCGGACCGCGGTGCCCGGAAG
>NW_008236622.1:92568-96031 GCF_000691975.1 Corvus brachyrhynchos
GGCCGGGGGCTGCGGCAGGCGGCAGCCTGGTACCCCCAAGCTAGGCAGTTTCCCATCCTCCAGCTCCCCTGGGACCTGGGGGAGGTGGTGCATGCAGAAGGGAGCTGCGTCTCCCGCGTTCTCGCCCTGGGGAGCTCGGGCCGCTTTCGTGTCCAGGCGTTGTCTCTCCCAGCAGTTGCCTTGCTGTGCTTGCGTCCCGCTTGTTTTCCACCGTTCTACTACACCATTCCAGGCTGGAGCAGTGAAAGTGAATGGCGGATAGCAGCACGATGTTCCTTGGCAAATTTCATAGTCATGGAATGGTTTGGGTTGGAAGAGGAAGGTGAAGATCATCTAGTTCCAGCTCCTATTGGGGAGCAGCAGTAGGAAAATAAGCGTTGTCTAGTGCTGAATGAGAAAGAAAATACCACAGTGCATTTTGCTGGGTTACATCTGCCTTGTAGTCACAGGCACAGCAGGCCACTTTTTTGTGCTTTACAGGACCTTTATAATCTCCGTGCCGTGTTGCAGGTTGCAGGCCTGTAAGCAGGCAGAGCTACTCATGTCTGGAAGGATAGTTTTTGTTATTGTTAAACGTTGCAGAGGCTTGAAATTTGCAACTCATTAAGTACTTCAATTAATAGTATTGTTCTGCCATCCTTTTCAATCTGACTGTAGTTTCAGTGAAAATCTCAAGGTGATTTTTTTGGGCAGTATTCGTCAGGAGGTTTAGCGGCAGGAGGAGAGAAGAAATAGAAAATGAAAGTTTTGGTGTAGTGGGGGTTTTAAAGAATTATAAGATTTTGGATGTACAAGTAAAGCAGTTGACTTTGAAATATGAAATAGCACTCAAAAAGAAATTGTGAGTGGAGGTTTTGCCAGAAGACTGGTGGAATTCAATTTTTCATTCAGTTTAAACACACAGACTGAGTGCTATAAAACACAATGATGTGTTCTAAAAGAAAAAAAACGAGATAAGAAAGTTACATAATACGACACAAAATGCCTTTAGCCCAGGTGAAGACTAATAATTAGGAGTGACTGCCATAGTATGTGCTACCACATGGTCTCTGCTGAAAATAATAAATATCTGTGAAATGGTAATGACTGCAAAACAAAATAAAGAACAGCCCAGTCATCAGCATGCTTCATACAGGCTTATCACACCCTGATTTAAAAACCTGGCTTCAAAAGTGGGAAATAAAACATTTCAAATGTGGAGGCACTTTTGTATTGGTTCTGTTCATAGTTAATTCCTGAGCCTCTTGTAATTCCATGTCCAAGAGAAGAAACTTTTTACTCGTTTAAGGATTGTTTTGCTCCTGCTTATTAATCTATTTCTAGTTTCTAAGTTTCTTATTGCCAAGGCCCAGCCTTACAGAGATAGTGTAGTATAGCAGCAAAGGGTGTCCTTCACAACCATAGTGATTTAGGAACGAGGGCTTGCAGAGCAGTCTCTGGAGTTCCTTTATTGAGCTTTCCATTGCACTAAAGGAAATTTCTAAATGTAGATCGTCAGCAAAATTGGTCTTTAAGAGAGAAAAATGTCTGAATTCTGATTTTTATCTTATCTTCCAAAAGCTCAATTTCTGGATTAAAAGTCTTTTTTATAACAAAGTCTTTTACTTCTTTGGACATTAAGAACGTGCCTGTCATCTCTAGTACATTGAAAATCTTGAGGCAAAGAACTGTATAGATCATGGAGAGCACGTTATTAGAAAATGCTGTAGTATTTGCCACTAAGTATGATTCACTTGTTCTCTTTAAAATCTGTTAATTTTAAATGTTCTAGGATTATGGGATTAATAATTTGCCATGTCAGTGGTGTGAAGCAGTTTCTTTTTTTTTGTGAGTAAATGCACTTGATAATATTGAAAACCCCAAAGAAAGCATCAAAGGACAAGCTTTCATTTCCAACTTTAAAATTTCAAGCCTGTAACTTCACACATATTTTGCATTAATAAATGATTTAATATTAACTATTCTGATATGATGGTACATCCAAAAAGTTACAGAAGAAATTACTTTTTTCCGAGCAGTTGTCTTTTCCCTAAACTAACAAAATTGCCTCAAACCTTTGCAGTGTGCAGATAGTGTAATTGAAAGCACACAAATTTTATTCTAGGTCATGTGTTTGGAGGCAGGATTGATAAGGCTCTTGTGTTTTAACATGTGCTTTTCATGGCTGAGCTCTGCTTTCAGAGTGAAGTCTTCCAGACTTTTCACTCTTAAGTCTGAATTCCTTCATGAAAGCATCACCACACATGGTGCAGCCGCCTCCAGAACTAATCTTGTCTCTGCGTGACCCAAGACAGAACCATCGTCTTGTAATCCTAGAATTCACAGCAAGTGAAAGCACCTGAAAGATCTCATTAAGCACATGCTTCAACTCCAAAGGAGAATGTGCTTTGATGAAATAGGACAAATGTATTCTACAAAGGATTTTTTTCTGTGTGTTGGGTTTTTTTAAAGATTGAAAATCCTCTACAAGCTTAATGTTCTCTAAAAGTTCATTTAGAGAATAAGACAGGCCAAACTGTTAAGTTTTCTTGTATGTTGCAAGTCTTCTGTGGACTCAGCCCAAACAGTGCTTTACCACACGCATGTTACTTGCATTATTACAGTGTGAAAGTTAAATGTAATTCGTAACAGACTTCAGAATTTGTAGTTAAGGTTTTGTGTCTGTAATCACTAAAAGTATTATACCCATTAACGATGTTTGCAGCTTTTTATTTTCCTCATAAGCATAGCAGTAGTAGCTGGAAATTGTGCATTCAGGGTGATGTAATAAGATTATCTGTAACCAGCTAAAATGTAATGTGAATTGCTTCTAAAGAGGTGTTTGAGTTAATGGTGTGTTGAAGAAATCAGTTAAAGTTTTTATTTCTTTCTTTTTAGTGTCATCTGCCGGAGTCTAGCAAATAGCAGCTATGGAATAAAGAGAAAATCACCGCTTCAAAACCTGCATCTTGTTTCCCGAAGTACACATCATCCCTACTATCCAAGTTCAAAGTTTCAGAGACCTCCATTAAGGATATCCCTTCAGCTGTTCTCTTCTCTGAATCGTCTTCCTCCTCACAAAACAAAACTTTTAAATGTAAAACATGGATACCAGTCCCACAGGAACTTTTGGCTGGCCAGATTAGCCTCCAGGCTTCTCAAAGTTCGCTATCTCATCTTAGGATCTGCAGTTGGAGGTGGCTATACAGCTAAGAAGGTATTTATCTCTGGAAGCTATTTTATGCATTTTGTCTTTATTATTACATACTTCAAAAGAGTAGTTTTTGTTATAGCCACAAAAATACAAGATGTCATTGCTTGGTTAACTGATGATAATAAAGGTGAGTGAATATGGGAAACATTGTTTAAAAACTACTATAGATTTTAAAAGATCAAAGTACTACTCATATCTAAAGATGGTGGCTTAGTATGTTTTATGTGTAGGTAGTAGTTGCTCATATGCTTCTCTATGTACTTTTCTTTC
>NW_008236622.1:96041-129085 GCF_000691975.1 Corvus brachyrhynchos
TGAGCAGTGGAAGGACATGATGCCAGATCTCGAGGAATATAAGTGGATTATTCCTGACTTTGTCTGGGAGCTTGATGAACTTATCGACTTCGGTACCACAAAATCATGATGTTACTCTGTCTAAAGACTGGCATGTGTAAAACTTAAACATAAGAGTGTAGGTCCTCAGGGCCTCACTCCAGGAGTAGCTTTTTAGCTGGAATTTGAGTGAACTTTTATTTTTGGAGTTTGATGTGTGTTTTACCAAGGCATTTGTATCAGTGTGTGTGTAAGAAGAAATTGGGCACTGTTTAGCATGGATATTCCATAATGCATCCCTTCATTTGAGAATGTTCTTTGTCCTTTCATAAAGCTGTATATTCCCATTAGTGAGAGTTGTAGCATGATCAAGGGGACTCACACAGGTTTTGGGAGTATTGTGCAGAAAGTTCTTTCTTTCTATATGAATGACTTACAAGTGAAGATATAAACAAATCAGTAAAAAATACGTGTGAGTAAAAGACCAGTTGAAAATGCAGAATAGTGAACCTGCCTATCTACAAAATTATCTTGAAGATACAGAAGAAAAGAAAATGAAAAATAGAAACTCTTGCTTTCCTGAGCCTTCAGGTTGCAGTAGAGGCTTCTGTATATTTTCAGGTGAAAGACAGAAATCTGAAAATCAAGCATTGACTTATATTTTATATGCAGGGTAGAAACGTGGTGTTCTTTTTTTTTTTTTTTTAAAATCATCTCCATGAAGATTTTACTGCATAGAATCATAGAAAAGTTTGGATTGAGAGGGACCTTACAGATATTTAGTTTCAACCTCCATGCCATGTATGACTATTTCATAGATAAATGCAGAGATTGAAAACTGCTACAAGTGTTTTCTTGTTCTTGCTGCAAGTGGACACTACATTTTTATAGTACTTTAAAGCTACTAATTTTACTTTAAGGATTACAAAATTGGCTTGTTTATGAAATTGAAAACTAAGCTTTTCTTAAAAAGGTTCAAGACATGAGCGTAGTTACAGTTTTGTGTAATTTTAAAACATCCTCTATGAAGTATGTGAAAGAATAATGTATGAAGTGTGGTAAAATGCAGCAATAAGTTTTCAGCAATTATAAAGTACTGAGACAGCCAACTTATCAGGAAGTTCAAAGTCTAAAAAAGCAGTTGGTTTTTCAGATCTGATGGTCTTTCCCAACACTAGTGGGGGGAGGTGCATGTGGAAAGAAACTTCTTCGTACTTTTTAAAAAATGTCTTTAAAGCCATATTCTGAAACAGTTGCTAGGATTTATAGCCTAAGCCATTTTTGTTCACAAAAATAATACAAAAAAGCTGTACTCACTAACTGTTATACTGTTTTCCTAGAAAAACTTCTCAAAGCCCTCCCTGATGCAGATGACCTTGCCAGACTTCTGCCTGACTTTGACAAGATCGGAGATAGCCTCGCTTCACTGAAAGGATTTCTTTCTCCTGGTGAGAGCAAATTTTCAGCTAAGTTTTTATTTCAAAAGCTGAACCTATTTCATGATGAGGGTACAGGTATGTCCTTAGACACTAGAACAAAGCAGATCCTGAAAACCTTTGTGTTTGCATTGAATATCTCTTACTGAAAGTGTTCTGGACACAGGTAAGTGTTACGCATTTTTACAAACAAGAATTCTAGTAGCCAGTGCAAAGAACTAAAATGTGAAATTGAATAGAAAACTAGAGTTCTTGTATAACTCTTAACAGATTGAAAGCTCAAGTCTTCAGTGAGTCAGAGAAGGTGGATGTATCCAGCTAGAACTTGGTGAGATTGTCACTGGGCAGTAGCAATATCAGAGCTGTTACAGGAGAAAAGAGCTGGATTATTAAGAGCGAAGATTCTTAATGTTGCAAGCATGTGAAATAGGAGATTTGTAACAAAGGTATTCTTTTGTGTTGAATGATATTTTCCATCTGGTCATGGCCCCAGAAAAAACTTGCTTGGAGATTTAGGTTAGTTGGGGCTGTTTCAAAGGAGCAGGTGAGAGTTTTAAATCCTTCAGAAAAGACACAGGGATGGTTTGTTGGTTTGTCTATTCAGTATATCCAGGCAGTAGCAGGCTTAATGGTTTTCAGGTTTTGGCAGATTTAAAGGAGACATTTCTATCTCTGGGCTTTTTAAAACTGAGAACAATTATATTTGATCATAATATCTGACTTGTTAATGAACACAGCTCAAAACTTCGCTCATTCTGATAATAAACTGCATGATTATATGTATTATGCCTTAGTAATTACCAAACCACATAAATTTGTATTCGTGAAAGATTTTGTCTGTGAGGGGTTATATCATTGTTCTAAGTGTGTTTGAAAATATTTTCATATCTGCATAAGAAGTGTGGTTTTGTTTCTTTAAAATACTGTCAATGGCAGAACTAATTTATTAATCTTACAAACTGAGCAAGAGTCTAAGTAAGGCCCAAATTCAGCAGAGTGACAAGTAGATTACAATCTCCTATGTATTTTGGCTGTTTAAAATGTTAACACTTTAAAATTGTGTTGTTACTGATTGGTAGTGAGATGTCACCTATTACTTGTTATCATACTCCCACTGGCATAGTGGCCATTTATGATTGTGTGGTCCTCCAAATGAGACAAAGATCCCTCATCTTTATTTTGCATTTTGTTTTGTGTTTATAATTTTTATTTCCCCTCTTCTGCTGATTTTTCACAGGTTACAATTTGGTTAGTGAAGTCATAGGAGCTTCTGATCTACTTCTGTTGTTAGGTGTGTAAAAGCCCTTTTTCCTGCCCTTAACCTGCCTTTTTAAAGCAAACTGTTAAAGCACTACTATACTAAGAGGAGTGAATATCAACATAAATGCAATTATTTACAGCAACTTAATATGGATTTACAAATACTTTCCAAATACTTTAGAAATACTTCATAGAATCACAGAATATGCTGAGTTGGAAGGGACCCATCAGGATCATAGAGTCCAACTCTGTGGATCCCCTGTTCAGGGATACCACAAAAATCCCACCATGTGCATGAGAGCATTGTCCAAAAGCTTCTTGAGCTCTGTCAGGCTTGGTGCTGTGACCGCTTCCCTGGGGAGCCTGCTCAGTGCCCAGCCACCCTGTGAGTGAAGAACCTTTTCCTGACTTAGGTCCTCCCTTGTGAGAATGAATAGATGAATGGTTGATGGATCTTCGCCACAGTCCTTAGCAGATGCTGTTTATTTCAGGCTTGTTCCAGAAGCTTCTTTCAAAAACCTGCCATTACAATAGGAAAGATTCTTCTTTTCTTGTTACAGTAGCATCAGTGGATTTTGTATTATCCTTCTGTCTTTCTCAAAAATTACTTCATTTTACAATATTTTAAGAACTTCTAATAGTCTAACTGAAGCTGCCTGCTCCGTTGAGGTATAACTAATCTGAGTCATAAACTAGATATAAAATTTTCAGATGAGTTTTAAACTGATTTTCTTCTTCAGTTTCTTAAAATGAATTATTTTAATAGGAACTTCAAAGATTATTGAATTACTAATTCATAGGGGTTGAAGCTTTAATTTTCTAGTAAGTGTAGTTTGAGATTTTTTAAGTGCTTTTTGTGTCTTATTGTGAGTTTCTGCAATTATGTCCTAGGTTCTCCAGGAGAAACAGCATTCCGGGCTACTGACCAGGGATACGACAATGACAAACAGTTCAAGAAGGTAATTACTCACTTGCAAAACTGAAAATGTCTTTATAAACAGGTATTTATTTTTTGAAAGTGCATCAGTAGCCCATTGCAGAAGTTCATTTGAAGCAGCTTGAAAAGAATTTATCGTTGAAAATTAGTTCAGTATGCATTACTGCTTTTTGTATATAAAAATAGTGCAGTGATAATAAACATTTTGGTGTAAGGAAATACAAGGCAGACATAAAAATGTTTAGGAATTGCATTATTAAGAAAATTGGTTTGTAATAAGAATGTGATTTTAGGAATTGTATGTGCATTTGCCGTTGTTCAGAGCATGGTCTCCATGGCACTTGAGTTTATAACTTATTACTGAAATTGGTTTAGGCGTTTATATTTATTTTTAAGCATTTCTGCTTGCAACTTCATTTCTCTTGACATTTTCACAGTTGTAATTCTTACTTAAGAATTTCTGCCTTAGTAAAGAATTTCCATTTCTTAAAGCAGTCTGGTTTTTACTTTCTTTATCTAGATAAAGCATACATCGTATTTTTGTTACTATTCTCTGGAAAATAATTTTACTCTATTTTGGTACTTAAAGTTTTAGCTTTTTTTTTCTTGAAGTCAAGAAGGTGAAGTTTAAATTTTTTGTTTTCTTGAACTTTTCTGTTAAATTCTTTAATTGTGATGTTGCTCATTCTTTAAAGACTTTTTATTTTTCAAAATTCTTTTACAAAAATGGAAGGAAAACGATATATATCAGGGAATTTGTAAGTTATCATATAATTATTTTTACACCTGACAGTTTCTGAACTATAACTGGGGCTTTTCCATAAACAACTTTTCTGTATATGCAGGCATGTATACATTTATCCTACATTAATTCTGCATGGCAATATATAGTGAAACCTGTACAAAGCTCACATCTTACAATTATTTCTCTCCATGTAGAACAGTGATGGATTTCTACATGAGAATTAACCTAGCTTTTATTTCCCCTTTGTCTGTAAACTGTCTATATTTTTCTCTAGAGTGATTGCTTAGCACAGGTTTCACTGTGTCAAACATAAAAAATACCTTACTATTGATTTGTGAAGAAGCGGCCATCTTAGTTTATTTTCTCTGAAAATTGAAATAACTGTCACTTTTATTGAATACCAGTAATATCATTAAAACTTGTTACTGTCCTGTGGTTGTTTGGGATGCAGTGACATCTGCATTGTAACTTTGGCTGTGGTATGGAAAATACCACCAGATTAAATCAATATGATTTTGTCTTGCTTAATAATTATATCTGATATGAAACTCTTAATTTGCTAATTAATATGATCACTTTGGTCAGAGTATTTCAAACTAGGCACATATGAATACCTAACAGAGCATAATCACCAAGTTATTGGCAGGCAAAATTACTATTTTCAAGACAATGGATAAGATGGCCTTTTTGCATTCAATGCTTACCACTGCCAACCAATGCTAGTATAAGAATTGTGATTGTATGGGTACATAAAATGCTGTAGTATGGTATTAAATGTGCCTGATGAGCTGGTTTTCTTTGTTTTGTTGTGAAGAGATTTCTAATAAATCTAGAAATTATTTGTTTGGAGGAATTTTCTGAAGAATTGTTATTGGATGTGATTCTCAGACAGGTCTCTAAAAACTTTCAGTAGAATGAGTGAGAAACCAGTTGTTTTGTAAAGTAACTTTGACAGAGTGAAGGATGTCCCGAACATCAAATGAGGCTGTACTGCTTCTTCTCACCTAATGTGTTTATTTCATAATCTCTCATTTAATCCAAAAAGTACAATATTTTTCAAAGATAATTAAATTAGAATTACTGGAGTGTTCAGATAAGTAATTTAAGTATGTGGCGTTTAAATCTCTCTTTACCTGGATTAAATAAGAAATTTTGTTGTGAGAGAAAGAAGAGTGAAGATAGTTATAAAAATATAGTGAAGTAAAAATACTGTATTATAAGTGAGGCACTAGTTTAGGCTTGTACTTGAAACAGCTGGGTTACCTTCTTAGAAAATTATCTTGCACTGTTGTCGTATCCAAGAAAACATTCTTTAAGAAATAGTTTCCTCTTAAAGCAAACAAATTCCAAATCTTAGCCTTTAACATTAAAGAAAATGTGTATTGGTTATAGGTGTGATGGAGTTGGATTGAAAACTGTGACTCAGATCTTGATGTGGGGCTTAGGTAGTCCTTTCTCTGCTCTGGTTCTTTGGTACCATCTCATGCCTTGAAGACCCTGCTGCTCCGTGGAGCAGTTGCAGTGTGTGGTTGTCTTGCTCAGCCTGCACAGGGTCACCTTCAGGTGGTGTAAGGAGCAGCACAATATCCCACAGCCCTTGACTACAGCTACTGCTGGAGAGTGAAAAAGAGACTTGAGTAAGGACTGTCACTTACTCGGATTTTATTTTTTAAACATTCTTGTTTCTTTAGTTCTTCATTGGAAGTTACACAGTGAAGTTGCCATAATTCTATCTGTTTTATTAAGAGTGCTATTATATTCCCAACTTAATTCCCAGTTTCATGTTATAGGTACTCTGGATAAAATTGTTACATTTATTCGAATTCTTAGAAATTGATCTCTTTACCTACTTTATCATTTTCACTCCTTTTTATTCCTTGTAAATTATAGAAAGAGTCATACTCAGCTGAAGTACAGTATATTAACTTCTAATATAAGATAATAGGGGGTGGGAGAAGTTTAAAGAATGCACAGTAACAATGTCAGAGTTTGTCTCTATATGTCAACTACTGTAGTTTGTTAACTCCTGTTATTCCCTACCCTTTATATTGTTTCTTTGACAATGAAAAGAATAATGTAACGATTGTAAAGAACTTGATTTTTGAAATTGCATTAATTGATCAATGTTGGCTTTTCTAGAAAACATTCTTTAAAATAAACCTAGTTTTACACTGGACAGATTGATTTTGGTAGAGGGGACACCACCGAGTGATAATGTCCAATGACAGAGAGATGTAAATATTTTTGTTTGTGTCTTGGTTTATGCCAGCTGGGGTGCTGTGTGTATAGTTCTGTGCTATTTAAGGTTCTTAATTTTTTTCTATTAATTTATTTTTTAATTTAAAACAATAATGAAGAACTAAAATATAAATTAAATAATATTATTAAGATTATTGATTTATGTATACAAAGAAGAAAATGTTATAGCGAAGCCTTTTAAATGACATAATTTTTTTATCTGAATATTTTATTAAGCTGTGTGAAAAGGAATTTTTCATACTTTATTGTGGAATGAGAGTCACATGTACCAGATGTCTTTGAACGTAATTGCTCGTTAAATCGTTAGATTCGGTGACTTCAAACTTCTGTTACAAAATGCTGAAAGGCCTTCATGGCAGATTTTGTTCATTGTTTTCTCTTGTATTTTTTGACCCATAGTATAATGTTTAAAGGGAATGTGTTGGGTCATACTGAGAGTTTCCTTGTCTGCAAAATGGTAAAATATTATTATTGTTCATCTAATACTAAATGAGGCTTCCTTTCCTTGCTGCTGTATAGTAATGAAATCTTTTGCCTAAGTTCCTGGCACAGTTCTAGTGCATTTGCTAGTCCAGCATTAGAGGCGTTTATTAAATCTGAAAGTGGTTCAGTAAAATGCAAGTGAGATGATTTTCCTGTGCTTCAAATTATACAAATAACTGGTTAACAAATGTTTATATTTGGTCATTTGATTGTGTCTCTCCTTTTATCCATTCTCTTCTGTGTTGTTTATCCTTAAGTGTACATGCCTGTGTGTGTATTTCATGCAACAAATGTAACTTGACGATGGATGTCTTGAATTCTTGCACCAAAGGTCTGTTTCAGAGTTTGTTTTGATTCCTGAAGTACATTTTTGAAAGATTTCATTTCGCTGAATGGTTTCTTAGAAGATGTAGTTTTTTTAAAAGAGCATTATTTAAATAGTTCATTAATACTTTTCTCTACATTCTCTGAAATAAACAGTTCATAAAGTTCCAATAGATGCTGGCATAGTATTTCTCAACCAATTTTGAAAGACAGCTCACCATTATAGGATTCTTTGGTGTGGAGGGAGAAGAGAACTAAGCTTTATGGAAATGCTGAATGAGTAAAGGAGTAGCCATCAAGTTTCAGGGATTTTTGGAGTGTTCAGAAAGGGTTATGACAGCATGAAGTTAAACTGCAGTGTGTTACAAAAGGGGAGAGGGAGATTTTTCTTCTTTTTTTATGCTTGAGAAACTATTTATCTTCTGCTAGTTTGAGAAAGTTAAGTAGCAGGCAAAAACCGTCTTGCTATAAACTTTCTGTATTTTGCTGGGAATAAAAACAAAGAGAACAAGAAAAATGCTAAGAACTGCTGACAAAGCTGAACTGAACATTTTCATAATATTTTAGAGCTGGGATAGTTGAATTTTTAAAAGATTTAGATGCTTAGTTAAAGTTGAATATAATTGTAATATGTAGCTAAATGTTGGTTGTTTTGTTCTACCTGGATTTGCAAAATGCATGATTTTGCTGGCTCTATCCACTCCAGCTAGCAAGAGATCTTGCTAATGAAATTTCACTTTTGTTTGAACTGACCTGTTCATACCTGTTTTTCATCTGTCTTTGTCATGCCTTTTGGTTTAACTTTGTTCTCCTTACACCCCAAATTTTTCCTCTCCTTTTATAAACTCACGGCAGGGCCTGCTTGGGGAGCTCATTCTGTTACAACAACAAATCCAGCAGCACGAAGAGGAAGCGCGCAGAGCCGCTGGCTTCTCTTCCCAGCAGAAGCGAAAGGTGATGGCTTAAGGGACAGTATGTTCTGCATTCACTCTAATCAAATACTTCAGCCCCCTGCATTTGAGCTAGAAAAATCTAACTAATTAAATCGTGGATGCAAATAATTGGCCAACATCACTACAGATGTGTAGTCCTGTTTCAGTTTAACCAAGTTGCATTTAAAGCATGATGTTAAAAGCAAAACAGGTACTTTGTGTCACTTTGAAATTGTATTATCTCTGCCTCTATAAAAATTGTTATTTAAAGTTCATACATTAAAAATACATTTAAGGAAAGTACATGAATTAATGTCAAATCTGTTTACTGTTCCTTGTTTATTGTAGCTCTGTCTTGTAAGAGTGTAGCTATTTACGGAGAATATATCTCTGGGAACTTTCTCCCCTGCTTTATACTGTTGCCAGTCTGAAAATGACAGCAGCTCCTTAGTAATAATTTTGCACAGACAATTAAATACTCCTGATAGTAACGGCATCTACTGTATCTTCATCAAAGGTAGTCCCTTGTCTGTTTTCCATCTTAAAGCGGAATTTTTACTGATTTGTTGTGCTTGTTGAACATTTGCACTTCTCTTTAGTTATTTAATTTAAGGTCTGATCATTTTATTAATTATATGGCTGAGATTGATTGGAAATTCTTCTCAAATTGGGATATTTTAGTTGTCTGATCTGTTGCAATCTGTAATTCTTAGCCACATTGCTTTGTTAGCCACTTTTATGCCTCCTTGAAAGCTTTCTGATTACTCGTAGTTTTCAACAGCTTTGGAATTGAACACTGAATACAGAATTTGATCTTCTGTACATCTGAAGATAAATCCCACAGAAAGAGGAATGCACTAAATGTGAATTAAGCTTTTAGACACATTTGCATAGCTGTAATTGTCATGCTTTTTAGTCCATCAACAGAGGAAAATCAGTGTTCTCTGAAAGTATAGTAGAATTTTAATGTTTTGCTTTCTTGCCATATTATTTTATATGGTTTAGAGTTACATGCTCCCTTGTCAGATTGTATCCAGTTTATTGAGAGAGCTGGAGTATGGAATAGTAGATTGAAGTTTATAATAAAATGTATGAACTTGTAAAGAATTTATCGGCCTAATAAACACAATCAGGAAGAAAAACGGGCTTGATATTAAATTTGTTTCTGGTGGAGATTCTACTTTGTTAGTACTTTGTTTCAGCTAATTCCACAATTCCCAAGCTGTGCAGAAACTGCAAGGACTGTCTTTGTAAATGTTATCTTGCCCTCCATGGCAGGTACTCTGTGTTTTCAGAGTATTGAAAGTCTACTTTCATTTGCATATAGAAAGTTTTAATTTAGCATTCAATGTGCCATTTGGCATATGTGCCTTATGACAAGGAATAAGTCTTGTCTGTCACACTAACCTTTGTGCTTGAATCAAATTGAAAGAGATGGCAAACTATTTTATTTAATACCTTGATATGAGGATATGGCTCGAAGATTCCGATCATTGATCCACTTTCTCCTTTGGAAGAACAAATTGTTACTGTCATTGAAATAAGTCATTGTAGGCCATTTTGACAGGGCATAAACTAACCTTTTTTTGTTTTTTAACTGCATTGGCTTACTTGCTTGTCTATAAGAGAACATGATAATTGTATTTTCTTACATCTTTTTCCATTTTAATTTATTTACTCAATATTAAATCTCCTGCAGTTGTAAATTGAGTAACAGTAAAAACCATCTCACAATCAGGAGAGGGTATTAAAAACAAAAATGTAATTGCCTCCTGTTGATAAATATTTGGCAGTAAAATTGTTTAGTCTGGTACTGCTGCACTGCTCATGGCTGCTTGAATGCATTTTGTCTGGGCCTTGCTATTTTCATTTAAATTATTGGAAATCATTATAGTTCTGCAAATAATCAATTTAAACTTGTAGTCTAGTTAGAGAATATTCAAGACCAATAACTGATTTCAAAGGTACTGAATTTTCAGATGCGCATAATTATTTTATACAATATATGACTAAGGCTGTTGAAAAGCAACTGCTGTGAAAAGTGTGTAACTCTATAAGGAGCTTTTGGTGTCTTAGTGAACAGATATCTGTGTGCAAGGACCCTTGATTAAAAATAAGTCTTCAGTATTCTTTTCTCATAATTATTTCTGGTGGCAATGGGGAAGGAAGGAGGAATCTTGATGCACAAAACATATTGAACTGGATTAAACAAATACTCATATGCCTATATAAAAATGCTTTAATAGTTGATTTTTTTTGGGAAGGGGGATAGAAATCAGAGATCAGTCTTACGTGACTGTTAGTACTTCAAATTGTTATATTAGCTTTAGCTTTTATTGGCAACTTAAAAATTTCTGGCAATATTGTGGACCACATATTCAAAATACTGCATGTACTAACATTGAAGTCACACCTGCACCAAGCACTGAGGCAAAGACATCATTCTAGAGCTGTTTGTTGTTTTTGACATAACTTACCTAACTTCCTTGTTAGAATTAATCATCTAGTGGTAGATAATTCTTTGCTTCAGATCTTGCAACTTGAGACTGTGCAATATTTTGGCTTTCTGTGTTGACAGAAGCATCAGCCCACACAGACAGTGCCTGTGGTTGGAGGTGTCTATAGGGAAGCGCTTCAGAGGTGCATCATGGCCCCACAAGTCCTTTGAGAATGGCAGAGAGCAGGAAAATGCTATCTCCTTTGAAAGTCTGCAGCACGTGGAAACACTTTGTTTTCCTTTTCTTTCCTAAATTTTCTTGCTTCTTTTGGCTCTGCACATCATTCTCTTTGCCTTCCTATTTTTATGTTCCCCTTATATCTCTGAGGTGTTGAAGGTGTGTGTATATGTAAATGTTTATTTACATATACCACCTTGTGGCTGCACGCATCAAGTCCTCTGTGTTCAACTAACCCCGTTTCTGATGTACTTTTGCTACCACTGAACTAACTAATAGCAATGAAAAGTTAATTTACGGCATTTTTCTTTGCTCTTTTTGGAAGAAAATACTTGGATAAAGATGGAAGCGTCAGCTTGAATTTCTTTCTATAAAGTGCAGACACAATTCTTGAGGCTTAACAGCTAAATCATATTGATCACGATGAATAATTGTGGATTTTTCTTGTTTAGTCTGTAACAACTGTTGTGAAGTTTTAGCAATGGAATTAATTTGTATCTAAATAACAGCTGTCCTCTGCATATTAGATAATATGCTCTTTCTGATCTGAAGCTAACTTGAGTTGTAAATGTCACATGTTAAACTTAATTTAAATATTGACACTTTCAGTAATTGTTTAGGTTATCATATTTTCTAAATAGAATACTTCAGCAGTCAACCATTAGATTTTGTTGTTTGTAAATATTTACATCCCAGGAATTTGTAACGCACCATTTATGCTTTTCGTCTTTGTGATATTAAAAGGGGATTGTTTTAAACAACTGTTTATTACATCTTGATGAACACATTTTAGGAACATTTGGCTAATAATGGTTCTTAGTGCTTGATCTTACTGCATTAATGCCTTGAACTTCAAAATCTCTTGTACTATAATATCCTAATTTTTCCAGTTTTTAATGTAATTTAAATAATTTTGAAATAACCCTTCAAGACTGTCCTGCCTATTTAAAATGTATGAATTTGTCCAGCACATTTAGAAATCTGACAAATATGAAATAAGGATCCTTATGAATATTCATAAGTAGTGAATACTCACCTGAAAGTAGTTTCTGTAGCAAGCAGGTGTTTAGTGATTTCATCACATTAAGATGGTGCTAATTTAGAAAATGAACATAATAAGATTCTTGAGAGTTTGACCACTAAAACTACATTTAGTTCAGTGGCCAGAAAACTCGGCACCATGTGAAGCTGCTTTTCCTTAAGTCCACTTTCCCAGTGTTAAGTCTTGAAGGGTTAATTTTTACATTTGCATGTACTGAAATTCAGACAATTCTCTGAGGTGAACCTCGTGTTGCAGCTGGAGCTTTCCATCAGCTTTAAATTTAAAATGCTAATTGAAGAATTTTACTTGCTCTAAAATGCATGTAAAGTCACTTTTCTTATGTGGAATGAAGCTTTCAGTTTGTGATTTGGTTACTTAAAGTGCTTAAACTAAACAAGTAACTGTAGCCATGATTATTTTGTTTGTAGGTTTCTGACAAAGAGAAGATTGATCAACTTCAAGAAGAACTTCTACGCACTCAGGTGACTTTTCTGAATTATTGATGCCTTAAGTAGTGATTTATGTGCAGCAGACCCAGATTTACTAGATAAAATCACACCTGAAGTATATTTGGTAAAAGTGCAGTGCTTTTTTCAGTCTCTGAGTGTATCAATGTAGAGTCCCCTGTGTTGGCACAGACCAAAGGTCAGTGTAGTCTGTTCTTCTCTGACACTGACTTACAGAATGCAAGACCTCATTCCAACCAAGTTTTAATCCCTCGTTGACTAGTGAGGGAGAACTAGTTACTCGTAAGCTAGATTTTTTCAGGGATGATGCACATTACTCATATTTGTCAGTGTTTTGGTTTTCTTGCTCATGTTAAGGTACAATTAATCTTTTATCTGCAGGCTTCTAAATTGGTTGGCTCTTTGTAGCTTTGGCTCAGCTACATTGTTTTATAGGGGTTTTCCTAACCTCATTATATATTTGCTAGTTTTGAGTGCATTTATTACTTACCTTTTTTTTAATAACATTGAAATTTGATTTGTTCTTAAAAGTACACTCAGGCCAAATATATTTCCACATTGTAGAAAAAGGTTTTCAGAGTAGATATCAAAACTACATACATCTCTCATCTTCAGTGCTATTACAATCTCCTAAACAGGACTAAGCTGTTAGAGTTGTGTCTCGATCTGAGGTTTTATGCTGAAGAAAGGGTCTAAACTAGGCTTGCAAATTTACATTTAAGCTCCATTTTGATTGAATTACCAGTCCACTGACACTGATTTCTGTCTGATTCCGTATGTGTAGCTTCTTTGAAAATGATACTTAAGATGCTTGAAGATTGGTCTGTGTGTGTCGCGAGGTTTGAATAGTGTGGTCTTATAAAAACCTTTGAAGCAAAGGAGTTGCATTGCAAAAAAGAAGTAATTCTAACACTCTTCTCTTGGTGACCTTGTATTCTTAATAATTAGTGATCACAAAGATTTCTGTATTTTTGAAAGACCTGCCTGAAGGACTTTAGGTTTTCCCTAGGTAAAACTTTGCTCATGTGAATCTACTATGTCCATAATTGCACAAATATATTTGTACTACTTTTTATAGCTCAAATACCAAAGAATGCTCGAGCGATTAGAGAAGGAGAACAAAGAATTAAGAAAATTGGTACTGCAAAGAGATGACAAGGGAATTCATCAGAGGAAGTTGAAGGTATTTATGTGTTACAAAACCACGTAGAAATATAATTACGCCATATTTTCCATGGTGCTATTCTAAATCGCATTTGTCAATTCATATATAAACTTTTAACAGTTGTTTTAAGATACCTCTGTTAATTTTTTGAGTCATCACGACTTTTATACATCTGTTATTTTTTAACTATGTGACTTTTGGAAGTGGCTTCAATTGAAAAACACGAAGGGGTTACCATGTCTAACTAAATAACTTACCTAAGTGACTGGGAAATGTGGCTTGGTTTTTCAATGTAGTTTCACTGTATTTTCGAATAATCTTGCTTCCAACTCTTCTTGCACACACAGTCTGATACCTTTGTGCTTTATAATGAGTCTGTCTTAGTTTGGTAGGAGTAAGTTACAGGGTCAGGGAACATCATTTAACGACTGTATAAATCCAGTGAGACTGGCTTTTGTTTTTGTCTGCCAGCATCCTGAACATTCTAAACATGGATGTTTTCTGCTTCTCTGCATAATTTGTTAACCAATATGGATCTTGCTCTTTCCTCTGGGAACTGAAAGATGAGTCTTACTTGTACAGAATAAGATTGATAACTCTGTATCCGTGTTAGTGGCTATAGTACATATACTCTATATCCATTAACAAATCAAACTAAATAGATGTTTAATGTAAAAAACTCACTTTAGCTTAACTTGAAAGCTGCAAAGTTTGCACTGAGTTGTTCTCTTATGATGTACATAGGAGGTCTCATTTACTTCCTTCAGCAAGATGCCATAATATTTTATTCCAGAGGAGTCAAGGAGTGACTTTACTTGGTATTGTATTTCATAGAACAAAGATCTGTGCTGCGGTATGGACAGATGTGGTTTCAAACCATCAGGAGAAAGTAAAAACATTTTTACACAAGTTTACAGAAGAAGTAGTGTGAAACCCAGTCTTTGTTCTCTTACTTGGCTGTGTTTTCTCTCTGTTCTTTTTTTTTTTAGAAGTCCTTGATTGATATGTATTCTGAAGTACTTGACATCCTGTCTGATTATGATGCCAGTTATAACACTCAAGATCACCTACCTCGAGTAAGTAGATAACAAATTCAGTGTTTTTTATTGAAACACCAGTTTTATAATTAAATAGAGCATTTAATTATATTCCAGTATAATCCAGAGTTAGTGCTAGGGTATTTTCTTGTAACTCCACCTTTTTGCTTAAGACATGTCTTTCATTTTAAAAGCAGTAAGATAATTTTGAAAATAACGGATTTAACCAGGCTATGCCTGTTTTGGCTCTTAGATAAACCCTGTCTGGATTCAGTTACTGCTGCTGTGCTCAGCTTTTCATTTTAAATGGTTACAGTCCGTGCACCCCTTCCTCCTCAGCTTTGTTGTTGCTTCCCCGTGTGTGAATGGAGCTGAACGAATAAGGTGCCCTGTTGATCTCCCCACAGCAGTGCTGCTGTTGGAGGGGAATTTGGGAAGGGGTTAGCCTGACTGCTGGTGTAGGAGAGAGCCAGGAATGCTTCCTGCTTGCGCAACCACCTGTAGCATATAGGAAACTGCTAAGATGGAGAAACTCAGAATTCAGCACTTTCCAGGCAGAGACAGCATCTGCCAGATGAGTAGTGTTTTGCATGCTGAAAGGATTTTGTACAAGAAGAGAAGAGCTGCCTGCCATGAGAGCAACAAGCCCTCCATCTCTTCATAAGGTGCCCTGGCAGGGTGCTTTGTGGACTGTGCTGTCTTAAGCCCAAGTCAATTCTTTTGCTTGACCACAAGTTAGTGTTTCCTTAAAGATTCCATCTGTAAATCAATGCATTTATTATCAAGCAGAATACAGTTAGTGTTGATTTATGTCTTCCTAGTCAGCTTTTGTCTACACTTCCAAAATGTTCTTCCAAAAGCCAGTGGCTGTTTAAACTTTCACTAAAGGTGGTGGTGGTTGGAGATCAAAGTGCGGGAAAAACCAGCGTGTTAGAAATGATCGCCCAAGCCCGCATATTCCCTCGGGGGTCTGGGGAGATGATGACACGTTCCCCTGTCAAGGTAAGAAACACCATCATCTCTGAATCCGCATTTGCTGTATTGTTCTCCCTCTGATCATGACATTAATTGAAGCATGCATGTACATAGGTTTATAAAATGGCTTCTAAGCAAGGGAGTTGTTTCAGCCAATGACAATACCTCTGCAGGTCTGTATATGATCCATGTGTGCTGTCTGAGTAGTAGCAGTACCATTAAGTAATTTTGTGCTGAATAAGCTTTACATATAATTGTGTTTCTACAGAGGAAGGTGCACATATACCATATATTTCTCGTGTTTCTCTGGGTTAGATTTGCTATGCTTTCTCATTAAAGCTTTTAACATTTAGGTAACCCTTAGCGAAGGTCCCCACCATGTGGCTTTATTCAAAGACAGCTCTCGGGAGTTTGATCTGACCAAAGAGGAGGATGTAAGTATAATAAAGTGACTGGAAGTTAACGAGACTTCTATTAATTCTCTGAACAATTTTGTGTGTCTGTGATCTCTAAGCCCCTGTTTAATTAGCGTGAAAGATGTTTAGTGGGGCAAGACATTGTATTAGTTATTAAATTATCTCTTCATGTGGTTTTTGGCTGGCACTGAAGTGGATAAAATGTAGAGTGCTTCTTGTGCCAAGGCAGTTTTTGAAGCATGAAGGGATCTGCAGGTAATCTGTCATTTAGTGCCGTCCACATTTACCAGACTGACTACACATGCATTTGAAATAATACCTATAAACTGAGATCTTCATCCCTAAGTAAATGTGGTTTTCTGTGTAGGTAATTTTTCTTCTATCAGTTGTAAAGAGTTTTGTGTTTGATATTTTGCTTTTCTTATAACAGCTTGCAGCTTTGAGAAATGAAATAGAAATCAGAATGAGAAATAGTGTGAAAGAAGGGTGCACTGTTAGCACTGAGGTAAGACTTGTCAAACATTTAATGGCAAATACCTGTACGTGTATATGTTTTGCAAGTATTCTTCAACTGGGAGACTGTGGTGAATCCAGTTTGCATATACTTCATATTTTGCACTATACAATGTATTTGGGGTGTTAAAATCAGTTTTATGCAACAATTACTTCCATTAAAATTTGTACTTCCTATTTAAAATTACAGGTTGTTGCTGATTAAAGTATATGTGTGTGAATATGTGTTCATTTAGTTTTTTATATGTGTGTTTGTCTATGTAACTACATTCAAAGTGGGTAATGTATAAACCTCTAATTTCAATTTTACTTCACAGACCATCTCCTTAAGTGTGAAAGGTCCTGGTTTGCAGAGAATGGTATTGGTTGATTTACCTGGAGTCATTAGCGTAAGTATGCAATCATTTAAAAAATGAAGACATGTAAATGAGGTAGTGTTATTGGGGAGAACATTAGCTGTTGGGGTTTTTTTAACATGTTTGTTTTCTTTGTTTTTCTTTAACTGTTTATCTCCATATTCATATTAAAGACTGTGACGTCAGGTATGGCTCCAGATACAAAGGAAACTATCTTTAGCATCAGCAAGGCCTACATGCAGAATCCTAATGCCATCATCCTCTGTATTCAAGGTACTAAGAGTCTAAATGATTATCCATTTATATTTTTAATCATGGTTCTTATGTTACTCTGGAGTCTGTTCTGATGGTATTTTTCCTTTTCTGATATTTCGTGTAGTGTAAAAAACAGCATGCTGTGGAATGTCTTTTTATAAATTAAGACAATCTGTGGCAAAAAGCGACTTTTTGATAAGGGTTTTTTAGCATCAAAGAAAAATGGTGGTGATAAAAAAATTCAAGTTTTCTGCCAGTGTTTTTGGAGGTAGCATTCAATAATACTGAATATAATACAATGTTGAATATTTTGAGCAAGCTGGTACTTGTTCAAAACTTACAGAACTACAACAAACTGGTTTGTTACGATTCTGGGAACAAAGCAGTTTTTCCACTGTGTGTATCCAAAAATGGAACATAAGTCTAATTTTACTGGGTTAAACTTGTAACATGAAACTTACTTGGTGGCTACAGTCCCTAAAATAAACTTTGTATTTATTTCAGATGGGTCAGTGGATGCAGAACGCAGTATTGTTACAGACTTAGTCAGCCAAATGGATCCCCAAGGAAAAAGGACAATTTTTGTGTTGACTAAGGTTGATCTTGCAGAGAAAAATGTGGCTAGTCCAAACAGGGTGAGTTGAAACTCTTTTTCTCATGTTGTGCTGGCTGAAGTCACACATGGTAAAATACTTGAGATGCTGTCAGAGATACTGGACCTCACCTGCCTGTTCTAGATGGTTTGGAGTGCTTATTTCTGTATTCAGTATGATTTTTTTTTTTTGGTGGTTGTTGTTTTAATCTCTCTCAGGCCTTGCTTTTAGTGATGAGCTCTGTGACTTCAGTCTCAGTTTGCTATAATACTGATTCCTTTCGTGAAGGTGACCTGAGCAAGTTCCATTTCCCAAAAAGGCTTACGGATGTTCTGTGATAGGCATTCTTGTTGTGTTTTGTGTTCTGCTGTGTTATGTCTTATTTGATTTATGCCATTTCTTGTTTGTTTGTTTGTTTTGTTTTCAATCTCAAAAGAACACATAGTCCCATGACCAAACTGCAGTAGTCTATGCATAGATATAAGTAGATCTGGCTTTAAAACTGTGCTGGAGGAAAGAATGTCTCTGTGCAAAGTTAATGATGTTTTTTTAATCCTTTATTTTCATAGATCCAGCAAATCATTGAAGGCAAACTCTTCCCAATGAAAGCTTTGGGTTATTTTGCAGTTGTTACTGGAAAAGGTAAAGGGAGCTCTGCTTATTTTGTCCTTGGTAGCCCAGGAAGCTGTCTAAATGGAACTGTTGCAGCACTCTTTTCTTTCTGCAGGAAACAGCAGTGAAAGCATTGAATCTATTAAAGAATATGAAGAGGAATTTTTTCAAAATTCAAGGCTGTTAAAGTATGTTGCTATTTTATTCTTTCTATTAAAATGAGCCTGTGTTGGTAAATGCTAGCATCAGCTTTTCTTGTTGAATTTAAAAGGATTGCAATGTGGAAATAGTAATTGAGATTTATTATGCTTAAATTAAGTATCATGTTGAGGTGACCAAGTTATCCTGGTTTCCTACTGTTTGCTGTAAGTCAGTGGAGACAGGCAGGCATCTTCAGGCAGCAATTGATTCCACTGCAGTTCTGGGCCACTCTTCCAAGGTTTGTGTGTCTCTCCACTGGCTCTACAAGAACTAAGTTTCAGCCTTTGTCTAAGCACTTAATGCACCTGAGAGGAGTGAATCCAGGCCAAAAATGAGTTGTAGTGCCTCTAAACATCGGTTGTCTTGGTGTGACAGTGTTGTATTCAAAGGGGTAGTTTGTGTGTTCTGAGGGAAGCTCACTGAGCAGAGTTTTGATTTCACAGGCTGGTATTTCTCAGGAAAGTACGGTACATGATCTTTGGGACTGTAGTACCTGTAGCACTGCAACCTCTAGAATAACTTATTTGGGGTGGGGTTTTTTGTTCCTGTGTGTTGTTTTGGAGCTTTTCCCCCTTGCTTTGGTGATGATCTACACTGAGTATTTTAGAGGAAGAGAATAGAATTTGTGTTAGGTACACAGTTACATGTTGTTTTCTGCTCTAAGAAGCAAACCTGTATTCTAGAAAGGAGAAAATGGGGGCCCAAAAGCGTGGGTATACAGAGAAATTCTTCTAGCTGTCTTTCTTTACAGAACAAGTATGCTGAAAGCACATCAGGTAACAACAAAGAACTTAAGTCTTGCTGTGTCAGACTGCTTTTGGAAAATGGTGAGAGAGTCTGTGGAGCAGCAAGCAGATGCTTTTAAAGGTAAATGTTTTCAAAGAGCAAGGGAAATAGCAACTTACTGTTAAACAGTTATTTCTTCCATGTGCTTGTAATACTGTTTTGCCAGCATGCTTGGGCAATTGTTTCATACATTTTATATGAGCAACGTTTCCCATTAATTGATAATTTCCCCAGGTAATTTCTAGAAAAAAATCTAAGAAAGTAATTTATGTTGTGAAGTACCACTTGCTCTAAAAATGAAAGGAATAAATAAATATGAAGAAAAAAATCAAGTTGAAGTTTTTCTGTGGGCAAAACGCAGTTCTTCCACTTAAGATTATGAAATGGCTTCCTATGTAAAGGTACCATCTGGTCAGCCAGGACACGGCTGGTGTGTGCAGAGCTGGAAGTTGAATGCCTCCACTGTGCTTTTTTAATGCATGAATTCTGCAATTTGTAGACAGAGTATCTTGACATAGACAGAAAAAAAAATTCTGCTCATTTGCAGACACGCTTAAAGTGCTTGGAGAGTTTGTCATAAGCAAGATTTGTGGCAATTTTAAGACATGCTCAACTTTTAAGGTAGTCATGAGGTGCATATGGACAATTAAAAAAAATAAGCCCCTGTTTTTGATTTTTGCAGCCACACGTTTCAATCTTGAGACAGAATGGAAGAACAATTACCCCCGGTTGCGAGAGCTTGACAGGGTAAATTACTGCTTTCTTTGGTGTGCTTCAAAGGGCTGAAGGTTATGAATTAAAATTTATGCCTTTTGATTTCATTTGTAAAGGTTTCTTAAAGTTAACATAAAGTAGTGACATTTCAAAATGTTAGGACTGTAGATTATTGTAGGGGAAGGAAATCCTGAGTTCTGTTTCATGAAATACTGTTCTTCAAAGTTGTGATACTTCAACACTTAAGTCCTTTGCTCTTCTAGTATACAGTTACCTGACCTAACTTGCCCCCAGGGATAGGTCAGTGTTTCTTCTTTAATCATGATAAAACTGGCAAAGAGAAGTTACATTCGCTGGTCTTTCAGACACAGAGAGTAACAAAACAATGAGGATCTCATTTTCTAATTCTTTTGTAGAGATTCTGAATATTGAAATGCCATGCCTGGACAGAGGCATGCGAGAGATGGAGGGGAAGATGTATGGTAAACTAGGGTAGCTGATGATATGCACACCCATTGTTCAGAGCATGACCAGGAGGAATCATTTGAGGCTTAAAGGCCTTAAAAAAACAGTTTGGGATTTTTTTACCTTTTGTATGGAAACATGATCAAACTATACTTAATCTTATTACTTCCTTTTGCACAGAATGAACTGTTTGAGAAAGCAAAGAATGAGATTCTTGATGAAGTCATAAGTTTGACTCAGGTCACACCAAAGCACTGGTATGGTAATTTTCTATTTTTTTCATAATTTACTAGGAGAAGTCTGCCTTTAAAGTAGAGTTCTAGTAAACAAAATTCTCAAATACACGTAAACTGTTTTTCTTGCACAATGTATTGTATTCCTGCGATCTGTAGTCTTGTTTTCTGTGTTCCTAACAAGTTGAATGCACACCTATTAGTAACTTGTGTACTGGAAACCATCACATGTTACAACTCTCATTTTAGGGAGGAGATGCTTGAGAAAACTTTATGGGAAAGGGTATCTACTCATGTGATTGAGAACATATACCTGCCAGCAGCACAGACTGCAAACTCAGGGACGTTTAACACCACTGTGGACATCAAGCTGAAGCAGTGGACTGACAAGCAACTGCCTAATAAAGCAGTAGAGGTGAGAATTTAGTTATTTAAATTAAAAAAAAAAAAATTAAAAACTTAGTTAAAATTCAAAATGAAAGCATAACTCCAGAGAGGTAAGGTGATGTTTGAATGGCTGACTGCAGTTCTTTAACAGCTTACATGTCAGAAAAAGCTGGCAAGATCTTGATGTTCAGAAGCAGACAAAGCAGAAACACTGTATTTTTCTCTTCTGGTGAATTTTGCCTATTAAAGAAAAAACCCAAACCTACTTTTGCAAGGTTAACAAACCCCTCAAGTAGGTATATTCACATTTAATAGATTTATGCAAGTTTAACAGAATTCCGCTTGCTACAATACAGTGAAGCAGAGTTTAGTGTTGCTTTTATTAGTAATGGATACAGCAAAAGAAAAGTCAGTGACTTACTCTTATGCTTGCATGGTTTTTTTGGAAAATCTCCAAATTTTCATACTGGCAAGAATTGTTAAAAATGTGCATTTATCAGCTGGTACATGGTGTAATGGTCCATTTCAGGAGGAATTGTTTGCTAACTTTCCAGGTGGCATGGGAGACTTTACAAGAAGAATTTTCCCGTTTCATGACAGAAAAAAAAGGAAAAGAGCATGATGATATCTTTGATAAGCTGAAACAAGCTGTCAGAGAAGAAACTATTAAACGACATAGATGGAATGAGAGAGCAGAGGATAGCCTGGTATAATGTAGTGGGTTTTTTTGCCTTGAAATGTTTTTATTACAGTTGAATAATCAGTATTCTTGCATTCTTTCGCTGTAATCCTAAGATGATTATTTTTGTATCCATCTCACCTTTTCTATATAATGTTTTAATTCAGTGTTTCTCAATTCATTTCATTATTATCTTTTATTAGTTACTGCCCTAAATAGTATCTAATAAAACTTTTTTGGTTGGTTCAGGAAAGTCCTCCATAACCCACTGGCTGCACAAGGGCAGCCTGGTGAGAATTGTTTAGCATCAGCTTATTTGTTCTGTTCAGTCTAGACACATAAAATAACATCATTTCATTACCATCTTTATAGATTCTGTAATCCAGAGGGATTTCATATCTTTTTCTTTAGTTTTACATTATTTATGCTAGACTGTAGAAAAAGAGTTAGAGGCACACGAAAATAATTTTGGCAGTGCTTTGAGAGGTGCCTCTTGAATATGTTGTGTGTGCCCAATATAATCTGTTCCAGCAGACATTGAAAAAAGAAAAGAATACTAGAAATGGGTTTTTTACTAAATCCTGGATAAATTCTTTTACTGCGTGCTAAAGTGGCATTCTGTATTGCAGCGGGTGATCCAGCACAATGCTTTAGAAGACCGGTCAATATCTGATAAACAGCAGTGGGATGCAGCCATTCATTTTATGGAAGAGACGCTCCAAAGTCGGCTCAAAGACAGTGAGTGGTGTCATGTATTCCACTCTTCCCTTTTTAGTCTAGGCCAGTGTGGACCTAGTTGACTTCACTGAAGTGTAGCCTTAGTATCAGCCCAACTGACACAGTGGTGTTTGAAGTAGTACTGATACTGATAGAAATACTCATCAGAATACAGCCTCAAAAGCTCTTGTGCTCTTGCAATGAGGCAACTGAAAGATAGACAATAGAGATCTATAGAGGCAAAAAATTGTATAAATCCATGTGTAGGAGAACAGGGTAAATTCAGGGAAAATAGTTGGTCTTTTTATGGTTTCTAGCATAATCAGTTTTGATGCAAGTTGCAGCAAGGTAAGATTTGGGGTTTTTTAAATGCATGATTTGAAACCAGGAGGGTGGTCTCGTTAGAGGGATGTTGTGTTTTTTATATACTTCTTGAAGTATCTACTGGTTGGAAGTAATTCTTAAATTTTAGTAAAATACATCAACCATTGCTTTAAGTAAGACACCTGACTTGACTCAGTGTGGCGTATTTTATGTTCTCCAACGTAAAATGTTCATTCTTGTTCATGTACTTAATTTTGAAAGTATAAATTTGGCTGGTGGCATATATTTTGTTTGATAGTTAATATCATACCTCCTTTTTCAGCTGAATCTGTTATTGAAGATATGGTGGGTCCAGACTGGAAAAAAAGATGGTTGTACTGGGTAGGCCGCACCAAAGAACAGGTAAAAGGAAGAAAATTATAAAGAATTTATAGTCCACTACCTTTAGAAAACTTTGATTATTACTCAGTACCTTTTCAAAACTACCAATTCTCTTCACACTATTTAGATGACTACAAAAAAAAAAAAATCTCATCATTGTTTTAAATACTACAGAGAATTTCATATACTTCTTCCCTGCTGCATCTACAAAGTGACTTGTAAACTGTTTTCCATTTTTCAGCTGAATTACATCTTTGCTATTATGCCATTGATCTGTGTATTAAAGTTCTTGCAGTAGAAAGAATTCAGTGAAAGCAGGTGGAAACTGGGCTATTCACTTCTATACGTTTCATGCCTGCCTTCTAAACAGAAGTCACATTCAGTTTCCTGTCATGCTCTGTTTGGATTTAATTAGTGTGTGATAGCATTATCACTAGCATTGTAATCATAGTTATATCTTCTGATTGTCCATATTCACCATAACATCTCCTCTCAGTTGCTCATAGCTTTTGGAAGTTTCTTTTTGAATTTTAATAGCACCTTTCATTCAATGCCCAGAGATGATGGGCTTTTTATATTACTTTTTCTAGATACTTGTCAAACTGATTCATACTTTAAAGAAGTAAGCAGAGTTTAAAAGGGTAGAGTAGGAAATAATTGTTTCAGGGAAGGGAGTTTTACAGGCAGCTGTTTGCAGCCAGGTGTGGGAGCAAGATAGTGATTTCAACCTATATTAATTAACTTCTATGAACAGCAGCTTAAAGGTATGAATCCGTGGAGAGTTCCTGCTAGCTAACAGGCAAAAATTACAATTCTCATCAGTGTCACAGGTGATATGTGAATGTGAACCCATCTAGCAGATATTCATGGAGGGGAAAGCTATGATTTTTTTTCCCACCCTTTTATTCTTGTTCTACATTGCTGTATATAATGAAGCAGGAAAAAAATTAAATTAACAGTGAATTATCCATTAAACATGCTGTATTTGTTGATGTGTCTTTGCACAAATTCCTTTTGAAGTAACTTAAAAGTGATAGGTAATAGTGTCAGAGGCTTTTTCTGCCCTGGCTTATTAAGCAAATGAAGTGTTTATTGAGGAGGTGCTGATGATCTGAGTCTCTAATAATAAATACCAACTAATCATTCCTGTCCTAGAATATTCGTAATGAAACAAAAAATGAACTTGAGAAATTAATCAAGTGCAATGAAGATCATCCAGCTTATCTGGCAAATGATGAGGTGACGACTGTCAGAAAGAACCTGGAAGCAAGAGGAGTAGCAGTGGATCCATGTCTGGTGAGATGCAGAATTGTAACAAGACACATGGAGGCTCCCTGTGAACACTTGAATGTTTTCTAGATAGCAAACAAGAGACTCCATCTGCATACTGAGTTTGTAATGCAGATGTTTCCAAACGAATCACTAAATGACTGCTTGCACGCAATTCACGCACTTCTGTTGGCTGGCAGACAAAGGCTGTACAGCACTTTGGAATCTGTCAGTTTTGACTGGAATCAGAATCTGCTGAGCAGATTTTCTTGCCTACATTATAACAAAGCTTGTTAGAAATTATTGTTCAGATGTAATCAAGGCCTTTGTGAGCAAGAAACAGTAAAAACATATTGTACATCCTAAAGCTTTCAGTGTAGTTGTATGTGAAGTTTGAAGTTCATTAGTACAATGAAGAGAGAGGAATTTTTTTTTAAATACTTGGAAAAAGGCAGGATTTTTTTAGTGTCCCAAGTGTATTGTACTTTTGAAATGTTCTGGAAAATGACATATCTCATTGCAGTGAAAGACTCTTAAGGGTAATTAGACCCCTTATCTAATCAAATGTAAGATTTTAAATAAATGAGAATTCAGACATTAGTAAGTAATAGATGTAGATTTCCTTTAGCAGTGATTTATTTTCTGCAGTAACTTTGGCTACCTTTTCAACATTAATACATGCACTTCTTCTAGGTAGAAGAGTTATTTAAATATCTGCTACTCCTTTCCTATACAGCACTTAGCATATTTTATAAAGGTCATATTAGTGATCCACATCCTCTGCATGAGGAGGCTGAGTGCAAATTGAGGTTTTTTTTCTAGCTAAGCAACTGATTTTCTTAATTATGTTTTATGGGTTTTCCAGAGAGGCATCTCAATGCATATATTTAATTTTGAAGAATTGAAACATAATAAGCCTAATCAAGAAAAGTTATAAATGTTTGTTTGCGTAAGACCTATTAAATATTTCTCTAAGCTTTAATCTGGTTTAATTGGTAAATTAATGTGTACAACTCAAAAATGTGTTCTCAGTGTTAATGTAAAGATTGTTTTGTAGTATATAATTTAAACGTGTTTTGGCTGCAGACAGTATTTTTAAGCATTCAGTTATGTGCATAGAAGAGTAGGTTTTTAAATTGACAGTCATCTGTAGTGTTTGCCAAGTGTAACTAACATTAATCATATCCCAGTTGCAGACAAATTTCTGAGAAATATTTAAACACATGGTACGTGATATCAATAGTGGAATTTGGAGTTACATTTTAAAATTAAATGCAGTCATTAATCTAAGCACGATAGTGAGTGGATGTATTTATTTATTTAGTCAAATTTAAATACTCTTTTCCTAGATTAAAGACACATGGCACCAAATTTATAGAAGATACTTCCTGAAGTCTGCTTTGAACCATTGCAATCTATGTCGAAGAGGTTTCTATTATTATCAGAGGCATTTTGTGGACTCAGAGGTAAACTGAAGAACAGATGTTTTTCATCTACACTGGTGCTTTGCCTTAATATTTGTATTTCAGTTGAAAAAAAATCTAAAAATACTTCAAAGTAGCCTGACCAGATAGCTGGTGATCTCAGTTACATTTTACATCAGGCTTGTAATGGATAAAATGCCATCCTGGTGGCAATTATGTAAAATGGCCACTAGGTATCAGCCATGACCTAAACGTCTGTTTCTAATTGATGTGTAATGAAAATGCACGGTTAAAAGCAGTAGTGTACAGCTGTTGATATGTTGTTGATATCCATTTCTCCTGCTTTTCCATTAATAGTTATTTGTTTTACTGATACAAAATATTCAGCAAACATCCTTATGGATTTATAGGAAAAGTATGGTCAGTAAGTGTTTAGAGTTAATGCTTGGAACCATGTGTGATCAATGGGGAAAAAAATGAACAGCTATGGAGTTTCCAAACAAGTCTTTATAAATGGCTTCCCAGTTTTGTAAACCCAAGCTTGTGCAACAAATGACAGTATGCATCAGGTCACAGAAAGAATACACCATTTTATTACCATTATATTGTAAATCAAAGAGAAATTACTGGAAAGGTAGACCTCTTCACTTTGTTTGTCTTTTGTTGAGCCATGAAGCCAGAAATCTTTTGTTACTTTAGAAATACCTTTGCCTGTAAGAGATAAGAGAGAATGAGATCACAGCATGGAGAGCTGCCTCTTCATGACACTTAAACTCCTATTCACGTTACTGTCTTTTTTAGGGTGTCCTAATGTGAACTTAATGCTCCCTCCTGCAATGCCTCCCTCTTGCAGGTGTAGAAACTGTCTCTTCTGTTGTTATCGAATACAGCCCTTGGCCCAGCCCTGCCTTCAGAAGCATTTGTCATGCAGGGAGGCACAGCCTGGAGCTCAGCTGTTGTCTCTCAGTGTATTTGCTTCGAACAGTGAGCATCAGGTTACACTCCCTAGCCTGCATAAAGTGTGTGCAAATTGTTTTTCCATGGTTTCCCATGATACAGCTCTTTCTGTTGAAAATAGCAAGATGTGAAGGTGTTGCAGTTCATTAAATAAGGGTGATGTGGTTCTTGTGAAGTATTTTTGATGTGTTTCCTTGTTACCTACACCAGTAATTCTATGGGATTTTTGTGCAAGATCTGGATATATATACATGATGTTACAGTTGCAGCTAAAAGTGTCAAGAGATTCTTGTGTGTGTAGGATGTTCACTGGACATCAGAGGTCTGACACCACAAGTTCTGTCATTCCAGCTCGAATGTAATGACATCGTCCTCTTCTGGCGAATACAGCGAATGCTGGCGATTACAGCAAATACACTGAGGCAGCAGCTCGCTAACACTGAAGGTAAGGCTCACAGTCAGTGGAAGGGTTTGAAACAAAAAATTGTCTCCTTCTAGAAAACTCATCCAATAATAATTTTGCTGAGAGAGAAAATACTCTTGGAAATTTAAAAATCTTTGTCAAAGGATGTCCTTTCTTAATGGCCCAAAGAAGGGGCTTCTGTGTTCAGAAGTTTGCCTTTTCTCCTATCAGATTAGTAAGTATGGCAACATACTGCATCTCTAACAGGCCTTCCCAAAATTTTGTCCTTAGGTCATTGGAGCTGCAAAAGTGTTGCCCCTCACTTTTTTTTGGTTGCTTTGTTGTTTTGGTTTTTTACAGTAAGGCGTTTGGAGAAGAATGTAAAGGAAGTGCTTGAAGATTTTGCTGAGGACAATGAAAAAAAGGTGATGCTCCTAACTGGCAAGAGAGTCCAGCTTGCAGAGGATCTCAGTAAGTACCCACTCTACAGTGTTTTGGAATGAGCTTGAAATGAAGCAAATTCTGACTACTGTCCTTGAGAATATTCAGTGTGATGTGGGTTGTTCATGTGTTGGCATTTATTTAATATCCTATAGAAGTTTTCTTAAATACGGTCAGATCTTACGGATTCAAAGGTGGACATGGGTAGTATAGTGTAAATGATATCATTTACACTGGATGTAATTTCACTGATATAAATATATGGCACCAGTATATTGAAAAAGCGTGGTTAAAACAGAGTAAGATTTTAAGGGAGATCCTCCTTCCAGAGGGTTTACAGTAGTTTAATGCTTTGGGTCACTCAAAAAGTGCTGAAGGGTTTTATAATTAATATAATAAGATTTTAAGCAGTGAAAGTTTTTAAGGTGACAGTCCAGGATGAGGCTGTCTCCTGTTGTCTACCTGCACATCGAGTAGGGTTTAGACTGACTTTTAGCTGATGGCCTTGTCTTGTACACGTACAGTTGTCTTTTTGGCAGCATTCTGCTGTTCTGTGAGACTTCCACTTAAACCCCAGCTGTGCACCTGGTCTGGGAGGGGAAAAAACAATGTTGTGCAAAAGGGAAAAGAAAAAAAGCTAGTGGTAGATGAAGTTCCTGTAGTTATATTAATACTGCATGTTCACATCACAGGTGACCATTCTTCTTAGACCTCTATTTTGTGTTTGATGTAGAAACTAATTTTTGTCTTAAATATGACTTAGGATATTTAATTCAGAATAAATTAATATTGTGATCAGTGTTTCTTCTTTTAATTAGCAAAGTTCTGATATTCAGGGTTCAGTGGGACAGAGAAGCCTGCAGTAGCTGTTAGTTTCCGAACTGTGAATCGTATTTTCCATTTTTTACATCCAAAACGTAACATAAATGTTTTGCTTATAATAAACTCAAAATCTAAGGATTTTTTTTTTAATAGTGCTGGTTTGGTTACACTGAAAATACTGTCTTATTGGAGTCTTGTTATCAAAATCCCAGTATTGTATTTGTTGTCCTTTAGAAAATGTAATATTTTGGAATTGTGAGTAGGAGTTCTAGTGATCTAGGGCAAATTGCCTGGGTTTTCTTGACTGGTCTCTGAAACAGGTGCTATGACTGTATAATTTTCATGATAGGTACGTAATTCTCTCTAAACATCTTGTGTTGCTTTTCAAACCCTGTATCAACCTTCATGTAAACATTCTTTCGGAGTAGGTAGAACATGTTTTACAACGTAAGGGGTTCTCCTCTTCTCTGTATATGTTGAGGTCAAATAAGTGGTAGCTGCATAGTAGGATGCAGACTTTTATTGAGAAAATTCTCCTTTTCAAGCAGTGCTGCTTGCTTTATTGCTTTGATGCTGGATGATGATTTTTTGGGCTTTTTTCCTGAGCAAACACTGGTATATAGGGAACCTCGGCAATTTTGATTTATCCTCAAGTATTCCATGTTTCAAAACAAAATAAAAGAACCCTTAGATGCCCATGATGTTTAAATTAGCGTGTCTTTATTTTGCACTGAAATTGACTTAGAATTTTTGCGTTGTCAACTTTGCTTCTCCCCAGCCTCAGTAATAGGCTCCCATTTCAAAGCAGTGACAACTGAGGTTGTTATTTTGTGAACTAAGACTAGACCTGTAGGAGCAGCCTGTGTGTGTTCATAACCTGAGGTGTCAGTGCATTGGTATAAATGCTTCAAGTATGTAGTTTGCATTTCATAAATTACTATATAGCAAAAACATGTCACTGCACTGTATTTCTTTAAATTCAGGAGGTCACAGATCCCACATGCATTATTCTAAGGAAATAATTGTTACTCAGTACAAAACAATGTATGATGACATGTTCTGCTTTATTGTACCTGTGGGAAGGTTTTAAAACTACCACTGCTTAGCTCCGTACTCAGATCAGCTGAGTTCTTTCTGCATGCTTTTTTTGCTAAGTGGCAGTGATTTTTATGGGAATATGACAGGAAAAGGGGGTTTCTTTGCCTTTCCCTTGGTGAATAGAATGCTTTTCTATGGTGCAGAAGGTTTTTTTTATACTTCTGAGACAGATTTTGATAGCATAGAGCATTGAACTCTCAGATGGCTATAATTTCCTTCTTGTAGCACTTAGTAAAATTCAGGACTCTACTAAAGGAAAAAATCCTGACTCCTGCGACACTCCTGTGACTCCTTGTTCATAACCTATTGGTATTTTAATTAGGAAGGGAAGCGATTTCCTGAAACACGAAGTCCAGTATCTCTATTCCATGCAGCTGTGTTTATATAACCCAGCTGATTCGAATATCTTGAGCTCCCTCTTCAAATCAGTTACTTGTTGGGGCTCACTATTGACACTGAAAATGTGTTCCAGGATGTCATTCTTCTGGTGGTTACAAATAGTCTTCTAATTTCCAGTCTAAATTTGTAAATAGGGAGCTGGGATTCACTTCCTGATTAGAAACTCTATTTGCAAATGTAAACTATTTATAGACCTGAGGTTGGGATGCCTCCTCTTGATGCTGATGATATGGGAACACTGTCTCACTACTGTTACATCAGTCTTCAAGTGCTGAAGCACTGAAAGTGTTTTATTGTTTATTCAGGATACTGGGTAATGGCTGTTGGTAACATGGGTGACCCAGTCTCATTATGAGAGCTCACACAATGAGAAAGTAAAACTCACTTGAGCAGGTTTTGTTGTCTGTGTTCTATAGCCTTGAATAGTATTTTAATCCTATATAAGAATATTCCTTGACATTTATGCCCTGAATCTTGCTGCTTCTCAGTGTTCATATCTCAAGTTTTCTTCTAGGTAAAGACTGTAAACAGATCTTTTAAACAAATTACTAATTTTTTAATGTACTGAAGGTTCCTTTTTCTTCAAAAATGTGCTTTAAATGTAATGTAAATGTACTCCTTAACGTAAGTATTATCATGATACTAGTACCAGTGAATGGTTACTAAATTTATGGAAATAAAGAAGCCCTAGGATTAGAGTCCTTTTGGAAGAAAGGATTGTAAGGTACAAAAAGGGATAGAGGAGAATATGAACAGCTGAATTGGCAAAATTGACTTTAAAAATGTTCTAAAATGCAATCAATCTGGAAGAATACTTCTACTGAGAGATACACCTGTGGTTGATGTATCCCAGTGTCCTGACCCTGGCAGTGAGCAGGCGTGGGAACAACATAAGAATACAGTAGGGCTTGCCTGTTATGCTCTCAGAGCCGTGGTTTGTAGTTCCAAGATTTCCTAATCCTGAGGTAATATCTTTGTGATTAATAGGCATTCATGGACTTTTTTTTCCTCCTGTGAATTTCTCTAATTGCTTTTTGAACTCATGTAAACTTTGGCATCTGCAACATCCTGTGGCAATTAGTTCCAGGGTTCAACTTCACATTGTGAGAAAAAGTACTTCCTTTTGTTTGTTTCTGAGCCACCTGCCAGTTTCATTTGGTTCTCCTTAGTTCTTGCACTGTGAAAAACATTCAGTAATCTTTTTCTATTCATTTTTTTTGCCATTCATGACTTCATAGATGTGTATGCTACCTGCACTTGATGTTCTTTTTTCTGACTTGAAAAGTTCTCATGGTCTAGTTGTTCTTTGCGTGGACATTGTTTCCTAGTTTCAATCAGCCTTGCCACTCTTTTCCTCTTTCTTAGTTCCACTAAACCCTTTTTGAGGTAAAAGAGCAGACTTTGCACAAATTATTTGGAAACTGTCTATATTATGGATTTATACACTTGTGTTATGATGCTTTCCGAGTTTTATTCTGGTCTTTTTACAGTAATTTCTTGTAGTCTGTTTCCTCCTTTGCCTGTTACTGAACAGTGAGCTGATGCTGCAGTGGTCTATCTGCAACAACTCCAAGTTCTTGTGTGAAAAGTAACAGCTGTGATATTTTCCTTTTCTTGTCATGTTTTTAAACTGTAGGTACAGTTGAGATGTGTTTATTGGTTTCTTATTATGAGGATTCAGAAACAAGAGTAATTTGCTATCTGTCTCTTGTCTCTCTCATGTCTAACTGGGTACTGCAGGCTTATTCAGCAATTGGTAGGAACCTGTTTTAATGCAGTTGTTCACAACCTCCCTCACAACTCTGGGGCATTATTTTTATTGAAGTTCTTCACCAAAGTTGTCTGCCATTTGAGGAACATAGCCTTTACTTGGATAGCTTCCCCAAAACCAGGAAGAATTACATTTACTTTCCACTTGGCACCTGCATCTCGATTGTGCTCATTGCTGAAGGACAAAATACTTTGATTTGAAATTTATATTCCACGCAACTTAGTATTTGCTTATCTACATCAGTGTCTTAAATACGCTGTGTTCTGTAAGAAGTGAAATGGGGTAGAGGGAGCTAACAGTACAATGGTAAACATCAATATTTTAAAAGGAAAATTTCACAGAAAAGCCTCTTGGCAGGACTGCCCTGTTTGTATTGCAGGCTTTAAGGCACTGCTTCGGGCTGGAGGGAAAATCTAATGGTGGCAAGTCAGTGCCTTCAAATTCCTGCAGCCTTGTTAGACACAAGTGTGTGCAGCTCTACCCAAATCTTTTTCACTTGCTCTTTTTTATTACCCTTTATTTGTACAGTACCTTTGAAAATGGATGAGTCAATATATATCCTTTAATTTTATCAGTGATCTTTTGCAGTATTTGCAAGTTTATACTGTTTTGTCCTGTATTTGCGTTTAACTTTCCAAAGTGAATGATACTAAACATTCATGCAGGCTGCCTCTGAAGTTGCTGAAGGTTTTAAATGTTAAATGTATTTTAAAATGGGGGCTTGGGTGGTTATTTATGAAATACAATTAGTCACAGCTTCCCTAGAACTGTCTTTTTAATTATGTTTTTCAGTATTTGGTAATATTTTTTTTTCTGGGAAAAAAATAATACATAGGCGAAAGAATTCAATTTCAATATAAATAATGTGTTTTCTGCTGTTTTATTTTTAACACAAATGCCAGACTAGTAATTTCAGCAGAAATACTCAGTGCAAAACTGATAGCACGTGGATAAATCTTACCTTTCTGTAGACTACTTTGTAACATGGTAGTTGTTTAAAACGTTGAGTTCCCAGTAAAACGCGTCCTAGAACTAGCTCCGTGTTTCCAGCATTTATGTGCCGCCGCGCTGAG
>NW_008236622.1:129202-148281 GCF_000691975.1 Corvus brachyrhynchos
GATTCCCTCTCGGGGATTGTTTTGGTTTTTTGTATGGTGTGTAATTTATGAAGATCGTAAAGGATGGTCTTTTTTTTTTTTTTCTCAGCTGCACATTTCTGGTTAGCAACTGCATGGAAAATACTAGTTTAGTACACTTTATTAAGAAAAAACTGTTAGGAACTGAATCCTTTAATCATTTCAGAAAGGAAGTGGATATTCCAGTGTCTTATCCTAAAGCTGTGTCATCTCTCCCTATTGCAGTAGCATCTAAAGCATGCTAGGTGGTGCACATAGATGATGAATGCTTCAGGTGAATCCAAGCTTCAGGCAGGCAGCTGGAGCTTTGCCATTCACTTCACTAGAACGGAAATCTCGCAGACCCAAAAGAAATACACATGTCCTATTTCTTCTTCTTCTACTCTTTTTGTACAGCAAAACTATGAATGTTGCAAAGCCACTGGATAAACAAAATATGGTACATACAAAGCATCTTTCCTAGGTCAGCATACTATTCATCCAATATCCTGTGTCCTCACAAGTTGGAGAAGAAAACCCAGTTCTTCACCAAATTATAAGTAAAACCATGTGCATGGGAGAGTCATTGGCAGGAGGTGGGAATGCCTGTGGAAACTTGATCCTGAAACTGCTAGCTATGGATGTGAATAGATCAGCCTCCAAGTTCATTTGTCAGTAATGTTGACACCTGTACAGGTGTCGTGGGCTAGCTGAGGCTTTATTCTGCACAAAAGCTTTTTGAAACATTTGAGGAGTAAGCCCTCACATGAAGAAAAGACAGCTTAGGGCCATTTGTTTCAATTCTGTCATACGTTTGTAAGCTATGAAATGTAATAGTTTGCAGAACTTAATTATTTTCTTGTAAAGACTAAAACATATAAAAACTAAACAAACCAGAGTTACTGTAAAGTACTTTCAAGTTTTATATCTAAAGTCATTGCTTTGAAGTCACAGCATTAAATTTTTAATTTACTTTTTCTCTTGTTGAATGTAAACCATTTGCCAACTGGGAGCATGAATGATTTAATATCATATAGGCATATAATAAACTTGCCAGTTTAATGGAGTTAGAATGCTAAGGTTGGCACTTCATATGTAAGTTGCTGACTCAGGACCTGAAGTTCCTGTGATTTGGCTAAGCTGAGTGGATTCTGTTGTGTCTGTTCTATGTAACAAACTGGTTTTAATCCAAGTGAGTCCCCTTTTTTGTTATGCATTTATGCAAAGTTGGGGATAAAGTCTGTGAAGAGTACTTTGCATGTAATTACTTGCTCCGTGGTTACATTTTTTCTTTCATTGCTGTTAGCTGCAGAACAAAAATGTTGTGTAAAAATAATCCTATACTGTGATCATTACTGTGGCCTAATTAAATTTCAGTTCCTTGAGATGACTGCCAATCGTGTTTTGATTTGACCTCTATCATTCATGACATTGTTGATTACAAGTGCTCCTTAAAATCAGGCTTTGACTTGGCTTTCTGAAGCCTTTGCTTCCCTTTGCTCTTCTATTATGAGCTTTAACTTCTTTTTAAAAGGTCACAGTGTTTCATAGGGGCAAAGCTCAGCTGTAGGGGGAAGGATCTCTCAAATAAGCAGATCATAGGTAATTTTCCCCTAGAAACTAGAGGCGGATGAAACAGCTCAAAAGGTAGTGGTTAGAAGTCCTTAAATCAGAACCAGTGTGGTTTTCAGTGTTTACAAGATACAGAAAAAAGGTATCGTTTTCAAGATATTTGAAGGTAATGCCCAAATGTCACCCCTGCCACCCAAAGACAGATACAGAGGAAAGAGGGAAGCATCTTAGGACATGCAAATGGAAGAGTAATTTTATTAGAATCTGAAGAATTGGGGTTATTTTGTGCTCTTATTTCTTTCACAGTGCCTAAATATTGGAGTTTTAGAAGCCACTTAAGTAAAAATACAGTTACTTCATAGTTGTAAGAAAATTCCAGAAGTGTCAGCAGTCTTGCTTTCATCTCATTCTCCTTTCACCTGGTCATAGCAGTGAGAAGCACTCACTCATCTCATCCTTAGCTGGCAGAATATTACACCAGGGGATGGTGTGGCCTTCTACCCAGACAGAAGCAGAGCTGCCATTTCCCTCTGGGAATCACCAAACAGATCTCCAACTTCTGCTAAGCATGTGCAGGGTAGCTGCTCTCTTCACAGTCCCCTGCCAGCAGCTTCCCTGAGGACATTAATATGGCATGTATCTTATCAGAGGCTGCTTGTCATTGAGAGCACATTTATTTCTGCCCCAGTCTCAATCAGTTACAAAATGTGGGCTGTCTGTTTCTTAATGAGTTCAAGCTTGTGCTGGTGTCACCAGTGTGCTGGTGGCAGCATGACTCCTGTGCTCCCTTTGAGCTCTGTAGAGGTCCTGGTGCTCTGTGACGCAGGAAGTTGGGGACAGTGTGCTTGGAATCAGTCTGTACAGTTGTGTCTTCAGTTTCCCCTGATTTTGAACCAAAGCAATATCTCACAACAGATTTGCAAACTTCCTGTTAGAAGGCAAATTAATTGTTTTTGCACGACTATCATGTTTTTAATTCCATGTAGATAATTTAAGAAATTGACCCAAGCAAGTGTGCTTTGATATGAAAGACACTAGTTAAATGTTCAAGTTCTTTTTTATTTTTTTCTCTTGAGTTTTGGGGCAGCAGCATGAAACTAATGAATTAAAACCAGAAGAATGTGTAGGATGGTCTGTGTGTCAAAGTGCAGATAATGTAGTTCCTGCTTAGTGTCATGGCAGAAAGTGCTTTAGAAAGCTGCGTCTTCTCAGAGAGGGAAGTAATCCTCAAGGGGGAACATACATCACTTGTAGACATCCTGTGATGGAGTGATGGTTTACTTAACTTAAGAATCCCAGATGACCAAAGCCTGTCTGCTGTGATTTCTTAGTTATTGATGAAGAGTTAGGCACTGATGTCCAGGTCCTAAAACGGATCCTTACAAAGTTCACCACATTTGTCACTGACTAAAAGAAGCCTATCACTTAAAGTTGACATTGAAAAATAGTGATAAACTGCTACATGAATAATGACATGTTTAATGCCTATTAATCTTACTCTAGACCCATGTCTCTTGTACTTGAGGGTCATTGTGGTGTTGTCTGCTGAATTTATTTTTTTTCTAAAATTTTCTGAATTGTGCAAGGATCAAAACATCTGATTGGATGCTATTTTCTCTTTAGTACTGGTTGCTTATGAGGGTATGTATTAATCAAAATTTAAGTACTTATCATGGAGAGATTTACTTATCATGGAGACGTTTACTATTGGTATAAATTACAGGCTTGTAAATGGACCAATATATGCTTTTGTTCTAAAGTAGTGTGGAGCTGTGGAATGTAACATTCCCATTTCCAAAGGCTGGGGAGGTCACTGTCATGTATGTTGCACATTGTCAATTGTAGCAGACTTCACTTTGCCCATAGGAATGACAGCAAAGAAAAAATAATAGAACCATTTGTTTTTTCTTCAGGATATGGTGACTTAAGTTTCTGACTATTAAAAATTATTATTATGATCTAAAAATTCATCTAATCACCATTTCATTTTCTGCCATGTTCTAGAGAGACTTTAACTTAAGTAGTCCTGACAGCATATTACTTCATTATCTGAGTATGCTTTTTTTTGGGTGGAGAAACAACATATATCAATTATTTTTTACATTAAAGTCTTTACAGTGTTATAGCATTAAGGTTACAGTAGCCTTTACATAAGTAGTTTATCTTCATAGCTGTGTATGTCCTTTCTGAATAAGGAAAAGCTAATCTTTTGTTACATCACTGGATGAATCATTGGGTAGTATTTCTGGTTTGCTTCTATGCTTTTCACTATTTCCACACAAAATAATGAGCATCACCACATTCTGATTCATTCTAGTTTAACAGTTTTGATTAGAAGTTCAGTCTTCCTGTATCTGTAAGTCTGATTCAAGGTCTGAGATTGTTTTATAAGGTTGCCTTGTCGTTCTGGTACTAAGCTCCTTCCAGCTGTCCAGTAAGCAACACACCTAAGTTCTGTTGAAAGACTGAGTTATTAGAGCAGTTTTAATTAAAAAATCTGAGATGGAGACAGAGGACTGAAAGATGCCCAAGTCCTACCTTGATATTGCAGACCTTGTGACTCTCATAAACTTGCAACTTAATACAGGGTAATGATCACTGGTACATTAGGCTAACCTCAGTGACAGAGTAGAAATAGTTTGTGAACTCACATCCCAGTTTGGTTATACTTCGTTTCCATTCTGTAGACGAGCAGGACTGATGTGTAATATAGCTCATGGAAATGTCTGTTGTATAAAGTCAGTAGTCTACATAATTGTCCGTTTTGCTTCAGCCCAGCCGCTCAGTTCTGAAATGCTCTGTCAGAGACAGAAGGATTTCATGCTTACCAGCCTGAGGAGTCCCAGGGACTGCCCCAAGAAGCACAGCCAGCATCTGTTCTGTTCCACCAAGGAGGGGGCAAATGTGTGGCCAAAACTGTTTTGTTAAACTGAGAGCTCTTGCCAGTGAATCTGGAGCAGCTGTAGATCAAGGCATTGATTAGTGATCTACTATTTCAACAGCACAATACACAATTCCCATTTCCGGTGCTAAAGATGATTGTTAGTAATGCTAAAATACTGTTCCAGTGCTCAGTAGCTTGCAAAAATGACTGAAGTGTTTTCAGACAAGCTGTCTTCTGCTGCTGCCTGGTTGTCTTTCGTGTGAAGTAAAGGTAATATTGTTTCCTACAGGGAGCTGGTAGCTTTGCTCAGGTGTGCAATGAAGGGCTTAATAATTAATACTTGCAACAAAGTAACTTCAGTGATGGCAGCCATGACTTGGGGGTTTTTTCTGTCTAAAATGACCTCTTAATTTTATTATGTTCCTGCATCAGGCTAAATATACAATTTGGCAGTGATCTGTTCCTGTTTTAGAGGTGGATTTGCCTACAAAATGGAAAACAAAACGGTACCTTCATAGGATACTATGTTTCTTGATGTTTTCTCCTGTTACAGCCATGCAAAAGGAGATCAAACTGGATGCAAATTCAAATCTCATGATAGATTGGAACACATATAAGAAACATAACATTAAAGGACAGCTACTACAATGTAGCATCAGTTGGCATCTTCTTTCAGTCTTAACTACTGGTAACTTATGACCGTGCCAGCTATGTTCTGCAAGCTTGCATTTTAAAGGCTGTATATTCTTAATGATTCATGGATTTACTATATGAACTACTATAAATTCCATTTAAAGTTTTCAGGATTCTGCAGTGCTTTTATTACACTAATGAGCTAATTGTTTAAGAATCATTCACATGATTCATCCTCCTGCTCAGCCTTTTTTTAAAAAAACTTGTAACTGCTGAAATTCTCTTGACAAACAATATTTATAGCAGTTTGACAGCAGGATGAAGAACAGCGTTTGTCTTTGTAACAGCTTAAAGAAAAGGCCTTTCCAGCACCCAGCCATGCAGTTACAATCTTGACCTCTTTCTTTTGCTGGGAACATACATACAGCATACAAGCAGCACCTCCCATGTGTTTTCTTGACCCTTTGACTGTCCATTCATTTCCCATCTGTTTTGCAGCCTTAAAGGAACAGAGGGGGCCCTCTACTTATAAATCTGTCTTTGCAGCTGACAAATGATGTTCTGTCTCTTTAAGGGCAGCCTGGGTGGTTTTGCCTTTTTTTTCCTCCCCCCCCCCTTAAAACTTCAGCTTTCCTCTCAGCCTTATCCAGAGGAAAATATGGTACGTGAACAAGAGGAAACTGGCAAAAAATGTGATAGGTAGTTCATGAGTAAGCGTGTTGCTGCAGGTAACTGTGGCTGGGAAGTCTGCTTTCTGAGGCATTTTTTGGAGTGGCTGGGAGTGTGCTGTCTCTCACCATTTTAACAAGAAGTAAAGCTTTTGCATGGCCCTTAGAAAATCAAGGAATGTGGCACAAAAGGCTGAACTCCAGAGAGATGATTCCCCCCTCCCCTCTTCTCCACCTGACTGTTCACAGGGGTTGTATACAACTATGGAGTTTGTGTCTTAGGTAGCCCTAAGGTAAAAATCGTCTTTCAATAGAAAACTTCGGATTGACATCACTAGTTTTTAATTGTGTGTTTCTGGGCATTGTGATGGATTCTGACTGACAGGGCTTTCCTTTTTACTAGAGGAAAGATGATGCATTCACAGCACTAAATTCCAAATTTCTGCCTCTGTGGTTAACTAACCATAACATAGAAGTAGCACAGCAAGCAGTGAGAATGTTTATAGGCAAGGAAGGAATTAAGAAAGGAAGGAAGATGAAAAAAAAAAAATAGGAAGGGGAGAACTCAAGTCTAAACACAATCCAGAGCAAAAGGAGTAACAACCATGAGCTTTCAAATATCAAAGCCATGTAAACATTAGTTGGAGATGGAAATCACTTTAATGTAGAACAGGAGGATTTATAACAAGGTATTAACACATTTTTTTCGTGGTCGTTTCATGCTGTAAGTGTCATCAAAGTACAAAATAAAATGGATCTCTGTCCAGAAAGATTTTAGAATTTGTTTTGTGGCTGCAGTTGAAATTTGATATCATATGTGCACATTTGTAAATGGGAAGGGAAAGCTTTTTGATTTGCTCAAAGTACTCGTGTGGTTTTATTCCTGTTCTGGCACAGATAGACGTGAACATCTTTAAAATTCTGTGCTAAAACTATTGGTTTTATAGATGTAAATATGTATTTGAATATCTCAAAATAAATTTAACTTCAGAACCATAAGCAAGACAGGTTTTGTGGACAAAGGCCACGTCTCTTATTAAACCAGTTAATGCAGCTGGAAAATACAAGAAAACCTTTTCTTGCCTCTAGGAGTGTGTTTGAAATAAATCAGTAATGTACTTTGCTTTTGTAATTTGTGTTTAATATTATTTTAGATTATTTGGCCTTACCTTCGGAGATTTGCTTGATAACTTGGTCAGCTGTTTCATTTTAGCACTGTTCATTGGTAGCTAAGCTTGGTTATGTCAGGCAGCAATCAGAAAGCAAACCCTCCTTGTAAGACTGAATATTTCAGGGGGTTCCCTTCTGACCAGCTTATGATATTAGGAAAAGCAGACTTTTTCTGTGCCTGCGTCTTTCTGCATTCACAGTGTATCCAAATCCTCATTACAGTTCAATTAGTCTGGGTTTGAGCCTTTTAGATTTAGGATCACAGGATTAATGAAAAAAAAATGAGCGGGTAGCACTATCATTTCATATGGAGATAAGGAGAGACTGAGCATGAATGAGGATCTCAAGACATCTGAATAAAGAATTTCCTCATTCTGTCAGTGAAGTTTTATGGGATACGGAGGGAGGATTGTGGGAATATTCATGACCAGATCAAGAGGTATAATGAGTTGATGTATGAACCAGCTTATCTTTTAGGTAAACATGGGGTAAATGGGAAATAGAATAACCATTCATGGCCCCTAGGCCTGTGAATTTTACTGTTCTAAGATGGAAACAAGGGTTTAGTTACAGTTATTCTTCATTGATTTAATTTGATTTTTAATCAGTGTTTAACAGGTGCTGGAAGAATTGCATATTTGTAACTTCAGGTCTGCATTAGAGGTACCAAAGAGCACATCATCTTTCTAGAATCCAGTGTAAGCAATATGTGTATTTAAACTTAAGCAGTACCTTGTAATAAGAGCGTAGCACTTTTGCTAAAGTCCCTTTTGTGACATGGGAGCAGTATATAAAAGAACTTGGGTAATTCAACCAGCTACAGAAGTAATTTGCTAGCAAACTGAATGCTTTTAATCTGTGGTTTACTTGTCCTTGGAAAAACACAGTATCAGAAGACATAGAGCAACAGGTCACTTTTTGTCTACCCCTAAATTTGCTTCTGCAATAAGTGGTCTGACCTGAAATCAGATGATTTTCTGTGTTTGGCATGTTGATAAACTTCCTCAAAACAGAATGTACTGTAATTTACAAGTGTGAATCACCAATAGTTTGATCTAAGTGTCAGACAAAACCCTACAAATGTGGATACCGAGCTTGTGCATTTCATAGAGGCAAGAACTTCCCTAAAGCTGGGTAACATCTGCTCCTTGAATTGTGAGAATGAATTGTTGTTCCACATACAAAGTCACATGGTGCTCATGAAACTGTAGACAGTTACCCCAGAACTGCAGACTCCTCTATTGGAATTCTATCCAAGCACTTATATTTACTAGTTTATTAAGATTAGCATTGTATAAATGCATAGCTCTGCCCTCAGCCTATTTCAAAAGTAAACCAATTCAGCTGACTGCTTCTCTGCTACAGAATGGACTTGCAGGAGAGTGTTACAGGTTGCCTGGGCTCTGCTGCTGCAAAAAGCTTTACTATGGCTAAAAATACAGGGCATAGCATGAATAATTGCAGCTATTTGGCACTCATTGTAACTGTTCTTTTTTAAGAATAGCCAACATATTATTTCAAAGTATTAAATTACCTCAAGACCTCATAATTATTACAGTTAAGTAATCATTTCAATTCAGTCCAAGTATAAAAACTAATAAAGTGCTCATAGTATGCAGTCAATTTTAGTATGCCTGTTCTCTGAGCAAACACAGCTGATTCAGTATATTCTGGTGGAATACATATTTGCTATCTTGTTATTTTAATATGCCTTAATCAGAGAATTAGAATATATTTGTTGGCACAAACCTTTTTTTAAGGATGAAATAATAATTACAGGGTTTTGCTGATGCTATTAGTTTTCAGGGCCAGAATACTTCATTAGCAAGAAGTTGAGAAAGGAAAATATTTGCATTTAATACTGTTTTATCTGCCTGCTTTCACTGGGTCTAATGGCTTGATCAATACAAAGAACACACTTGGGAAAACATGTTGCAATTGGGAAGAAAAAGTGCTACAGAAAGCCACTGAAAGCACAACATAAAGAGATCTTCTGGGTCATGAGATCTAATCCCCAGTTATCACTGACAACTGCTGTTCATTTTGGAGGGCAGGGTCCAGGATTAATAATTTCCAAACCCAGAATCATTATAGAATATTTTGAGTTGGAAGAGACTGTAAAGGTCATCTCGTTCCAACCCCCCTGCCACAGTCAGGGACACCTTCCACTTGACCAGGTTGGTCAAAGCACCATCCAGCATGGTGTGGTCAAAAACTATGTTAATGCTGTCCAAAATAGTAGAACATTATTTCAAAGGCTGATTTTGTAAACATTCATAGAGCAACAGTATTGGAAGCAGAGCGAAGTAGTTGCCTAAATAAATGCCACAGAAATACCATTTTCCTTACACTAGAGGTTTATATACTGGGATGCAGTACATATTCTTTTTTTTCTTTTAAAAAGATAGTAATGAAAACACTTTGCATGTGCTCAGGAAGGAAAAGTGATCATGGGACTACCTTTTTTTTTTCATTGACAGCTTTCAAAGATTCTGCTGAACTGAATCAGAATTTCTCTTTTTTTAACCTGGTAAAAATCAGCTACTGCTGTGTCTTAACTTCCAAGGTATAGATTTTGCCCTCACACTGACTGCAATCTTCATTTAATATCAAAATACCTTAAAAGAAAAAAATCAGCTGAAATTCAAGAAGCTTCTTTGGTGTTTCCTTTAGGACTTAGAGTGTGATTCAGCTTCACTGTACTTCTGTGTTTCTAGATAAGCACTACTGGGGAAGGGCAGGCTGAAGTGTTGAAAGTGTCAGTGGCTTACCCTTCATCACCTAGGAATTGCAAGATAAAGATAGAAGCTTGAGGTTCCTTCATACTCATACAGGCTATTTTCCATACTTCAAATGCTAACTCAAGTTCTCTACTTGTGCTAGAACAGGACTGCAGGAATTTGTTGAGTTATTATTATTACTATTACTCTAAAATGGATTTTGTGTTTGTTTATGGGCTTGTCATTTTGTTAGATTAAACTTTCAGTTCCTGTAGCTATGTTAGTGTTCTCTTTGGAGGTCTTTTTTTTCCACTTGTGCTTACATACCCCATTTAAAGCTGGTTGTTTTGTTTTTCTTTTTGTTTTGCTGTTACTTAGCTCAGCAAAGCAAGTTGATAACATATGGTATTGATAAAGAGAAGAAACCATTAATAAAAGGGTTTTTTAAAAATGCTCAAACCCTGTATCTCATACAAGGGAACATGTGGCTTTAATCCAATAGTATTTTTAGCTTGGAAAAAAATATTTGTCTGTGTTTATGCTCATCTAACTTATTTTTGTCTGTCCTATTGCTCTCCCCTGTTCCTTCATATTTCTGAAGTGTGTGTTTTTCATGCCTATAATCACACACAGAAGGAGCTTCAAATGAGGATGTGGTGAGAGAGAAGCAGGAAATTTCACAGGCTTTGGATTCCAACTATGTTCTAACTCTTGCTTCATAAGCAATTTAATAAATCAAAAAGGTTATATGATGACAACTGTTGTATGGAATTGAGAAAAGAGTGGAAAAATGCCTAAACCCCTGGATTTCTTGAAATCAATTTTGCCTTTTCATTCTTAGTAACTATTTGTAGTTGTGGTCAAGTTGTGTTTTGGTAGGGAAGTAAACTCCCAGATTTAGTTTTTATAAAAAATTAGATTCTGCCCACATCCATCTGGTTACTACTGAAATGCAAGAAAATAAAATGCAAGTTTTAAACATTCTTAACATTGTAGGTGCCCTTTGGAGGAGGTGTCTTGAATACTGACATATGGTTCCCTGAAATTCTCGTGGGTGAAAGGGCATGAGCTTTCAACTCTATTTAGAATGATTAGTGGTGTTTGTTACACTTAATTTGGAGAATGAGGATATTTGGTTAAAGAAGAAAGGGGCTAGTGGGCATTATTTAAAAGCTAACAACTCCCTGCATGGAACAAGTGTACAATAGTTCTGCTGTGCATGATCTGGTGGAAAATTCAGTTTTTTGAAGTATGTTTCCAGGATTCCTTCAGTAAATTTTTAAATTATAAAATTAGCAGGGTAATCATAACATATATCTGTAGTAGCTCTTCGAAGAGGATTGGGTTTCTTTTTTTCTGATGTAAAAAATGTTATAAACCTATGTAATTGCGAAACAAAATGCTTAGGGTAATATTGATGACAGCATTAATTTTTGTTTGTGTTTGCATGTTTTTGTTCTTGGGTTTTATGTGGGATTTATTTTTCTTTCTGTACCTGTCCTCAAGTACTTAATAGTAATAGGTATTTGAACACTGATCCTTTTATTTCCACCAGAAAAAGTTCGGGAAATCCAGGAGAAACTTGAAGCCTTCATAGAAGCCCTCCATCAAGAAAAGTAGATTGTTCAAGCAGGTAATCGTGTTTAGATCATAAAGATATTGCTGCAGTTATCTCATTGTTCTGTATAAAATTATTATCCATCTCATTTAAATGCATGTTTTCATACAGACTTCATGAAAATTCTTCTTTGTTTTATTCCATTGTCTGGCTGTTGCTGCTTCTAGCTTCTAATCTGCAGAACGATACTTGCTGCTTTTATACTACAAGCAGATATTAAACTTAATAGAAAATATATTTACTGACCAGTTATTTAAGTATTGTGAATCACTGTAGGCTATTTATTACTCTCAGTTCAATATTTTTATCTGTATTAAGAGAAGAAAGCATTACTAGCTGGAATAAAAATTAACAGAACACTTTTCTGTGGAAGCATTTTGGTTATTTTGTTTTTTCTTAAAGACACTGTATATTGTTAGCAAAAATGTTTGCATGCAGGTATTTTCCAAATTTCATTTCTGTTAGTTCTCAAATCCATAAACCCAAGTGCTGCATTTGTACATATTTTAAAATAATTGTCATTCTGTTTCAACAGCAACTTTACACAAGAATGCAGCCTTCTCCAGGATACCTTGCACAAAGACTGAATTGAAATGGCTTTTGTGTCCCATTCTCTTTCCTATCTTTTGGGGAGCATCCTGAAATGTTGAAGGAGAAAGAAAATAATGTCTCATGGGATTGAGAAGTTCAGTTAAAATCCACCTGCTCATTTAATTTTCGAAGCTACATGCACAGAAGAATCTGATTTGTGTATCAATGAGATAGCTTGGGAGCTTGCTGAAGTTGTATATTTAAGGTTTTTTTTCCTGAAAGGGAAAAAAGCTTTTTATTTTTAGTATGTGTCTTGTATGGTAGAGCTGGATCAGATTCATAAAATGATTTTATCTGCTCTCATTTTCTTGCCTGCAGATGATCCTGAGAGTTTGACATAACGTTTTAGTCTTTGTATGTACATTAAAATGCCCTTCTAAGTAATGCCACTTGTATTTGTTATGCTCTGTGTTGAAGCATTTGCTGGTCACTGTGGTACAGATTTGAAAGCACAGTATTGAGATCCTGAGAGGAAGTGGTGGATTTTGTTAAACTCTTAAACTATTGAGAGATGTCAGCCAAGCAATTCTTGTAGTTCTTTCACCTGAAAGCACAGACTGCTATTCAGTGAAACCCTAAAAGGTTTAGACTCAGGAAATAATGTCAGCAGCTGCTCCTTTTACCTGTTCTTTCCTGATATGTGTTGTTACTCTTGAATGTCAGCCGATTACATTTCATTTCTGGGATTGCACAGACTCAGATTTCCTTGTTTCCATAGGTACAGAGTAACCTGTTGGAGTATGTGTGAAATGTAAAAAGATAGAATACAATTCCAACTTGTCCGACTTCCAAATTTTAAAAAAAAGGGAAAATGTCAGTAATTTCATTTTTACTAATAGCTACTCTTAAGACCAAAATCACTTCTATAAGAATGTTGTGCACATGATCCTTCCACACCCACTTGATGTCTATCATTCAGTAAAATTAGTAAGGCACTGAAACCTGCCTTTCAGTTTTGCCATAGAAATGTTGCTTCTGATAAATTTAAGCATGATATAAGCTCTCTATCATAGGTGCCTGGTGGTTAATCACCACCACATTTCTCTGCCCACGCTTTGCCACAAAGGATCTGTATACACTTCTGAGTACTTGTGTGGAAGAAGGTGTTAGGCCTGAAACAGTTTGAGTTGCAGTTGTCTGATTATGTACATTTTAAAACTGACCTAGATTTATTTTCCCTTTTGAAAAGGCAATTGATTTTGATATGTAGAAATGAAAAGAGAGGAATCTGAATGTTTTCCAACAGATATTGTTTTGGTTACTCTCAGGGGAAACAATACAAAGTTTGGTAAGATGTTCCCCAAATGTTTGGATGTAGAATATTCAGCCATGTGGACAAAAAGCTAACATAGAGATTAAAATTATGTTGAAAGGTTAAATATTTCAGGATGATCTAACTGAATGGAGTTTTTTCCATTTTGGAGATTTTCTGATTAAAATTCCTGAAAATGTGTGTTTGAGAACCGAAAAATGAAAAAATGGCTTGGGTCATCACCATTCTCTGAAGATAACTTCAGAAATGTAAGTTTGCACAGTTTTGAAAGCAGACACCTTTGTGTATAGCAAGTGAAATAAGTCTGTACTTTGTAAACAAACCAAACGAAGAAACAAACAAAAACTTTTGCATTTACCTAGACATCACTGTTTGAAACTTCTGTGTAAAGTAAATGTTGCAAAATATCGCATCCAGTGGCCCAATGTTCATTTCTTTTAATGCGATGTTCCTATGGGTTTAGTTCCAACTTGTCTGTGCTGCTCATCTAAGACTTACAGCATGATGTAATCCATGGAAACTAGGTATTTATTATTGAATAAAAATGTAACTGAAGGAATAATAAAATGTGGGTTTTGAACATGGTGCTATTGCACCTATCTAAGAAGTCACTTTGACCTTCTTTTTCTCATTTGTTAAGTTGTGAACAAGTATAATGATTTCAGTATATGTTAATGATATCAAGATGTCTGATTCAGAAGTGCTGTGTCAGCACCAGGTTAGTGGTGACTGTACCAAGTGTTATCTTTACTATATAAATTAATGTACCGTTTATGTAATACATTTAGACAAAGATCTTGTATGGAAAATCATTATGGTGAAAGCTTCTCTCTCTGCAAGTTGAGATAATGAAGTGATACCCAGCGTATAAATGAAGACTGTTACAGGGCATTAGTTTTAGCTGCATTTAAAATAAACATGCAGACTGGGGCAATGGGTGTGAGAGTTCAAGAGCAGTCAGCTTACAGACCTGTGAATTCAGGAATATTTTTTTTCTTTCTTTCTTTTAGATGAAGAAAAGTTTTACAAAATCAATTGGAAAAAAACCCCTATTCACTGGAAACTGTGACATTGAAGGTGCAGCCGATTTGCTCCACAAAGCTTGAATTGCAGACATGGACATGTTAGGTTCAGTGTAGAATTACAGCTCTACATTTAGTTGCTTTCATGGTTAAACTAACCGAAAATCATCTTTACAAATAAGCAACAGGTAAATTTATGCTGATTTTAATAGGACTTTATGTTAAGGTTAGGGGAAAAAAGGGTTACAGCAAGTTGTGCTTACCTTACTAGGAAGTTACTAAAAATGGATTACAGTGCTATTAGTTGGCTACTTTAAAATTGCTCCTTGCAAGGAGTATCTTACTAGATGAGTAGCTGGAGGCAGCATAAGAAGGATGTGCTGAATATTACAACAGTTTTGAGATAGAAAACACAATTATTTGAACTGCCTAAAATTCATGTGGTATTGAAGAATATATTATTCCAAACTGGTTTGCACAAACTGGTTCATTATATTTTTCTGTATTTTGTAGGCTACCTTCAGATTCTGCATAAAGCAGTTTATTGTAAGGAGCAATGACTAATCTGTAATTTCAGTATCGTTTTGAGCTTAGGGAGGGGAATCACCAAATGTAAACACTGTTGTTCCATAAATTGATGTTCTTCATTTCCAAAGTATGTTAATTGCTATCATGCAGATATGCTAAGGTATTTCTGGTTTTTATGAAATGAACCATTTATGAGCCAAGGTTTAAACACTAATGGCCAAGAGGTATTCCAACACTTCTTCATGGAAAAGATACAAATGGTGTCTTTTCAAATGTCAGGAATTATTCCTTCTCAGTTGTTACTAGTAACCTCATCCTAAGTTATCAGACTATGAGAGAAATTAAAATCTTGGAAATGTTTAGAAGTGTAAAAACCAAGTGTAAAGATAGAGGGTGAATACATCAAGTGAAGTTCTTGGTTATTTCAAATGTACTGGTTTGCTCTATTTCACCCATCAAGGCCGCATTAATCTGAGTATATTTTTGAACCTAAGCTAAAGTTTTAGTGAATTTTCATGTATCTTAAATGTAGCTTAATAATTCTTAATTGTATTAACAAAGGTGCAAGAGATTTCATCACTTGAGCTGTTGAAATATTGGGATCTCTAAACCTGACCCAGGACCCCTTGAGTCAGCTAGAACTCTTTGTTCTTGGTGGGGTTTGGTACTGGAGATGTCTGTGTGATGTTCTTATGTCAGGGAAGGTGTTGCCATATGAACTGTCTGTGTTCTTAAAGAGTTGCAGCGTAAGATGTTTTTTGACTGTTTGAAATGTGTTTCTGAGTCCTGAGGTGCTTTAGGGAAATCTTCCAGCAATGCTTCATTGCACAGATGGGATATACAGTGGTGAAGTTCACTCAGATACTGGGAATATCCTCACAAGAACTCAGCATTTAAGGCTATCTGAAAAAACTTACCATATCCAAGGAATCTTTTTTTTTTAAATGTCAGTTTAAAGCTCTTGGATCCTGTTCTATTTTTTAATTAGTTCAGTAATCCATCTTCCCTTGCAGTAATCTTTACAGACCATGATCAATCACTTGCTAGTTTTTGTTCAGTAAGATAAATGAAATGGATTGTAAAACCCTTGCAAGATCGGTCCTACATAGTCAGATAACTCCTAAAGCTGTAGTTTCACCAGTGCTATAAGTTCTAGATGGCTGTAATCAGAGACCTTTCACAGCATATGGCTGTGAATTTTTCAGTATAAAATACTGTATAGAAAGGATGGGAAGAGGCTGAAATGGTACAGAGATTGTAATGGTTGTTTATACCGTGATGCTGGAATGGAAAGCCCATGCATATTTCTGTGTATACAGATCTTGCTTGCATCTGCCATCACCTCAGTGCTTCAGCACATGAAAAGGTGAAATTATCCAGGCTCTTGTTCTGTAAGAAGTGCTGAAGGTCAGAGACATTATTTTAGTTTTGACTAGCAGTGATTCAGGAAGTAGTTCTGAAAGTAGTGGTGAAACAGTTCTAGAGGCAACCTCACAAACTGTTCTGGAAACATTTCTGAAATTGACTCTTAAGTTTCTTGGGATTTGCTTTAGGTGCTGTTCCAGTGCCAATTCCAGAAATATTTCCGGTCTCCAATCTGCTGAAAAGCTGTTTACTGTGCATAGCTGCAAATGCTTCTATGTTTGTGTTGCAGAACACTGATAGAAGACTTTATTTGCTGCTCTTGGGAGTCTGTAGGCTCCAAGAGGACTTACAGAGCGGTGATGGTTTCCCAGTATGACTTTAAAACAGCTTTCTGAACTATCCTTGGTAGTGACAATCAGCAAGGTGAGCTTTGTTCAGGTTTTTCACGCAAAGGACAACAACAAGCTTTTTGAAGGTTAGTCATCATGATGCAGTAACACCTTGCCTTATACCATTCCTAATACAGGAGGAGATGTGAAGTTTGAATTAAAAGGGTATTTTATAGTAAGTTTTAGAACAGAAATAGCTTGAGTGTTACGTACTCTATAACATTTTAGAGACTTTTTCAGGAAACACCTGGGTAAGCATTACTGGACAGGACTGACAGCTGCCACATCCTTAGAACAGCAAAGGACAAGCATGTTTGTGCTCTGTTACTACCAACTTTATGATTTGGAAGTGACATAAACTCTACCTTGGACTGAATCTGCACATTCATGTTTCATAAAGGATCGTCTCTTCCAGACTGCTGGAAAACAGTAAATTGCACAACAAAAGCCTCTTTAAATCTAGATATTATTTCACTACAGAAATCATAACTGAAGACCATTTTCACTTCTGTTTCAAGCAACTGCCCTGTCTTTGCCAGCCCCATGAAATAAGTATTAAGGTAACAGTATGGCCCCTGTATTTAGGAACATTTGAAGCAGCATTTTGCCTCATGTCCACAAGCCAATTGCCATTAGCTTTTGATGTTTAGAGATGGAACATTCATTGCAGTCTTCCTTACAATGAGTCTGTTCTGGTTCATGTGAAAATCAACATCCTTTTTTCTGTTGCTGCCTGACAGGATGCTACAATACTATTAGCATTTGCAAAGGGTTTGCTCCGTCTAATAGTGCAACCCCCAGATCACAGGCTGCTCAGTTTGTGTTTCTCTATTATGTGAAAGACACAAAGAAGCTGAAGGCTGGCAAAGGCCTGTCAAATCTTGTAATGTAGCGAGCGACGCCAGAGCTTCATTCTGCTTTATATCATTCCTTGTTCCCCATCCCACCCCTTTCCTTGAATGGGCTCTGAGGTAGGTAAATGAATTCAGTGGTATGGTAGGCGGATGATTCCTTTCTGACCTTGTTCCTGTACCATTTGTTTCCAGGCTTGTTGGAGGGAAAAGGACATATCTGAACCTTTTGTTTCAAATAATTTTCTTGCAGGTTGGGGAGTTAATGCAGACCTTGTCTGAACTCACCCGAGCGGAAAGTGTTCTGGGTACAAGTCGTGACATGCTTGGTCCCTTGGTATTGCCAGATTAAAGGAGAAGGCAGTGAATTGGAATTCTTTCACATTTGGCATTGCTTAAACACCTGGACACCTTTTTTTTCCCCCAGTGTGCACGTGCTTATATCCTCTGTCATGCCTTGAAACATCTGTCTTAAGAGCAGTCAAGAAGCAAACAAAGAATGACCTTTGAACAGCCCCAGTGTTACATGTTTTAGTTGGGAAGGAGGTGAGGCTGAGGCAAAAGCTGAGTACTGCATACACCAAACACCAGTGGGTTTCAAAGGAGTATTTCAGACTGGTGTCTGAAATTGGTACAGCACTTCTTGAAGAGAGTCAGGTTTGTTTTAGGGATTGATCTTGGATCATGTGTTTGATGGTAAGGAAGGCAAAGCTTTCCTGCATGCCTGGACTGAATCTTGGGAGCAATGAGACTTTTCACACCAGAGTTGCCTGAACTCTTTATCCTTGAAGATACTTTTATAGAAAGAAGGCTGGAGGAATGTGGCCAGCAGCAAAACATGAGGTGGGAATATCACTGTAGCTGTCCTGCAGAGTCATAAATTTGCCCTCTGCACTGTGAGTGCCATGACATTTGGGAAACTGTTCATACCTCCTGAGTAACGGATTCTGAAAGTCTCAAACAGCACACAAATTATAGAATCATAGAATATCCTGAGTTGGAAGGGACCCAGAAGGATCACTGAAGTACAGCTCCTGGCCCTGCAAAAATACTGCTCCCTCCAAGTCTTAATTGTACACAGTAAGTTTGCCATGTCTGAAGTGTTCAGTTCAACAATCCGCCTCTGCTTAGCCCAGCACAAACCCACTGCGAGACCTGTTTGAGCCCATCATTTTGCGTTGCAGGTATCCTTTACTAAAACCTTCCACAAGCCAAAACAGACATTGGGACAAATCTGTAAGAACATCAGGCCTAAGAGTTGATTCAAAAGACACAGGCATAAAGGGGATGAATGAGGATGGTCATACCCCATGTTGCCTTAAAAAACGTAGATATTAATGATTTTCTGTTGGTGGACTGTAGCTTGAAAGTGCAAGCATAAGGGATGTTACCTATCACATTGATGCCTGTGCATATTAACATATTTTCTGCATACGCTTATAGACTAACAATAATGACATGTTATGGAGTAAGTAGTATTAAGCTTGAAAAGCAAACTTCCACATCCTGCACAGGTTCAGGACATCCCCAAAACAAGCTGTGCTCATGCTTCATTTGTGATTCCTCTGTGCTATGTTTATATACCTCAGGGGGACGATGATTCATCTAACAGTTGTAATCTCAAACCCACCTAAACTGAAAGTTATTTGCATATGCAAACTATTTTGTAATTTAGGTCTAATTATGGACTAAATTTTTAATCCAAATGGAATAGCTTCTCCCCCCCACTTCCTGGATTACTTGCTAAAACACTTCATGCTTTCACAAGATTCCAGTACTGCAGATGTATAGTCATGTA
>NW_008236622.1:148359-175472 GCF_000691975.1 Corvus brachyrhynchos
AATTTTTTTAATCTTCCAACAATAACCAGGAAGGCAGTGTTACCCTTTCTGTTTTTATTGTATAGTACCTCTGCTCTCACCAGTGGTCAGAAGATTCTTTTTTATCTGGAATCTCTGATCAATTAGATCTTTTTGCAAGAAAGCATTTTTAAAGCTATTGAATGTTTCTTTTATGACCCAAGACTCTTTATCATTGGATAGTATTGCTGTAAGCAGAATGAGAGCTTCCCTTTTAAAAAGTCCTTTTTCCCTCCTGTCAGTTTATGCAAAGTCCATCCCTTCAGCTGGAGGAAATAACACATCCCTTGTCAGAAAAAATAATTTTCCGTTGCCTAGTGCCTGAAAATTGGAATTCCATAAAGTTTATGGAAGTACAGCTAGCTATAGGTTATCTGGTGAAGGTTCATTTCTGGACACTGCTTTGTTGCATGTTTTTCTGCCAGCACAACCTCCTTCCCTGTCCTCCTCTGCCCTATGAGCATGCAAATTACACCCTCACCAGGTGACACTCTCTGGCCTGTGAGGTGCTTAAAGATCAGATGCTTACAATAATCTGCCTTGAAAATATATGGTAAAATTTCTCTGTCTGCTACTGCTTATATCCCTTTTCAGTTTTGTTTTTGCTGTCTTGGTTTTAGCTACAGGCGTGTATCACATTTTATAAATATACCTGTGTCTCAACATTTATATTGTGTATGCGTAACTATGCAAGAAAAAACATGCTGACTGCCTCAGAAATCGTGACTTGCTGACTGATGTCTGCATAGCCCAAAGCAGAATTTATCTAATCTAGTCTGAAAGACAAATGCCACTAAGTAGATGAGTAACAGAGAAGAAACAGTGGAGAGTGGTTCATGGCAAGAGGCTGTTTTCATGTGGAAACAAGGGAATATTATACCACTTGCTGAAGCTTAGAGCAACTCCCAGATCCTCACTGAAATCAAACTCTGTGATGAAAAGGCCTGTAGCCTGTTGGGCCAAGAGATGGGGATTATGAGAATATTCATGACTCCTGAGAATCAGCAGGTGAGACCTAATGCACACTATTGCCCCTCACCCCTTTCCCCGGCTCATCCTTTTGGTAAACAGTACATAAAGGCTGGGTTCCCAGAGTGACTGAACTCAGTTCCTGATCCTTTTTTTTCCCCTCTTTTTTTTTGCCTCCATTCTTTATAAAAAAGATTGTAGTGGTTTTGCCACTTGTCCCAAGCAGAAGCACGGAATCTCCTTTTCATTTCTAAAAAGCAACTGTGTGGCCAAACCAGAAGTCTTGTGACATTACTTAAGAAAGCAGAATGGTATCTTAGCATCCAAGGCCTCTTTTAAAACTTAATGAAAAGCCTTTCTGAGAGCTTGGATAAGCTGGAGAGGAATCTCTGTGACATATGTGCATTGTCTTAGAAAAGCATGGGCTTGAGCCAACTGTGGGCCTCTGCCTTTAATATACTGGGTATTTGTCATGCCTGTTTTGGTGTGCTTGCTAGTCAGTAAACACCCCATGTGCAGAGTCCATGCAGTTGGAAGGAGCTGCAGTATGTGATTGATGCAGGACACTGTTCCAGGCCAGTGAGTGGCAGGGGATGCTCTGTGAAAGGGAGATTCCTTGGGCAAGATGGGCAAAAGTATTTTGCCAGTTTTTCTCCAGTGCAGCACAAAGGCATATTCTCTAGCAGATCTCACCAATTAAGTTTTTTGTAAAGTTGTCTCACTGTGATGTAGGTGAAGAGGGATTCTCACAAATGCTGATCCTGTCCTGATTCTAGCAGCTTTTACCTGCAGGCATGAAGTTGCATGTTCGGCCTGGTGGGGTAGTGATGACTGTCAGCTCTTTAGCTGAAGTCTTAAGTGTTGTCATTCCTTTGAAGCCTGAAACAGTGCCTGCAGTAGACAGAGGAGAGGATGCCAGATCTTTGCTTTAATTCAGTGTTGTTGCTTGCTTTTTCTCTGCAGGAATGTGTCAGCCCATTCTGCTGGTTTGTGACTCTCTTGTACATGGATTGCAGCTATAGATCAGTGATTTGGCAGTGGGAGGTGTCACACTGAGTGCAAGCACAGGACATTTAGTTTGCTGTCAGCCTCAGGCCTGTGCCACTTACCCAGGACTTGGTGAAACTGGAGTACTAATCCTCCCTATACATGCCCTGATATATGACAAGGGCAGGCACTTTTCTAGGCCCATCAGCCTTCCCAGCAGGGACAGATAGCCAGCTCAAGCCTTCCTGGCTGTGCTGAGGCAGGTGATTGCAGAATTATGGTTTGGTAAAAATGTACCCTCATGCCAACATTTGCTGTAGCCTAATGCTTGTAGGACATCTGTCAATGAAGCCATAGTGATTATTCTGCATTAAGGCAAAGGTAACATTTTTTTTAAGGTTTTCAGCCTTTCCAGGAAGGACGGTTACAGCGTTTTAAATCCCCCTTGGAATTTCAGTCTGCAGGAGCTGTAGTGCCTGGCTCTGACAAAACTGTTGTTACAAACTTGCTTTCAAAGTGTCTCAGCATAAGGGTGTTTGTTGTATCCCAGTGACAACATCCAAACAATACTTCAGCAGTTTTTCTGTTAATCTGAATGTAACTAATAACACTTAGTTCTGTGGCTGGAATTTGGTCCCCAACAATTGAAACTGAGCTGCTGTCTACTCAATATAGTTTTGCTAGTAACTGATGCATCTAGGTCAACAAACTGACAGGCATTGCTCATTTTACTGCTTGGCAAATATTGAACTAAAGTCTTCAGCACTGTAACACTGTTGACAATTGCAGGATAAAAGCATTGTCCTCTTTTGTTACTATGAAGTGCATCTTCACATCTGATTCTGGCATAACACACTTGGTAAACAACAAGGGATGTTGTGCTCTGGAGTCCCAAGTGTTTGCTCTGACAATATAAACTTACTGCGTGCTCTCTAAAACCAAACATCTGTCTCTGCCATGGTTACTTCAAACTGATATTGAAACAATCCACTCTCTTCCTGAAAACACTGGAGGGTGACAGCATGACTGCTGTTGAAGGAGCTCCTTTCTCTTTTTGAAAGCTATCGGTACCACCCTCCTTTATTTTGTTGCAGGTCTACGTTGAGGAGCCCGGACTTCAAGAGTCTGAAAAATAATACTTGACAGAAAGAAATCACTCTGGATTAGTACAGTTAACACTAACCCCACTGGAAAGGAAATGCTGTGCTGCAAGTCCACTGTTAATTCTTTCTTTTCCAGGAGAGCATGGAAGAGAAGGGACAAAAGAGTAATAAGCCAAAATGCAGCTGAAAAAATTCTGTCGCATGCATCCTGTTACCTGAGCAGAGCACTGCTCCTTGCCTCTTCCTTCTCTCCAAAATTAAACCTCTCCCTGACTACTGTGAAGGTCCAGGGTCATTTGTGTCCCAGCACCCATAGCTTCAATCCATGGTCTCACCCTTCTGCTTTGCCAGCATCTCGGGATCACTCGTTCACTGCTGTGAGTAACCCCTCTGGATCAGACTGGAGCCATTCAGCTGTGTGCAATCCAGTGGGGTCGTGCCCCAGAAGAATGGTGTCATTCACAGTGATTTTGTTCCCTGCTACCTTTGGCCTTTTTTCACTACAGCTTTGTTATTTGATTCATATTTAGGCCAAGGGTGAAGATTAAAACAGATCTGCCCTTCCTTTGCTTCACATCTTCACTTTCACCTACAGTTTGTTTTGGATGTGAAGTGCATGGAATCTTTATTTAGACCTGCTTGCAAGCTATAATGATAACCTGTATCACACTGAATCTGTTTGAAGAGTGTGTAGCTGCACATACGTAGTTACAAAATTACATATGAAACATTAGCCTGGACACTGATTGGAGGTGAATCTGCAAGGAAGAGCATTTGCAGCCAGTTGGATCCTGCTGCTCTAGACTGGTGCCCACCAGCTTCCAGGATTGGTCCCCTCCACACAAGTACTAGAAAATGAATCCACAGTTTTTTATATCCTTGATGGAGACACAGATAGCAACAGCCTGTGCTGTTTGTTGCCTTTTTGGGTTGAACTACTGGTGCTTCCTTTTCCTTTGTGTCTCAGAAGAAAACCAACAGCTTTGCCTTTGAGGTTAATGCAGCCACATGCTAAAAAGAAATCTAAGGCCCTAGAAAAAAAGAAAGAGGCCAGCATGGATTTCACTAGCAAGTGCTGAGATGGGACAAGTCCTGTGACCATTTTGCATTTCAGACTTGTCTTGGGTCACTCAGAGCTGAAGGGAATGAGAGATGGGATTGAGATCGTCTTCCCAGCAAAAAAGAAAGAGGCAAAGCTGCACACTTCAGGAAAATGCCATCGTAATTCTTCCTATATTAGTTCAGAGGTTCATTGATCATGAGGCTGGAAGCTTTTGTGGCTGATGTCAAGTGACTGCTTTTGGGTATGATTCACCTATTGTCTATAAGGCTCCTTTTACCAAAAAGCAGCTGGTGAAGCCTCTATTTCTCTTAAACAAAACTGTCTTGAACTTTCAGGGGAGAACAAGGCCTTCACTGTGCTGGCCTTGACTGAAATCCCAGCCAGGAGGGAGAAGTCAGACCTGTTTCTTGCTTTTGCAAAAACAAGTACTATTTTTTTCCCCTGGCAATAGCTGTGAAGTAGACAAAGAAAGCAGCCATCAGCCCTGTGAGAGAGATGAGCCTGACCATCCCATAAAGCTGCAGTACTTTTTTGGCCACCTGCAAATGTGAATGGCAGAAGTTGCTGCTGTTCTGGCCGAGCCAGCCAAAGCTGGGTACAGCAGAAGCTGATTTCCCAGCTGCTACCCAGTTCTGATGTCTGTGTTTTTCACAAGCTTAAAGTTCATTTTTATACAATAAGCTCAGCTCATTTTGAATTTTGCTTTTAGATGACATACATCTATATGCACTCCGTGTTAGGAATGGGGCTTGCAACTAACTTGCAGATCCTGGCTTCCCTTCTGAAGGAAGCAGTTCCCAGAAAGGCTCGGCCAGAGCTTGTGGGATATTTGGGTGAAGGAACCAGAGGAGAAAGGGACAGCCTGGTACTTCAGTAAAGACAGTAGTGAGTTCATGTGGGAAGGGGAATGGCAGCCTTCTGATGAATAAGTTGGATTCTGTGTGAGGCAGCATCTTCCAGCTTCCCTCCCAGCAGGGGCTCATCAGGCTACATACAGCTGGCAGCAGCTCTCCACCCTGCTGAGGCTTTGGAGTAGGATTTACCACATGGTAACAAACTACCACTTCTGTACAGATGGACAGCTGGTTCTGTATTAAACAAAGACGAGAACATTTTACATTGCCTTTTAAAACACTTGTCTATTTATTTCACAGGTTTGATTGTGGCTGCCTTGAAAACTGCATATATGTGTATGACAACCTGGGAGTACCCCTATGGACTGGTGTCAGTTCATTAGCTCTGCTCCTTCAGAAACTGTTGTCTTCAAATATATTCTTCAAGATGATCCAAAACCGTGCCTTAACCCCAAAAAGACAAATTTTTAGTTAAGAAGATATTTGAGAACTAGACTTCTAATAAATCTGAAGTCCAGTTCCGAAGTAGAGAAGCTCCAGAGATTCTCAGCCTTTTCACTCTATATTCAACAGCACCATAGAAATCAACTGGAACCAACCAACCAGCAGAAGAAATTTTATTGTGAACGGTTACATGTTAGTAATGGTTCTTTCAGCCACTGATAATCAAAATTTATAATGGAAAAGAGCCAAGCAGTCTATAAGTAGCCTCCATCAACTCCACCTCAGAAAAAGTGGAAATATGCATTAAGCCATATTCAGAGTGTATTGTAAGAGTTCAGCTTGGAACTGTTGGCTGCACTGGTTTTTACCTGCACAGTTGATTTTAGGATTAAAATAATCCCTGAATAAGACCTAGAAATCCCTGAATAAGACATTTAATCTCTCAAAATGTTCATTCATGTATGGTAGGAGAGTTTTCCCAGAATTTGTCAGGTTCATTGGGGCTGATAATTTTTGAATAAATGCTAATGTGAAAATTGCATTCTGATTTAAGGAAATACTCATTTGAACAAAGGCTTCAGTGTGACCTGAACTGAGTATTTCCTGGAGTTTACCAACACCTGGTCCTAAACATTATCAGAAATGCTACTCACACTCAGCAAACTACAAGTCCTTTCCAGCTTTTAGGGAGAAAGAGGTTTGCATGGAGCAGAGGAGCTACCTTGGGCAGACAGACCTGCAGAGAGAAGAGAATGGGCATGGTATGCCACACTGCACACTCACATAGGGCTATTCCAGGCTCAACAAAGCCCTGGAAGAAACTATTGTGTTTTAATTGTGCAAACCCACGTGGCTGATGAGAAGTACAAGGGTGGCTGCTTGTCAGAATTCTAAAACTAGTGCTTTGCTAGATACTTTTTCTCTGGAAATGCCTCATGGTTGAAATATGCTGTGTCTGAAATCCCCCATTTCCAATGTATGTAGGGCTTAATTTGTAGCCAAGAGACAGAATGATCACCTTGGAATCACATCAGGTTAGATGATAGAGGACTGATAGGGTGTGCACAGTCTGAGTCAGAACCTTTAGGGAGAACTATGGCATAAATTCCCAAAAGTTCGTATATTTCCTTTTCTTTTCAGTAATTTTGCCAGTATTCCAGTTTTCAGGTCCCCCAGAATGTCATTTCTGTTACTTATGTTTTGCTCAGTCATGACTGGGACAGTGCTGTGAACTTTGCTTGCAATTACTCTAATGAGGAACAAGAGCAGAATTAACTCAGAAAAGATTGTCCCAGTCAAACACCCCCATGCAAAACTGAGGGCTTTAGGTGACAATGAAGACAACGGGGTTAGGTAGTGAGAGGTATAACATATGAAGAAAACATTTTCAAGATAACACAGTTTCATTTATAAAAAGCTGGAAACAGACCTGTTAGGTCTAAGATACAGAGGTAAGGTGAGTTTGCTCAGCCAAAAGGAGATTCTGAGGTATAATGCACACCAGTGATCATCAGGTCTCTTTCTGTCTACATTAATCTTGGATTTTCCAGGTCATTTGATATTGCTTGGGTGGGGGTCCACCGACTTAAATGAAGTTTTTCCTGCTATTTGTTTCCACTTACCCTGGAAACCAAGGGAGTTCAGCAATCCTTGCCATGAAATATTTGAGACAGACCCAGCTTTTGTGCTTTTTCATGGTTGATTTTTTGTTTTTACAAGGTGATTTTCCAGTGCAAGATAAATATTTCATAAAGAAATCTGAGATTTTTTCCTTATTTTCTTATAACAGATTGTCTTGGGGAATGTAGACATGTCAGGGAGCGAATAAAAATCAATTACCTGCTTGTAAGCAGTTTGTTACCACCAGTGTTTCAATTCGTACTCCTTGGTATTTCTGGGTGGTAAGACCAGAATGGGTCGCTGTGATCATCTGCACCAAACTTCTGGGCTAAAGGAGACTTGCCATAAAGAAGCATCAAGGGCTGATGTAACAATCCTCTGTGATGGATCTTGTCACCAGATAAGTTTGCTAAGCTTATTACAGTCATTGGTGACCAACACCACCTTACTTTGACTAAGTTTATGCTGTAGTTTCGAGCACTGAGATCTCATTCTGTCTTTCATCTGATGCATTAAGAGTTGTCTTGAATTGGACATGTTTTCACAGAGTGTTAATTATGACTGGATGTTGAAGTTGGAGGTTAGTAACTCTGTTCCCTACTAGCCTAAGCAAAGGTATTCAAACTGGGTTTCTAAGCAGACTCTCCCAGCTTCAGCCAGAATTCTTTTCAATGCTCAGAGTGTTCTGTCCCTGCAGAGATTGGTACCCTGCTTTGCTGATGGAAACTAAGGGCTGCTGAATGAGCCAAACATGCAAAACCAGCTCAGCAATCCAGGCTGCTGCTCCTCCACTACCTGACCCCAGGCCCAAGATCCTGGTGTGGAACTGGATCATGGTTTTACATCTGTGTGGCCATATCTGGCTGGTTGCCATCCCTTGTGGGATAGGCCTTGCAGTGAGCGTTCCCAAAGGCTGATGAGGTCTTCAGAGCAGTCAAAAAACCCTTTCTTAGAGCTAATGATTCCCCAAAGTCCCACCCTGGTCATCTGAGGCTGACTGGCAGTTCAGCCCCTTTCATCCTTGACTTTTTTAACCCAGCTTGCGGGTCTGGCAGAACTTTAGATCACTTTGCTTTTCATTTGGCATTAGCCCACTTGAAGTAGGAAAGTTTATGCCTGGAAAGAGTTGGTCAAGATCTGAAAGTAGAAAATATTAATTCCAGGCATGGAGAGCTTTTAAAAAGGCAGGAATTTTATGGAAATAAAACAGTCTAGTCTATTAAGCTCCTCTCATGGACTTTTATGAGGACAATTATTAATATTGTTGAAAATTATACTCATGAAACGTGTTAATGGGAACTGTGCTGGCTGTTGCCAGAAAAACTGCAACCTTTACAGCTCATTTGGAGACAGAAATATTCAGCAAAATAGCCTACAGGGTGCAAAGGTTCGCGTGGTGCTGGCTTAGACCAACTTAACATATGCCCTCTGTAGCCCTGGTATTGTCCAAAACTTAATGCCCATCATAAAAGAGAGTAAAATTGGACCCCAAGTGGCAAGGATTGTAAGCTCTTGGAATTCTCCTAATCAGAGATATTCAGCTATTTTTAGTTCATAATGTTTAGTCAAATAGCAACAATGATTTTTCTTCTTTTTTTCAACTCAGCTGCACGGTGTGTTGGAGGGGGTCTCGATGGCCTGTGACCTTGCCTTTATCTGTCAGTCTGTCACCACTGGTCTTCAAAGTGCAGCTTAAAGGATCTGAGGCTTCTGTGTGGCCTTGATGTGATCTGCTTTCCTGGTAAAGTTTTTCATTAGCGGGTGCTTTTTTAAGCTGGTTGGAACTTGCTTTGCTTGCTCTGTGGGATGTTACTGGCTTGGAGGCTCTCCTGACCCCCACAACCAGATTTAATAACCCTGCATGGCCTGTATTTTCAAGCATTGTGTGTATGGTGGATGCTGCTTCTGCACAGTGGATGCTGCTTCCTGCCCCATTGATCAGGCTCTTTCTTTTCTCCTCCTGTCTCTGAAATCTCCATCAAAGACTCTCAAAAGAAGAAATATGTTTGAAGTACAGTTGGTTAGATACAGTGACTGAGCAACAAGCCCATCCATCTGCACAGTGGTTACCCACCTGCTAAGGATATTGCCCTTCCATCCAGCCCAGACCCTTATTGCTGCTGTGTCAGCCATACATTTCTTTTCCTCTGAATCTTAGGGAGAGAACTTGCCTAACAAAAGAGCAGTCCTGCTGCATCAGACCACTGGTGTGGTAGCCCAGTACCCTGTCTCCAACTTTAGCCAGCAGCACATGCCCAGGGTATAGTGAAAAACAGGACAAGCGTGCATGATACTCCACTGTGGTCTCCCAGCAACTTGTGGTTAGGAGCTTTTTGAGCCAGAGCTGTTGTCTATGTATTCAATATAACTTAACAAAGGACAAAAAATATTCTGGGGACATGTGGTTCACTTACATGATCCCTGCATTTGAATGGCTTTTTGTGGACACCTGGAAGCAATTACTGATGATGCTAAAAAGACCTGTCACAGTCACCGAAGGAAAACTATCTATACATCCACAGCTGGAGCAAAGGTGTTGGATGCCCCTGTGCAAAATGAGTGGAAGGGCTGAGTGTGAAAAAACTTTGTCATAGCTGTGGCTGGCTCTGGGAGACACTGACCTTTCACTGCCGTAGCAGGAGGGGCTGGCTGGTTCCTCTCAGAGGAACAGTGTGTTCTTGCAAAGATGCTTTCTCACTGCTGCACAGCCAGTCCTGTGTGTTTTGCCCGTCAATGAACAGGTGGGACAGCAGGATTGATCAGCTGGTGCCCCTGCTCAGCAGGTTCCCCAGACATTCAGCTTCAGCTTCTTTGCTTAGCCTGTATGTGCTCTCAGCCAAGTGGGGACCCATGGTGCAGTTTTGGAGAAGTCCAGAGTGGTTACTGTGCATTGGTGTGGGCAGATTCAGCCCCTACCTGTAAAAGGGCCCCTTTATTGCAGAGCTGGCCATCGACATGCAGCAGCTCTTTTCCCCCAGTTCCAGCAGAAGGGTCTAACAAACACTAAATCCAAGAGATGGGAAGAATGATTCCTCCAAAATATTTGGTTTGCTTTAGTGCAGTCTGTAAGGGGCAGGCCAGAGCAATTACCAGCATGCACAAGATGCCTGCTATGTTGCTTGGTGTGTTTTTCTTTACTATGTGTCAATACAAACCCAGAGCCATTTTTCAGAGTTTGCCAATGGCTATAATTGAAAAGGCATGAATTGCCCTCAAGAGATTCCCCACTGCTCTGCATTATTATCTGCTGGATGGCAGCTCTATAGGCCATGTATCATTTTTTTCAAATAACCAGTTAATTACTAAATAAAACAACCTAGCTTTCAAGCTGATTAGCCTAGATTAATGACCAGCAGCATGTTTCACTCTCTTCAACAATTTATCATGGAAAAGAACTATGTCTTTAATGATTTAGGTACCTGGTCTATTGAGGCTTGCTCCAATCTGTACAGCCTCCAATTTGATTTAATTGCTCTTCTTAGTTTGTGACCTGGAAAAAACCAAGTGACAGCTCCCATTAGCGAAGCCCAGCTTGCAACTTGCTTGCAGTGTTACAAAGGCTCACTGGGTGTCTTTCTCTGCTGACTTCATTAAGAAGATATATAGAGGTCAAGTGTCACTTTGGCACAGAACAAGTACCATGCCATTTATCAGCTGAAACAGGTTGAATCAACCTGTGTATTTTATTTAAGTTTATATTCATTCTTTTTTTCCCCTTACTGTTTTTAAAAGATGTTTTTAGAAGCTCCTTGTTTTGTTTAAGCTAAGATTGGATTTACAGACTGGCCTTAAAGGCATTAATTGCAGTTCATTTATTGTTACTTTGGCACGAAAACTTTGGCATTGCACTCCTCTACAGTTATTCAATAAAAGATCTTTTGTTATAAGGGCTTATTCAGGGCCCTTGAGTTTGCTTCCTAATTAATATTAGACTTCCTTGCAGTTGTGCTCTGGAGTACAAATGCTCACTTCCCGAGGATGTTGCTGCAAAGGCACACTGAATATGTCTTTAAGTGCATCCTGAATTACTGACTTATTATTGGGCAAATCCCCGAAGTCTTCACTTAGCCAAAACTCCCACTTAAGACAATAGACCCATGGGAGTTGTCCCGTCATTAACCGAGCTCCAGCAGTTGTCTGGCACTCAGTGAACTGAGTCATGGTCACTGCCCCTGAGAGTTTACCATCTACACTAGAGACAAAGACTCAACAAGGCTGAGAAGATAATGAGGCAGCATGAGCTGGAGCTGGCCTCCCAGACCTGGCATTGCACTTTGGTCTCAAGGTGTTACTGAAGGGCAGAGGAACCACAGCTAACACCACTGGTCACTGCTGTGCTGTGAAAGGCAGGCTTCAGTGTAAGCTGTTGCTAGCCTGCTCTCTCGTTGTGCTTTTCAGCAGAGAGGCCAAAACAGATAATGTCCTTTCTATGTCCTCTCTTTCTAAGGAGATTTGTGGCCCTCTTGGACTGGGAGCTGCTGTCTGCTGAAAGGGGTTGCTTTGCACTGTCCTGTTCCAGGATTTTCCAGCCTGAGGGAAAGTTACTGTCTGGCTGACTTTCTCTAAGATTTTAAATCCCTGGGGTTAAATTGCCTGGTGGCAAGGTCAGAAAAAGACCATCACAAAGGCTTGGATAAATGTCTGTGTGGTACCAGCCAGTCCCTAACTGCAGCTGCCTGATCCTGTCTGTGCAAGTCACCGGGCAGTGACCTGGGGAAAGCTGTCCTGCAAGGAACAGACATGGCCACCGTGTCAGTAACACTGGGTCAAGTGGCAGGGGGACACCCCACCATGAGGGCCAAGGAGAGCAGCCTAGAGAAAGAAGAGGCACTGATGGGCTGGTGAGGTGGAAAAGGGTTTGGAGAGAGCAGGCGCTGCGGTTTGTGCCTAAGGAAGCTACAGCAAGGTGGGGACGTGTTAATTCTTTTCACAGATGAATTGTTACCATACTGGAAGGGCTAAGCAGGTTCACATGGCCACCACAGAACCTCTTTTTTTTTTTCTATCAGGAGCAAAGCAGACCTAAGAGGGGATGGCTGTGACTTCCTGACATATACACAGGGATCGCAGACAAATCCAAAATTTTTGTTTCTTCCTTTCCACAGAAAACTGTTACTGCTAATCCTTTTTGCAAGAAAGCAGTGTCTCAGGGAAAGGTTGATGGGGTTGAGTGTGAGCATTATGATCAATGTCCCGAACCTATGTTGAATGCACTGTGAAGATTCCTGCCAAGACTGCTAGGAAGCTCTAAATGTCCAGAGACCCTTTGATCTACCCTCAGTATAAGCCTTATGCCCTCAGTGCTGTTCTGCATGAACACCGAGGTCTCCTATTACCATTGCTGGAAAGAGGACTCCTGCCTCTACCAAAAAATCCCTTGCAAAGAAATGCAAAATTCATTTCATTTCATATAGTCCTTGCTACTACTCTTGACAAAAAATACGGTACTAGGTACTAAGAGCAACAAGGGAAAACCAGGGTCTGTTAGCAGAATAACTCCGTGCAGACAGCCTTGGAGCCGCTTTTGTGCCATGGATAGGTACGTGCATATATCTCCCTATCCTGTGACTGGATTACTCTAAGTATGGAATTTAATATAGTTGAGCGATTCTGGGTTACTGGTTTATTTGCCAAGATTGTGCAAGAAATATCCAATAAAAGTTTCCAAGTTTTTCACTGATCTTCATTCCTGCAGGTAGATGCCCATATGTTCCTATGGTGTGACCCAGTATAGATCTGTTCCTGCCTGCAGAAAGTCCTTGTGGGTGCAGGAACCCTTAAAGCACTCCTCATTCCGCAGGGTTGCGCAGCAGAGAGGGGACCTGGACAAGAGATACTGGTGGCATTCACAGAACACAACAGCTCGTGGCTGTGTCTGATCTGGGTCTGTCTTAATCACTTTGAAACAGTCACGAAGCTCCATCCCCCTGACCCCTTCCTTCACCCAAGCCCCCCCTGCTGTTTGAGCCCTTTGATCAGAGCATGAACTCAGCTGTGAGTGAATGTGGGCAGGTGTAAAAACCCTTTCCTAATCCCCTGACCATGCACCTGGGTTCCTGTGCTACACTTTGAACATGTGCCTCAGATCTTCATTTCGGGACATAAGAACTGCTTCTGCTCTGAGCAAGCCTCTGTCTTAGGCATGCTTTTTGGGTTTTCCTAAAGCAGCCTAAAAATCTCCTAATCCTCCCTTTCTGCCTCGTATTTCCTGCTGGTTGCACTTTTGAGCCCTTGTGCACATTTTTGTCACAAGAGAAGGTGGGTGTTTGCTTTTGCAGTGAACATAGCTGCCACCAGCTGACAGAAGAGCTGTGTGACAGAGCCAGTGCTGGTCCCAGCTGCTGGTGTCTGCACCATTTGGGTGTGAGGACTGACACAGGGGATGCATGAGTGCAACGAGTCACCTCTGTTGGCTGCAAACATCTATCAGTGCAGAGCAGTACAAACTTCTCAAGGGACAAAGAGAAGGGGAGATCTCTCCCATTTCAAACCCTCTCCTCTTACTAATGGGGACAGGTCACAGCCATGGGAATAAGGCACGAGGCATTGATTCATTGAGCTTTTTCTTGTAATGCTGTAGATCTTCATTAATGTTCCCGGTTGTGCTTTCTGCTGTTCCCAGTGGGGCCACTTAATGACATAAAGAGCTTAACAAGGAGAAGCTGTGGTCACAGCTGAGGAGAAGGGTCTGGCTTACTGCTGCCAAGGGTTGTGCTGTTTATCACATGCAGCATCAGCCTCTAAATATTTCTTCCCATTGGGACTTAGAGAATCACTTTGCAGAGAAGGTTATCCAGTAAATCTGGCAGGGCAGAAACAAGAGACCAAGAAGGGAGCCTCTCTTATGACAGTACTGGTCTCTAAAAGCTTTTAGCAGGTATTTGGAGAGGGATGTTTCTTGTTATAAACTGTGATTGTGTATTGGCCATGGATATGAGGTCTTATGAGCCAAGCAGTGGCGTTTTCTATTGCTGTGTTTTCCTACCTGTTTCACTATCTCTCCTTGGGGAATCTCAGAGCTCCAGGCAAGAAGCTTCACAGAATCACAGAATATGCTGAGTTGGAAGGGACCCACAAGAATCATCAAGTTCAACTCCTGGCCCCGCACACCACCATCCCCAAGAGTCACACCATGTGCCTGAGAGTATTGCCCAAACTCTTCTTGAGCTCTGCCAGGTTTGGTGCTGTGACCACTTCCCTGGGGAGCCTGTTCCAGTGCCCAACCACTCTCTGGGGGAAGAACTTTATGCTCTCACTTGAACTCACCATGGACCACCACAATCCTTTTTGAGGGAAAGAATAGCAGGTACCATAATATACCTTTCAAATGAGGATGGAGCACCAACTCTTAAGACAAACGTCCAGTCTGGCGCTTCTGCTTCTAATGCCCATCATAATTTATGCACCATGCAATGAGAACAAACTGTTCATTTAAAGGTGAAGTGGATTGAGGCTGATCATCCCCGATTAACTAATAGTTTCATGTCTTTCTTACATTGTGGTGCCCAAAGCTGCCCCCAGCACTCGAGGTGAGGCCACCCCAGTGCAGAGCAGAGGGGGACAATGCCCTCCCTTGCCCAGCTGGCGATGCTGTGCCTGAGGCACCCCAGGACAGGATTGTTCCTCCTGGCTGCAGGGCACTGCTGACTCACATTCAACTTTCCATTGTTCAGGACCCCCAGGTCCCTTTCTGTGGCACTGCTCTCCAGCCTTTCATTCCCCAGTCTGTCTGTGCATCCAGGTTCTGCCGTGCAGAACCTGTCACTTTCCCCTGTTGAATTTCTTGTGGTTGGTGATTGCATAGCCCTCTGACTTTTTGAGGTCTCTCTGCAGGGCTCCCTGCCTTTGAGAGAGTCAACAGCTCCTCCCAGTTTTGTATTGTCTGTGAACTTGCTCAGTATACCTTCCTGTCCAAGGAATATATTTACCAATACCTGTCCTGTGTCCAAGTCATTTATGAAGATGTTGAAGAGCACAAGGGCTTGCTGATGCTGGGCCTGGTGCTATAGAACTGAGAAAGCCCAGAGCTCTGGGAAGGGTGGAGGAGCAAGCAGAGGGAGGAATCTGGTGTATCTGTGAGAGAAGGAGCCATGGAGAAGGGAAGGCATCTCTGCATGATGTTATTAGTGAAACCATCATGTGCAAATATACTGCAATTCATCTTTTCTACGTGTTGAAGTCATTCCACAGTACATATTATTGGCAAGCATACTTGAAATGTAACTTCACAAATGTGTCTTAGAAGTAGATTTCCCCTTATTTATCTCAACTGCCTCAGCTCCTGCCTTCCCAGCACTTAATGCATTAGCTAAGCATTAATCTTTCCAGTGGTATTTCAGCTTTGCAGCTGGAGTTTGGACAGGCAGATTAGCCTCAAGTAAGTTATGATAGTTCCAGATCTAGAAGCCTTTACTTCAGTGGGAAACAGTTGTGTGAAGCCACAGCTCAGCTATGCACTTCAGGGTCTTTCCTCCAGCTGTCCATCCAAAGCCCCCACTAGCAGAGCTTGTTGAGCATTTCCCATTATTCGGGATACCTTCACTAAGATATGAGTGTGCAGGAGGACAAATCTGCAGCCAGGGTAGCCATGGTGTGCTGAGCACTTGTTAAACTCAGCTACAAGCCCGGTTTTCATCTTGGTGTGAATTGATGCTCAGCATTTAGTGCAGAGCAGGTGTTAATGGAAGGTCATCCAAGGCTTCTCTGCAGCATAATTGTGGGGCTATTTCAAACTTTCTCATTCGGTTTTAATGCAGATCAATGTCGTAAACTGTCAAGAATCATGAAGTAAGAGTCTCTGCAATGCTGCTGGATCACCTGCCTTCCAAAACTGCTTGTTGCATATCAAATTTAGAAATTCATCGCCTGAGACCCAAACTTCCAAGCATTTGGAATGCTTTCCAACCTGGAAAGCAGTATCAGAGGCTAAAGACTGGATCGTGCCACTAGCATAAAAAGCATGCAGATGGAGCTGCTGCTGGCTGTGCAGTGGATAACCCTGCGTGGGCTGATTTTCCCCAAATGACACTGTTTCTCGTGCTTGTTCCTATCAGTCACCCAGTCTGTGCTCTCAGGCTCACTTCCCCATATGCACAAACTGGGACATTGCACTCATCCAGTTTGGGGCATAACTAAATTCTCATTCATTTCTACCCCACGCAGAGCAGATATAGAGCAGACCTGCCTCCGTGATTTAAAGGATCCTTGGCTAGATTGGCTTTAATATCCTCTGCAGGATCAAGCTCTCATTTCAATGAGTCCCACTTTCCTCTGCCAGTTCATGCTCTCTAACAGCTTTCTTTGCTTTCTTGCCTTTCTTTTACCCACAATTTAAAGGCACTTTATTGAATTTCAAGAACTTTTTTAAATGGGAAATTGGTGATTATTAATTCGATGAAAACTGGAGCTCTGACCTATGCTTTTCATCCTAGTTTTCAGGCGTGACATCAGATAACTTTTGTATCTTGGGATTTGCTGTGAGTTTAATAGCACCAGAAAAGCTCTCCCCACAGCAGTGGACTGGTGATTTACATTGCTGACAGACGTGTGTGTTGCAGCACTTCACACCATCCCTCTGCTGCACCCCTTCTGTGCTGGCCATCCTCTGGTTGCCCTCCTTCCACTCAGGTTGCTGTGCTCTTGTTGCTTAAATAAGTTTTATTGCAAGGAACAAAAGTAAGTTGAAGGGCAATTGTTTTTAAAATCAGGACTAACCCCTAGACTTGGTGGTGTGCCTAAAACAGGGATTCCCTTTGCTGGGGAAACCATAACTTTTCTGGGTTGGTGTTGCTATAGAGATGGTGTCCGATCTCTCTCTGTTAATATTGCCCCTTTGGAAGGGCCCTGAATAGGCGCTGAGGTAGGTAAATTTATGCGGTGACACCGAGCGGGTGATTTTATTCTGACAAATTCCTGCAACGTTTGTTTCCAGGCTTGTCTGAGGGCTGGGACGCAGTGTTGGGCTTTTTGTCCCACGTGCTGCCCTCACGGGGACGGAGTTAATGGAAGCCTTGTTCAGAGCCGCTGGGGCAGAAATTTTTTTGCTGAGAGAGACAAAAGCTGAACAGGCCACCTCAGAGGTTGCTTTGGGAAGGCTGTCTCTTGTGGGCTCTCAAAGGAAACAGGAGATAACGCTTGGCCCAGGAGTCTCATGGAGTATTTTCAAGCACCCTCCTCTCTGTCCCGCTGCCTGGTGCTTGCACATCTGCCTCCTGCAGCATCTTTTCTGGGTGGCAGGGAAGGGGCTTCTCCAGAAGACACTAATTAGAGTTGTTTTTTCACAGCCTGGCAAGAGAATAATTACCAGCATTGTGAGACATGGCCCAGAGATGCTGCTGGAGTGGGATGGCTGTGATGGGGCCAGCAACAGAAAGCAGCAACAGGAAAGGGCATGACATGGTTGTACCTGATTGTGGACCTGTGCAGGCTGGTCCCAGCACAACAGGGCTGTTTGGGTCCCCATTTCTGCTCAGTTGTGATTGTACCAGCAAACACAACAGGGAGTTGAGCTGGGACTGAAAAAGCACAGTCTAGGCTGCCAGCACCAAAGCTGTGTGTCAGCAGCTGTCTGTGGTTTGGTTTGAGGATCTGGGTATTTGAGTGTTTTCTGGGTACTTGTTTGTGCTCAGGAGAGCTGCAGCTCCTGAAGTTACTTGGTTATGGCAGACCACCAGCTGCACTTTGTGGAAAAACTTCATGGGTCCAAGAAACATTGCACACCATGAAAGCTCTGAAGTGCCCACTGAAGGTAGCCTGGGATCACATCATGCAGAGACAGGATCTCTCCACTGAGCTCCTTCTAACCAGACCAAGCTTGACACCCAGCTTCAGAATCATGTCACCCTGGGGCAGGAAACACGGGAATAGCAAGCGGCATTAGGGCATCGGAATAATCCTCAAGGATAGTGGCAGAAGACCTCCAAGACAGGACTGGGTAAAGCACTTAAATCTGGAATCAGGCTGGTAGTGCTCCATGGCTCCTGAACTGCTCTCTGGGGATTGCAACATTTCAGTAAAAGGGAAGTGCATTCAGCATAAATTTATCAAAGAACACAGGATCTTTAGAACTAAGCAATGCTTTATCATTAAAAAGTGGCCTTTCAAGTCTACCAATTTATAAAGTAGGAAATCATTTATAATGAATAAATTATTTCATTTAGTCTGTTTCTGCTGTTTAAGAGTCCTAGTTTTTCAGATGTACTTTGTAATTTTTTTGGCATTATTTGATGGCCTGCCTGGAAGGGACAGTGTTTTGTGGTGAGTGGAAGGTGAAATAACTGTTTTTTCTAAGTTTTCCTCTTCAGGCATACAGTTGATCATATCACTATTGCTCTTACTGGAACTGAGTGTCTCTTGTAGTATAAATAACCAGATCAATCCAATTGGATGTTGGCATTTTTAATGCAATGTATTTGAGTATTACATCAGTTGCTGTATTGATGCAGAGATTATTAGTCAAAGGCAGCCCATGGGCTCTGATCAATAGAAGGCTCCAGGCTGCTCAGTTGTTTTTTGAACGGGGGGGGGGGGTGTGTTTTCTGAGAATAATTTTTTTTTTGCTCCTTTTCTCCCATGCAAAGCTGCCCTTTCAGAGCTGCTTTTTTACAGAGAGAAGTACTAGTTCTTCAGAAAGATGAGCACAAAACTAGTTGCATTCACACAGAAAATCAGGTTAACTCCATGGGACAGTGAAGATGCTTAGATGTTGGCTGGAATGTACAAGATGCTTTTAGGGATGTCAGGAAGAACAAGGCTGTGCAGGCATAAAGCAGGGCTCTCATTAGGATGTCTGTTGTGTGGAGCAAGCAAGATCCTTCCCGTTGTTGATACAAATTTCATAGGAGCAAGCTGGAAAACAGTAAAGGGGAATGCCTGCCTATATATTTGCAGTGGGTGCTGATGCAGAGCAGGGATCAAAGCCATCTCAAGTGTCAGCTAAGCTGTCCCTTGGCCTGCACGTCCCAAGGGCCGGCCGGCGCTTTGGCAAACACTTGTGGCTGTGCTGTGCTGTGCATTCACGTGAGCTGTGCCACGGGGCTCACAGACTCGTCTCACGTGCAGAGGCTTTTGCAGAACGGAGACCCTAATCCCAGGAATTTTGCTGGGGTTACCGAGGACTTTCCCCATGTTATGTGCCTGCTTTAGTGGCCAAGAAGGTTTCTGCTACCTTGAGCCAGGCCAGGAGTTGAGAGGGCTGTTGTTTACTTGCTCCTTTTGTTTTAATGAAGAGGTTCATTCTCTCCAAACACACATGGACACCCGCCACTTGCCCTCCTGGGACTGGTGGCCCACAGAGGACTGCAGGGCCCTGTTTCTGCTTGCACAATGTAGGATGCCTTTGTAATGTAAAGATCACTCATAACCATATAGCCAAGTAAGAAACCACTCTCAGTAGCACACAGCAGCATTTTCTGCTCCTGTAAATAATCCCCAAAGCCACACAGCACTTTATGAAGAAAGTCTGGCTGGATGGTTTGGGGATACTGTACTTTAGGGTTGATAACCACCATTCTACAGCCTCAAAGGTTTATAAAAAGAAAAAAAAAGAAAAAAAAAGGCTTCTAATATAACACTGTCATTTAAGAGAAACCAGAACTGAAAAGCAGCTGTCAAACTTTAATTTCCTGGCTAATGAATGACCATGAATCCATTCTTTAATGATTCTTGACCCTAGAAACAAAATGTATTAGCACTCTCAGATTTTGCACAGTAGTGCTAAATGGGGCATGTAATGTACTAATTTAGTGCCTCTTTAGCATAATCACAACCTACATGCACAGCTACATTTCCTTGGCAGGCAGATTTCACAAGACCTGCAAAGAACTTACGTAGGATGTTTCACCCTATTATTCATTTCACTGATGCCTGAGAATCAATATATGTGATTTTTTCCCCCTGTCTTTCTCCACAAAAACGTATAAAACCATCCATTGATCTTCATGGGGTGATTAAAATGCCAAGAAAACTGTGCTTTTCTCTACCTGCAATGAGGCAAGATACCTGGTTTTATTATGTTTAACTTGTGAATCTAAAAGCCCAGAAAAATGCTGAGTTTGGATATAAATCCTACTTTCCTGAAGAAATACAGGGTCAAACTGAATAATGACCAAAGGCTATATTAAAAAAATAAATAAATAAATAAAACTGTTTTAAAAAATAAATTAAAAGATTATAATCCTAAAATTGTATTTTTAGCAATAGCTTAGCCTGGCTGTCCTATTCAGAAAGAAAGCAGCCTGAGTAGTGAAAGCACTCAGCTTGATGTGACTACCACCTTCCTTCTTTTTTGCTTCCCTTTGGTCACTATTTGGTTTATGACCACTCTCACAGTAAATATATATTTTCTTCTGTCTAAGTAGAACCTGTGTTTCAGTTTGTGCCACTGCCTGTTGTCCTTCCCCTGAGCATTACTGAGAAGAGCCCAGCTCTGGTGTCTTTACACCCTCCCTGCAGATATTTATACACACTGATAAATCTCTTTTTCAGGCTGAACACTTCCAAACTCCCTCGGACCACATAAGTTCTAATGAACTGGACAGCGCTCTTGGCCATGAAAGAGCAACTTGGGTGCTTCTTTGCACTGTTCTAGCCAGGGGTTTGCTCTCCTCTGTCATCTCCCCTCTGTAAATTATTACAATGGGTGAGCCCTTTGGAGGGAACATTTCCAATGCACTTTCAGGGGATGTAGATCCAGATGGAACCACAAACATCCTGAAGATGTTATTGTAACACCACAACAGGATCCTTGTAGCAGTTTGCCTGATCCTACCTGGTTTATACAGATGCGTGGGGGTGTCCACAAAGGCTTTTTTACAAGATCAGACCCATCTTCAAAATGCAGTTAGGCTACTTGTTATTTATTATATTAATATTGACTTGGTCTAAATAATACTGAGGCCACTGCAAGGAGTTCTGCATCTCTGTGTGGTCTCCAGCAGGCAGAGCACTGTGTGTGCTGTGCTCCTACATGGGTTTTGTCATGAAATCAATCCTTCCTAAAGCTCGTTATCCCTCTGCATGCAGGAGCCCTGCCAGGTCTGGCCTGGCAGTCCCTGCCTGCAGCAGATCAATACAGAGTGATAGAGGCAGCTGAGAGAGACAATGCACAAACAAACATTCCTGGCACTGGAAACAGACTCTCTGTGGTTACAGGAGAAGGTGTGACTCTCCACACCTCTTTCCGCTCCTTGAGCATCTCAGGGCCGCTGGAGGTGTTCAGTCAATTAGCGTGCCCAATACTTTTCTCAATATTTTTATTTCCATATGTAGGCTGCACTTTAGAGAGAAAAACCTGGTTCTATGCCATACTCTTCCCAGAAATTCAGGAAAAGGAAATGGGATTGTTAAATAAAATAGACAGCACTGATCTGGGAGCTCCTAAGGGCAGGCTGCAAAGGCTGGCAGTGCTTGCCTCCACTGCGAGCAGAGCTGCCCACGCAGAGAGGCTCTGTCTGTAGAGAGCGCCATGCAGGGCTGGGGTCCGGTCTGGCATGACAAGTGTAAGGTCTGCTCTGAGTCATGCCTGTGACAACCCAGGGAACAGGCCAGATCCCTCTATTACCTTGCATGTCTGCTCTGTGCCTGATTGCTCCAGCAACAGCACGGAGTTTAAGACTGCCTGTGTGAAAAACTTTCCTTTGGTGAAAAACAGAGTCCTGCTGCCCTCTCAGAGAAGACTGACTTCTAGGGAGGGTCATCTGTGCTGAAGGCACAGCACTGCCCAGTATTTGATTGATATTCATTCTCAGGGCTGTGTGAGTTGCCCCAGCTGTGGCTGTCCCTCCTTAGCCTGTAATTCCCACAGATATTCACAATGAGGTCTTTGGAGACAGGTGTGTTTGTGGCATTTGAAGGAAGCAGTGCAATGTTTTAGGAGAGATTTCCTGTATGTCGTTACTACTATTCCATTCCCAAACAGCAGAAATACAGCACATAATTGCTACATCTGAAACTCCTGAGCTGCTACATTAGCAAGGAGTTAACAGGAATCACAGGCTGCAATTGTTGCAGCTGTTTTTAATAATACATGGAGAAATTGCATCTTTCCAGAGACAATTCACAAAGAGTAAAATTTCTACTTTGACCAGATAGCAATTTTTCTTTCATCTCCAGTAACAATTAATGCTAAGACTTAGTTACACAAAAACATACAGATCATAAGGAGGGGGATTTGTTTGTGATAGGTACTAAAAAAAAAAACAGTACTAAAATAATAAGTAACTACTGCTGCCTTGTGATGTGCACCCAATTTACAGCTGACCATTTCTGTGTACATGGAACCCGGCCACTTCTTGCTGATGTCTGTTCTGTTCTGAATAGAGTCAAACCTGTCTGCGCCAGTTAAGACCCTGTTTTCATATAATAATTTTTAAGGTGATGGCTGTATGATCATATCATCTGCAAGCCTTGAAATGTGTCTGAGCCTGAGGACTCTGCAGGACACACAGCTGCCTGTTCAGCAGGGCTGGGCTTCTATTAGTGGGTGAGTAGGGAATGTAAGCACCCTGCTATACCTGGGAATGAGGTGGGAGACTGCAGGCTGGCTTCACAGAGCACAAAACCTTGTGCTTGAGTCTGCTGTTGCTTGGAAGCTGGTGCAAGGCATGCTTGCCCCTCAGGAGGAGGGAGGAAAGTTGTGCTACAGGCTGGATTGTCAGATGGGTCTTTTGGGGCCACAGCCTGCAGGGTCTGTACTGTGGGTCTCTGGGCTAAGACTGTAAGAAAATCACAGGTGACCGTGTCACTTGTAGCAGCACTTGCAGCCCTGCAAGTAATTGGTGCGATCCTGTGCCCAAATCAGGGAAATGCTCAGAGCAGTCGGTGTTGGAACACGCTGGCACGTCGTGTTGAGAAAAGCGATGTGTGAACAGCTTTCCCCTGAGCTGGGCAGCAAGGGCTGAACCCTGCTCTCTGCAGAGATGCCTTGGTGCCACTGCGTGTGTTGAGCCATCAGCCCTCGCCCACTGCAAAGCTGCACTCCTTTTTTTTAAAGAAAAAGCAAATTCCATTGCACATGCACTGTTCAGTTGGGAAACCTGGATGTGATTTCCAAAGGACTGTTTCAGACTCATCTCTAACTCTTTAGGAAGGCATCCTGGCATGCACTGAGATCCCCCCTGGCTGATGCAGCCAGAAGGTGAAAGAGCTGAGTGAGCTGCAGCCGTTCTTGCCCTGTGCGGGCGCAAACCCACCGAGCCCTCCCTGCAGTGAGCCCTGGGCGCTGCCAGGCTCAGCCCTGTCCCAACACCCGCAGCCCAAAGCAGCGGGAGCCGGGCGCCCGTCGCGGGTGGCGCGTCCCACTCGTGCTCCCGGCAGCTCCAATGCGTTCTTGTGACAACAGAGGGCACCAGCGGCCCTTGCTACCGCGGCTGTGCCCTGCCCGGGACGCGCGGGGCTGCTCCCGGCGCTGCGGACCCGTGCGAGGAAGGAGCCTGCGAGCCAAACGCAGCCCGCTCCGCCCGTTCGGGGCTTGGCTGCTCGCCCGTGGGCGCTGCTGGGAGCGCTCAGCGCGCACGGCGGTGCTGGGGATGGAGCGGTGGAGGTGTGGGGGGAAGCGGGGTGCAGGGAGGGCTCACACCGTCAGCCTTTCCATTCCTCACTCTGCGCCTCCTGCCTGGCGGGGCCCGACCCTGTCATCTGCACCCCGACAGAAGTCACTGAAACGTGGAATTTGAGGTTAATCTGCAGTGAAATGGTGCAGGTCAGAGGCTGGGCCCGAGCCTCCCCTGCGCTGCAGCGGAGTTCAGCCTCGCTGACAGCAGCGTAACGCGTGAGCTCTGCCTCCAGCGAAGCCCGCAGGGACAGCCCTGAGCTAGCTCCAAGCTGCTGCACTCCAGCGCTGCTGCCAGCGTGGGAAGGAGCCTGGAGCAGCCCGGCTCCTGGAGCACGACCTCCCCAGCAAGCCTGAGCTGCTGAGGCTGGGGGGGCAGCAGCCCCAGAGCTGCTCCTTTCAGGGGTAACCCCTGCGCAGTGGGGGCCAGTCGAGGCATACCCCTGCTCCGTGCGGTAGGAATGGGGCTGCTCCCAGTCTGCTCGGCCCCTGGCGTGCAGATCCTCTCTCCTTCTGCTGACCCACTGTGTTTTCCCTGCTGCACGTGTGTTCAGCTACAGGATGCCCATGGAGGGATGCTGAGAAGTTGAAGCATTTGTTACTTTCCTGCAGCACAGTTATCTGAGCAGGTAAGCAGCAGTCACTTTTAGTGATAACCCCACTGCTTTTGATCATTGTATCACACGACAAAATATTCAGGGAGTAGAGCAACAAAATACAAGCACAAGTCCTTCTGTTGAACAGCCCGTTTCGCAGAACATCCTGATTAACTGCTGCTGTGAAAACAGAAGGAGGCAGTGATTTTATTCCTGCTTTCTTCCATGCAGCACTGGGACAGAGTTCATCTCTGCTCTGGTTTGTGGGACGCTTTCTTTGATTCATCTTAACTTACATGAGGAAGATGAAGGGAATAAAAACAACGATGGAGGGGAAAGGGCTTCAAGCAAAGAAGCAACATGTCGCACAGTACTGAAAATACCACCCAACCGAGTGACATTAACTACTTGCAAGAATAAGAGCTGTTCTGCATGTGAACCATAATCTAGAGTTTGTACCAGGACCTCACCCTCTTCAGTCCTGCAAATTTTATATATCTTGCCTATTGCAGCAGGACTATTTCCATACCAGAAGATTTACTCACACGAGCACAGGACATTGGATGCTCTGTTTATCCATAGCCTAGAAACATGAAGGTCCCAAGTTTCTTCCACTGCCAGGGGCATGTGAAAGCTTTGAGCACATGCTACAGAGATAAGTAGAGACATATGCTTTATGCCAGGCCAAGATGCTTTTATAAAGCATTTTTGGCCTTGTCTGGTAAAACATTTAATAACTTTTCTGCCAGCAGCCAAAAGGCAGTCAAATATTTTAAAGCAGTAATAAAAGTTCCTGTGTGAGTCAGAGTCCTACAGAGATCCTGCTAGTGAATTTCCCCATGGTAGCCTGCAGGACTAGCAAGAAAAAAATCCCTCCAAACTCTGCTGGTATGAAGTATTTTTTAACAAGTAAAGTTAAAACTTTACTTGTTTAAGGGCCTGTCTCTGCAAAGGCCCTTAAACCAGATCCCAGGCTATGTGAAGCTGAAAAAGCAATTCTGGTATTTTTTTCTTAAATTATTATAGCCTCAAATCTGATTTTACTCCTAGGGAATCACAGGGAAGCCAGCTTCAGGGTGACCTTTAAGAGGCATCTCACTTGCCTATAGAAGAATATGCACAAGTGTGTATCCTTTTAACCTGGAATCCAGCATACTTGGATGTCCATGCCACAGATGGAGCAAAATGCTGCCCTGCCATGTGCATGGCCTGGCCTCAACTCTCTGCTCTCCCTTCCTGCCGAGCTCTGCTCTTGTAGCACTAATGAAGTACCTCTCCTTTCTCTTTCAAAGTCCTCAGGTGATCTCGTTCTGCTTGGAAACTGCAATGACACCCTGGGCTTTTTTGGAAATGAATTTCATTAAGATCTAAGGCCACAAAAGATTCTCTGCTAATTCTTCCTGCTGCTAAAGCCCTGCCAGTAAGCAGTGCACTCTGGTTTGGCTCTGCTGTGGGCAGCAGTGCTGGGGGCAGGGGGTCAGGCAGGCACAGGTATGTCACAGGTATGTCACAGCAGCTCATTCTGACTCCAGGTTCATGGGCTGGCAGATGCAGGTGTTCACATTCTTGATCTCCTGCTTGGCAGATGATGCTAACAGAGAGGGGAGAGGGGAGTGATGCTGCTGGCACCTGCCTGGCAGGATGTGTGCATGGGCTAGTCGGTCACTGATTTTGTTTTACCAATTGCTTCCACACTGCAGTTCAGGTCTGGTTTGGATGCTCTTCTCTGGAGCATCTGGGAGCTGTTCGGGCAACCCTGCTTGGCCTGAATCCCTTCTTCTTGCCCCCAGACCTTGCCACTTCTCCTCCAGCCAAAAATCTCCCAGAAGTTAACTGTTTCTTTGGTTATTCCTGTGCTTTTGACACTAAAATGGGAAGAAGAATGTAATTTCCCCATGACAGAATGCCAGGAAATGTTTTACTTCAGCTTGGTGGTAAAAAGTGAAGCAATTGGAGGGAAAGATAAGTCTTTCTCAGAGCTGTTTTCCATATCTCCTACAGACATGTTATGCCAAGTGTGACAGCACCAGCACAGCACAGGAGACCTCAGCAGAAAGGCTTTGAGCTGAGCATGATTGGGCTCACACAGACGTGGGATATCACCATGCCTGCTGGGCTGCTCAGTCTGTTATCATGGATCCTACCCTGGATGTCCTAATTCCCTGTCCTGTGCTCTGACCATGACCCCCTCCTTCTCTTGTACAGGAAAGCCTCATACAACCTGCCTGGTCCCCCTTCCCCACTTCCACGGCCGTTTGGTGTCAACGTGTGATCTTCAAAACAACTACATGCAGGATGAAGGGAGTTGCTCTCTAATTGTGTGTGAGGGCAGCACTTCTCCCTGGGGATGAAACATGGGTTTTCTGAGCCTACAGAGAGGGCCTGTGGACCACAGCACGGGTGGTACACCTGAGCTGTTCTCCAAGGGAGCTGGAGAAAAGCTGGAGGTTTATCACCCAGGGCAGGAGACAGCCTCTTCTTCCTCCTGGCCTTGTCTTGGGCAGAGAGCCCAGCTCCCACAGCCAGCCTGGCGAGCAGCCATCCCCCCAAGGTGTCTGACCTCCAAAAATGTGCCCATGGCAGGCTGCTTTGAGCATATAGCAAAGAGAAAAGACAGTGAAGAAGTGTCTGGTTGCCCATCTCAGCCACCTCCTTCCCCTCCTTTCTGGCGAGGGAGGTCTGCCCTCCTGGGTGTCAGGAGAGATTCTTTCAGGGAGAGCTTGGCAGTGCAGATTTATGACAAGCCTCTTACAACTCGTTCCAGATTTGGGTAACACTGGGGAAAATGCTGTCACCAACTGCATGCTTCTCTCCTTGGAAACCCCAGTGTTTTTCTGTGCTCAGCTTGCTGCCACAATTCAGTACTGCCAGTGGCTGGGGGGGGGGGGGGGCGGCCCGACCCAGCACCTC
>NW_008236622.1:175570-191602 GCF_000691975.1 Corvus brachyrhynchos
CTGGGGGAGCAGCTGCGTGTCCACAGCCAGCCCTTCCTGGCAGCATGGGGATGTCTGCACGCAGCCTGGCTCAGGGTCACTCCCTCAAGGATGGCTGCCATGCCCCAAGGGACTGCAGTCCTTTAGGGTCACTGTGGGTTTGCTGGTCATGGGTGTGATAGTCAGCAGAGCAGAATATGAAAGCACAGTCCTTCCACCCTCAGATCATCATAGGATCTATTGAGCAATTCAGGGTGTTTATCTCATCATGATAGTGTAGCCCTGGGCTGTCTCTGAGGTCCTTGCTGGTGCAATGGCTGGCTGTTGCATCAGAACCTACAGTCAGAGCGATGGGGTCACACTTCCTGGAGGAGGCAAGTGCTGATCCAAGCTGTAAAGACTGCATTTGTCTGATTGCATTTGCATTTGCATTTTCAGCTGCAGGACAAATGCCAGGGTCCTGGGGTGGGCAGAGGGGATGTAGGTTGAACAGATCAGCTCCAAGTTTATCATCTTCTGCTTAAAATCTTGCAATGTGATGGCACTGGTGGCCCCTGCAATTGCTTCTGGGTGCACATGTATTTCTTCTGGTGTATCATTAAAGCATACCCTAGCAGGGGCAGCAAGAGGCAAAGCTGGGAGTTTAGGCAAGGAAAATAACTCTGATTGCTTGTCAGATGCCTTAGGAGAAGCTGAAGTGATCACAAACAGTGGAGTAACTAGGAAGTGTGCAGCAGGCATCTCACATGCCAGATATCATTCCCTTATCCTCACCATCCAACCTGAGAGCACCAGCAGGAGCAGTTGGTGGCATGGATGGCTGCACAATTGCATTGGTCACCTCTTGCTGATGGGATGTATGGATGCTGGTGTTTCTTGCGTAGTGGGCAGGTCATGTTCCACAGCAGCCTGAAGGGCTGTGCTGATTCATGGGGAACAGGAAAACCTAGCTTTATCTTCAGGGAGAAAACTGCTGAACTTCAGGTTTCAAAGCCTTTGGTTTGGTGGAATTACATGTTCAAATCCTGAGAGGTTCTAACAAGGTCTTTCTTCCTCTGAGATAAATGGAGTGTCGTGCAGTAAATTGCCAATGATTCTCTTTGTTAGATGCTGTGTTACTTTGAAAACGGCCTCATGACTTATTTCAGCTTTCTGCAAAATAAATAACTGTATCATTTATCAAAAATGTTTGCTTTCAGAAAGGTTACCACTCTTTTAAGGCATCAGAGACTCCTGGGAATGAAGGAGATAAGAGGAAGACAAGATGCCTCTTTTCTTTCCTTACTCTATTTTATTTGACATTTCAATCTTTTTTGCTTATTTGAAAAAGCGCTGATGAGGAGTGATCCTTGGTCATGGCATGTCCCAGCAGACTTGGTGGAGTGTGACAGTGAGGGCCATGTACTGCCTGACTGGCCCCTGAGAGATGGGGAGCAACAGGCACCCTTGCTTGCATGTAGCACCCTTGCTACCTGTGATCACCCTCATGCAGGAGGAGGTCTGATGTTGCTCTTCTCCCCATGGCAGCAAACATCACCCATCAAACCCATCCCCAGGTCTCTTGCAGTGGAAGACACAGCTCCTGGGACACCAGCAAAATTACAGCATCAGGACTGATGGACAGTGAACAACCAGCATCTTTCTGCCTCCTCGGCTGAGATGCCACATCCAGACCATGGATACCTGCTGAAGCGTGAGGTCCTGTGCTCCTTTCTCACAAACCATCACTGCAGAGCTGCTCAGCTCTGCTGTGTGCAGTGATCGTGCGACACAGGTGTGCTGCCCCAACAAGGCACCTGTCAAATGCAAACACTGTCACAATTCCTCCTCAAAACTTCTACAGGGAGAGCTATGTGCAAATAAACCCGGCAAGGCAGAAAAACGTTTTTGAAACTTTGTATTTCTCTTCTTTTAAAGCTATCTCCAGTTTTCAACTGTTTCCACATACTTCTCCTTTGTCTAGGACAGGATAGAGCACACCAGATGAAATGTCAAAAAGCAGCCCCTGTATTCAGTATGCTCAACAGTAATTTGTTTTATAGCGTGAGCAACAGTATCTTATTTTGTGCTTGACAGAGAAAACATTACTAGTGTCCAGCCAGCACCTCACTGACTTTTTTAAAACAGAAGAATTGCAAGCAGCTTTTTATGTCATCTATGGGATGCCCTCAGTGCTTTCCAAATGCCTGGGCGTCCTAAGTACCAGGCAGGAATTCACATCCTCTGTTTACACGTGGCTAAACAGAACTAAAAGAGTTTATGTCTCCTGTTTCCAAATACAGTCACTAGCTTTGGGTCTCTGTCTTCTTGGTGCCAAACTGTGAGAGTTTTTAATTTCTGGCATGTGTGCAGAACAAAGAGCAACTGTTCGCTGGTTTAACTGGTTTGACTTGTACACAGCTCCACTGAAAATGTACCTTAGTGTGAAGTCTGTGTAGTGCAGTGAAGAAGCAGATGTTCCCTCCATCCCCACTGCATCCATCAGGTCTGGATTTTACAAGTGCCCCAGTCGAGCCCAACAGTGTTTGCAGTGTCCAGTGCTGCTGAGAGCTAGGCCAGGTGTTAGATCAAATGTCTGGAGCTGAGCGTGTAACATTTTTTCAGATGTGCTTCTCAGTGATTTTTTTCCAGACAGATGTGGGAAGTCTGTGGTAGAGCTGGGAACAGAGCCTGTTCCTGTGCTGTGAGAGGCTGTGCCTCTGACAAGACACAGGCACAGCCCTACAAAGTAAATGTTGTGATTTCATGGCTGGAGTTGAATGGCACCCGACAGTTGCACCAGGGGAATTTTCCCCCCAGTATCCAGATTCACAGGCATTCACTCTGTGGCTAAAGCCTCAGAAAACTCTGAAATTCAACAGAAGAAGTTTGATGCTTAATTTTGGGTCAGTTGTACCAGTGCATCTTTGTACTCAGGTCCCTGTGTGCAGCTCAGTCACAGGATAACCTTAACAGAGGATAACCAGGCAAGAAGGCTCAGGGAGCTGGTGAGATGCAGGGGAAAAGGACATCATGAGGCTGAGTTTAATACACAGAAAGTATTTTACCCCAGGAGACGTCTGTTGACTCCAAAAGCATGTAGCTGAAGCTGCTTCTTGAGCTGGACAATTGAGTGAGAACTGGGCTTATGGATAGATGACAGAAGCTGTGGCTCTACTTGCTTGGCTGAGTTGTCTGGAAAAATCACACATTTCTTTCCTTTTTAATCATCAATTGAGCTTATCCGTGATAGGAGAGCCTGTCATATCCTGTGTCTGAGCGTGGTGTCCTCTGCTGGTGCTGGCTGCATGGCAAACCCTGAGGGCACTGCTGGCCCTGCCAAGCCTGGGCAATGCCTCACTGGCCCATCCACAGCTGGGCCACACTTGTCAGGGGTGGCCACCCCATGAGGGTGTCGGCTGCATGTGCAGCTCCCCCCTGCTCTGTCTCCGTGAGTTCATGTTGAAAGCCTGCTTTCTCAAGAAATTCTTTTTTTTATTTAAGATGTGCTGTTTCCATAGGTTGCACCTGCTCTTAAGGATACTACCCACAGATAAACGCAGAGAGGGCACAAAGCCAGCACCACAAGTCCCGTTTCCATAGGACATTCCAGCAGGTATGTCTGTCCATGTAATAAAATGAGAGGTTCTGGGTGTCTGCTCAGTTCCCCTGTGCTGGGATGTGGTGAGAGACACCCAGCATTTGACAGCAGAATGGTCCCTGGTCTTCAAGCAGTGAGATGGCTTGGGCAGGTGAGCTTTCTAAAATGACCAGTGGAAACCACATTCCAACCACCCCTCTGCCAGTATAGGTCAGGAATGGTGGCTTTTCTTGAGTAAAATTTCAGTCAGGCTCATTTTTCTTTCTATTTCTGTTTTAGCAAATGCTAAATATTAAGCTATGATTAGGCAAAAAGGAATAAGAGGAATTTCAGCCTGAAAAGCAGGACTTATACTTTTGACTTAGATGGGAAACTGGGCAATTTTTTCAGCAAAGCTGCTTCCATGAAAAAAGGTCATTGAGGAGCATTCTGGCTGAAAGCATTTCAGCCATCTGCCATAAGAAGAAAGTAAAAACCCCTCAGACCCTTCCCACTGTGAAAATTCAGGATTTTCTGCAGTAAAAGGCTGAATCTTTTGACTGTGGTTAAAGTCTCCTTTTTTTTCCCTTCTTTTTTTTTTTTTTTTTTTTAATGAATATCCTCATCACTAAAACATGTAAAAGAAAGGAGTTTGGGGAAAACTCTAGCTGATATAGGGCAGGGAAAATTCGTGGGCTGGCAAGATCCTGGAATCAGTGACCTAATCAGCCATTTCCCTCTCTAATTGCTATGATTCTACAGCTTAAAGAACTACACAACGTGTATTTGAGTTGGAATAAGATACGATTATTGAGTAAAGTGCATAATAATTGTGTTTCAGAAGGTGAAATAAATGTCTATCACCAGGCACTTCAATCCATCATTGTACTTTGCTAAATTACCTAAATTGCACTACATTCAATACTAAAATTACTTGTAATAAAGTGATTGCCGAACTGACACTCACAAAAAGATGTCTAGTACCCACATTTGTTTTCCTAATTGACAATTTTAGGCTTCGATCTAGGGAGGGAGGAGCACCCACAGCTCTCATTGCAGTTCATAGGAATGGAGGGCACGTAGATCCTTGCAGAGGCAGAGTCTTTTAGAATGGAAGGCTCCTGTCTGCATGAAGTACCTCTGATTTCCTATAGCTTTTAAGTCTTTTGTTAGGTCACTGTATAGAGCAATTTAGCCTACATTTACAAAAATATTAAGCTTTGATACAAGCCTTTCTTGTAATGATACACCACTTGTTTACATTGCTCTGCAATTTCTTCCCCGGCTATTCATTAATTAATGCCACATTTTGAAGACTGGGATAAGTGGCTTGACCCAGAATACATAGCATAGAGACACATCCCTTGTCCTAGATCTCTGATGGTACTTTGGGAGATGCCCAGGACTTTCGTAGTTTCTTTTTCCTGCAGTCTCTCCACCCTGCAGGATTCTATATGGCAAAATGCAAACCTTTTTGTTTCAGAAGTCAGAACTCTTTGTTTCAGCTCCTGGATATGACATTTAGATCAGGCCCACCTAGAACATTACTTTTTTGTTTTAGATGGTAGTCCAAAGATGTTAATAAACTATAACTGATGCTGAGCTAAATTTGGCTGGTCTTTTAGACTTTAGCTTATGTATGTGGTCACATGGGACAATACATAGAATTCTTTTACTCAGGCTAAGCAACATCCTTTTGCAAAGGTGTATAACTACTTTTTCATGAGACTGAGTGAACAGCTGAGGAAATCTTGCTTTCTGAAGCCCAGAACCCTCTTTTCTTTCTCAGGGGTTTTCCTCACCTAGCTCAGAATGGGTCTTTAAGAAATTTAATTGCAACATGCTAAAATTTTTCTTTGTAAGAGAAACACATACTGCATCCAGAAGACACTGAATTTATGTCCCTGCTGGATGTTTCTGCAGCCTCAGCCAAAGGGATGAAACTCTTCTTCATGGCAGGTGACATAATCTGTAGGGTTTACTGACTCTCTTAATGAAATATCAAATGCTCTCATAGATATTTTTCAGCTTTTTCTTTACATGAAAGGAGATGTGAATGTCTCCTCCATCAGCAGTCACTATATAACATACATACTGTAAGGTCTATTTAAAAAGTTTCAATAAGCTAAGCAAATATGAGGAATTCTGATGGGAAGGAATTAAAGCAGTCAATTTTTTATCTTCCAAAATAAATATGCGAGTTAATCTGAAAAAGTGAAGAGTGCCAAATATTCATCCTATGTGCTAAAGTGACTCATGGCAAAGGCAGACAGTTTTATAGTGCCATTTCTTTACTTGTGTTAGAAATGGATAGCTTCCAAGTGGCACTTACGAAACAATTAGCTGTTCCAGGATAATCAGATTTGTATGAAAATGTAGAGATAAGTGATTTAGCTGTGATCTCAGCTGGAAAGTGACTGAGGGTGGTGGGCCATACTCCACAGTAAAAATTCCCATTCTTTTATTAAATGGCACTTTTGCTGAAATGTGCTGGATTCAAGCAAGTAAGGGCTCCCTTGACTTTCATTGCTAGGATGACACACGACTGATTTGCATCATTAGAGATCTTTGCTGATGGCTGAACTGCTTTGCATATAAATGAGACCTAACCTGAACAGCTGTTCAGCTGGTGGGTGTGAAGGATTTACAGTTCCAGATCAGGTCCCTGCTCACCACCAATCTCTGAGGGTAGTCCACTCCAGACTGATGGAAAACATGTAATATTTCATACTTGCATCCCTGGAGGTTGGGCAAGTGCAAAGGCTGGCAGTTCAAATGGCCAAAAACATCTTGAAGCCTTTTTATATTTTAAAGTGAAAATGCTCAATTTTTCAGTCTTGCCCTGTCCCTTGAAATTATTGTGCACATGGTGGAAGAGTGAAGGTGGAGATGGATAGTCCTGACAGCATGACAAAGGCTCATCCTGCATCTTCAGGTGTTGCCTGTGGTCTCTCCACAGAGCTCTTCTGCTACTTCCACAACCTGGTCATCTCCAAATTGCCTAAGGTCGGGGCAGGCAGTGAACTGCCCATGGGTTTTCTTTCATTGAGGTGTTTGTCCTAGTGCTCCTGTTCACTGGACCTGTTGTTTGCTGTGTGTTTCTCCTTAAAGTGTGCTCTCTCAGCTCTGCCTTTGCAAATGCACTTGGTGGAGAAAGTGGCAGAAAATGAGATTATGGCTTCCTGACCCCAACCTCACCTGAGCTGTATGGGAAGGCCCCTTAGGAAACCTGTTTCTGTGTTATTTCCAGTTTAGTTTGCAAATCCCCAGAAGCCTGGCTAAGACTAGGCAGCCAAGCCTTAAGTAACTATTCATCTGCCTGAACCCTCTCTAAAGATTCACCTGTCTGTGGAGCAAACCACATTGTCAAGGACATTATTAATGATGTGTCAGAGATAGGAGTAGCTCTCAGCCCCAGGAGATCCAGAGAGCTTGAAGACAGTTTGGATCTTTGGCCAAAGCACCTGGGAGGGGTATATCTCTAGAGCAGTGGTAGTGGTGACCTCAAATTCAAGGACTAGCTAATACCCGCACCCTGTGTAATGTCAGAGGTATCTCTTCCAGTGGTAGGATTCAGAAAAATTAAATTTAGAGGTTTTCCAATAAAGCATTTGTAGATCCAGGTGTACAAACCCATGAAAGTGTTTGGTCTCCTGGTGATGTTCACACATGGACACAAAACATCTTGGTCTTGAAAGGATGCTTTACCACTGCTTATTCCTCCACTGAAGCTGGCAGAACAGGGAATGAGCACTGTGATCTCACTATGCAATAAATCCTTGATGATATGAAGGCACCTGGCAACTCTGCAGTGAGTGTTAAGTGTAGAGCTAGCGATGGCAAAATCCTTCAGGTGCTGCTTATTGTGGAGGCAGAACTCAACCTGTTATAAACACATCCTCCTTCCCTGAGTGTGGTTGGTTTTATCTCCAGGTTAAGCTAGTGTTGGGATCCCAGATGGAAGAGGAAGCTGTTCGGCTTTAAGAGCTTTGTTTACTTATATAAGGCCTAACAAACATGGTTGTTAAGGCCCCCTAGGAGGTCTTTCTTATGAAGCTGGGAGCTATTGGATTAGGCAAATGAGAGCCAGAGATTTGCCTAATAGCTTGACAGGCCATGAGGGATTAGACTCTTGTGGGCTGGTGTAAACTTGTGGGACAGAGATGCTGTGGCGTGGGTCTCTTCTTAGCCATGGATAAATGCCTTGTCAATGTGGGTTAATCTTGTTTGCCTTGTCTTCCATAATGCTGCATTGCAGGACACAGCCTCTGTCCATTTAATCACCGTTGGAATGGAATTGTAGGCTTTTGTTTCATGGACGCACCTCCTCCCTAATGCAGCTCTTTCAACATCACAGGGGTCAGTGATTAACGACAATTTTCAACTCACTTTGGTTCAAACTCCCGAAACAGTTGTTCCTTTGGGACCAAAGGTTCAATTGTCACTGGCTGAATGCAGGTCCATCTGGGGAGACTTCACTGCTGCCCATGGACTGTGGATCCATCGCTCCCCACTCCTTTTTCTCACACTGGTCTCCCATGTCTGTCCCTATGAAGATAATCAAGATCCCCTTCCCCTGAGCTGGGATTCTCTCTTGTCATTATGTTGTGCTCAAGGCAGCAGGCCAGCACTGGAATGGCACTCTGTGGAGCCTGAAGGACACCGCCAGAGAGGACCCATCCTTCACTGGCACACTCTGACACCTCTCATTTGATTGAAAGTGAGAGTTAGTGGCGACTGTCCTCAAAGGTGAGCAGGTAGTTCGCAGTGGGACTGAAGTGCCAAGTATTAAGGGAGACTAAAGAAAGTGGACGTGGGACTCCTCTGCTCCCAGGTCCTTCACTTTGATAGGGTAGAGGTCTGTGAGTATGCATGGTTTATGGAGTATCATGGCTTTTACAGCTCCTCTCATTTCTGATCCTGACCAACCTAGACAAGAGCAGCCACCTCTGCTGGGCTAGTTTCCTCCCAGGGCACAGGCCATGTTTGTCTCATTACGGTGTAGAGTCCATCCAATCCAGCTCACACTTTTGAGATGTCTTCACATTTCCTCACTCGCTATCTTCCCTTGTCCTCCCTACAAGTACACCATGAGCCCAGCAGTGCTGGGTCCAACACTGGACCTGGGGTCCAAACACCTGCAGCTGCTGTGGACACATAGCTCTGAGATTTGTTTAATGAATGCTTGTCAAAGCTAAGGAAGCCAGGAAAATTCACCACAGGCATCCCTGAGTCTGGAGGCAGCCTCCCCCACAGCCCATTAGCATCTGCAAGACACTGGAGGGGACGGTGCAGGTGGGAGGAAGAGCTCAGGCCAGTCCCTTTTGGTCCTCAATGGACGGCCTCTTGCTCAGTTGTGCAAATTGCTCGTGCAATCTGGGGGGCCATAAACCCATACCACTCCTTTGAAAGCCCAGCCCCGCCCCTCGTGCCCCCCCTCAGCCCTGTGCCCAGGCAGTGGCAGAGCTGCAGGCAGCAGGGGCAGAAGGGGACAGGTGTCAGTGATGCTGGAGTACCAGGTGACAGCTTCCCAAGGCATTGACAGGGGAAAAGGCTGCCTTGTGTGCATGCTACTGGCATGCTACTGGGCTCAACAACTGCAAAGATAGCGCTGTGAAAAAGTGTCTCAGGGCTTGTCCCTGACACCTTCACCTGCCTGGCAGACAACAGATGCAGATGCTATGCTAAAAGGGTTGTGAATACAGGCCTTGCAGGCTGGTCCTTTACTGACACATCCCTAAGAGAGCATCGAGTTTTCCTGAGAGGACGGAAGGGGCTGCAGGGCAGTGAGGTGGTGTAGGGGTAGCAGCAAGACCCTCATCAGTTGCACACAGCGTGGTTGGTTGTGCCACCCACAGGGAACTGGGCCCAGCTGTCCCAACACATGAAATGCCATCCACCTCCCATCCACTTCTCTGTGTCTTCTTACCTAACAGGGAGTGGGAAGTTTTAGATTGCCATGTGAGCTCTTAGGAGGGGGTGTATAATGGGGGATTTCTCCTCTGTTCCACAGAGCTCTGTTGCCACCCTGGCTCTACTCTTTTGACACTGCAACACCCAGCCCTGGGCAAGACTGAAGCTGTGAACCAAAAGCTGGCTAGCACAGAGCCCAAAACACACCAGGGCATCCACAATACAATCTCAGAAGAGCCTGTGCCATCTTATAAATTGTCTGTGGAGTGGGACCTGGCAGAAAGAAGCACAGCCTGCCTTCATGGAGATGACACATGCTTGGGACTGAAGCAGTGAGGGGTAAAGTTCACTCTGCACATCCCTTCACTGCCTGCACTGCTTCGTGCTCCAACCTAGTCATGGCTGGCCCAGGGGAGTGGCTTGGGAGAACACATCTGGGACCACAGGGCTGCACTGGTTGATATTAGCTCTGCTTGAGGCTGAGAGGTGGCATCTGGTTTGGATCTCCACGACTGCTGCTGTGCTCTGGCTGCAGATTGAGATATGAGCTAGGAGAGCCCGAAGCTGCGCCCTGCCACAGCCTGGCTCAGCACAGCTCTGCAGGCGCAGGGTGGTCTGACACACTTTATTACTGCTCTTTATTATCAGCCTCCACTAATGAATTCCACTAATGCACAAAACCCTGCATGACAAAGCAGCCCTTGATCTTCTTCCACACCCTTACTTCCAACCCCTGTAAGGCTTCCTGCTGTAGCTGAGGAGTTCCTCTTGGGACAGGCAGCACAGCTCAGCAGGTGCTAAGAAGTGTATAATCCTGAAGTGAGCTAACTGAGCCTGGGTGCTTCCTCTCCTGGGGTCTCACTGCTGGTTCTTGCACACAGAGGGAACCTTGGTTTTCACCAGGCCAGGAGCTATCTTGCATTTTGGTCTGGAGCTCATTTAAATCACATCCTCTGGCAGTGGCTCCTGCTTTGTGAGGAAGTCCCAGGAGATTCCTGGGTTGGGGCAAAGAGGGCAATTGCTATTTAATGAATGGAGCTGGGCGTATCACCCATGCTCCTGCAGCCATCATTCCTCAAACACAAAGGTTCTGCCACCCTTCCTTCCCTAGGCACAGGATCCTCATGGAGCAGAGCTGTGAGCTTGTGTAACAAACTGACCCTGCAGGGAAGAGGAGAAGGAAGGAGAGGGCTCCTGCTGCCCTGGGCATGGTGCAGGCAGCCCAGGGCAAATATCATTAAGAGACGTCACTGTTTTTTCATTCTGAGTGCTAAGCTATATAAACAGAATAAAATATCATGCAGAGGACTGCTTACATATTGCCTGTGACTTTTGTATATCTTAATTTAAGAGTTTACAAATTACAGTCCTTCTGCCTAGCCAGCAGCTACTGAGCTCCCAGAAGGAAGTTCTTTGGCCACTTCTGTCTGTACTGTCCAAATGTCTGTAGAAGAAATACCCTGGGAAGAGAACCTGTCACATTGTCCATCACCGCATACAGTGGGCTCTTACCTCTTGCTGTGCCTTTGGAGACCACTTTGTTCTCCTGTTCCTGTCCTTTAACTGGCTCTGTCTTTACTCATTGGAGGCCTTGTACTTAGACAAGATCCAAATTTTGCATAATAAAAGGGCTCCCTAATAGCTGGCAGTGCATCCTGCTGCTCCCTGTCTCCTATTGTTGAAAATTAAACAGATGTAAAATTAGGAGCTGAATTTCTCTGCATCTGGGGGTCCTTGTGTATAGCTGGAGATGAGAGATTAAGATGTGACCTTTTCCCAGGAAAAGCAATTAAAGAGTTCAATAAATTATAATCCTTAACAAACCTTTCTCCAAAGAATTTTGCTTTAAATGCTTTAAATCCCACTGGTCATGTACATTTTTGCTTACAGCACACTCCAGTGAAATCCCAGATCCTTTACCAGGAAATGCGTTTGAATGCTCCATCCCCACCTACTCTTTTGGACCCCTCAGGGAGACAAATAAACAGAAGGGAAGGTTTACTGCAAGCAGAAAAGAAGTCAACAATTTTCCTTCACTGCAGGAGGTTTCACACAAGTCAGCATCTGCAGGCCCTAGTGCTGGATCACCCTGAGTAACTCATGTTCCTGGGCATGGTTTCCAGGCAGAACCAAGTCCTGGTCCATACCAATGCACACTAATATCTTCTTGGCATGCACTACTCTATCTCCTTACAACAGGCTTACAATTGCTTGGCTTCATCTTAGGGTGGGTAATCACATAAAAATTGCTGTAGAAAGTGAGTTTAATTTATCTCCTGGCCTAGCAGCAGACCCTTTTCGGTGAATGGTCAGAACTTGTGTTTAAAAGCTCACTGGAAAAAACAGTATCCATGGCTGATTGAGCTCTCAGTGTTGGGAAACCTTGAGATCTGTAAGTGGAGAAGGAGCCCCATTAATTCCTGTCTAGACTGGCTTCTGAGCCCAGGTTCCAGAGATGAAAGGACACTTTATTAAGACAGGACATAAATCCACCCTGCCAACAAGTCCACACTCCTCTGGATTATTTACACCTCTCTCCCTCCCTCTGGTCATTGCCTGTCCCTATATAATCTACATTAAAGTCCTGACAGGATTAAACCAACATGTCTTACACTTTAAATATCAGGTTCTGTGTGCTTTCATTTCCACCATGCCACAAAAAAAAGACTTCATGTTTTTACAGATAGACTGAAAATAAAAAAGTAGGTGTCCAATGAAAGGAGCTTGATGTTATGATTGAGAGATAAAATGTGCGCTTGGGAGATTTTATTGTGAATGTGGCCTGCACCTACAGCTCCTCTCCCTGGTGTGTCTGGCCCCGTGTGTCACTAAGGGCCAGCCAGGGGCTGTATGAACAGAGCCATCTGGGCTCTGAGCATCACCTTTTGGATGAGGGGTGACTGCTTGCAGTCAGGCTACAGCCCCTGTCTTACAGGGACTGTCTTCCCTGGCAGTGCTGTGCTCAGTAGCCAGGGCTGGGGACTGAGGGGTTGCAGAGGGCATGGGCAGTTTAGGGTGAAGGCTCTGAGGAGGACAGGCTTTTTTCATTCAGAGATTTTACAAACTTTCATTGTTCGTGAGGCTTTGCTTTTTTATTTTCTGACATTGGAAAGTTCCTATAGTTGTCTGCGTGTTTTTTGGTGTTTGTGGAAGAGCTACGGCACTGTATGAGAGTAGTAGGTCCTGTTGTCTCATGTTTGCATGAGCTTCTCCACCTTCCCTTGCAGCCAGACAATGGGGAGCAAACAGAGCTTATGGAAAAGAGCGTCAAAAAGACTTTGGCACAAATATATTTTTAGGCTGAAAATGTAAAATGTTCATTCACTGTATGAGTATCTCTGTAACCCCTGGCTCATTTCTGTTGTAGGTCCTGTTCAGCCATAGGACTGAGGCGTGCAGTGAGTGCATTAGTGGGGTGGGTGCTTTGCACAGAAGTGAAAGCCAGGCAAAGTGCTTAAAACTACAGGCAGCAAAATTTCTGGATGATGTGGAAGTGCTGCAGCCTGCAAGGAGACATCCAGGCACTGCTGCAGGACTGGAGTTGGTACTGCCCAGGCACGTGTGTGTTCCCAGCAGCAGGGCAGATCAATCCTTTGGCAGAGTGAATAATACTTTGGATTAATTTGTTTGGAAGAACAGATGAATTCATGAGCACACTCTGATGCAGAACTACCTTCCTGTGGCAGGCCCTGTGCGTTTGCAGTGTTACTTAGTACATCCACAGTGATAACAGCCTGTGATGATAGAGCTGCACAGTGCCCAGGGCCGTGTGAGTCCCAGACATGCCACAGATTTCAGCACGTTGTAGCCATGGCAGGCTAAGGAAATGATGAGTGCTGTTGAAAGGACTCTCTGAACTTTTGTGCTGCCAGACAGAGCTCTCCTTAGTGTCATACTCTGCTTGGATCTGTGTTTGAACTGATCGCAGTACTTGCAATCCTTTTGTATGCATTTTCTGTTGCCTTTTTATCAAATGAGCTTACTGGCATGGTCAATTTGAGGTCATTAGCAAATGTTTATCTAGAGTTTGAAACCTATGAAAAAGACCATTTGAAGTGTTTCCAAGATTTGCATTCATTTGGCCAAAGAAATCATGACACCTGGTTTATGTGTCTAATCCAACATACCCACACTACTCCAATTTTGAATATCAAATGTTTGCATTGAGCTTGAAAAACTGCTTCCAAACCAAGGCTCAACCAAACTACAGAAATATTTCAAATAGATAAACAAAAATAAATTAATAGCTGTTCACATACCTGAAGAAAAAAATCCCTGAACATATTATTCAGCAGCTTTCTTACTAACTTTTTTCAGCAGCATTAAAGGTCAGTGTCAATCTCCCTGTTAGACACCCAGCTTTGGCTCTCCATGTGCTGCAGCAGTTGGCAGTGCAATTAAATACCTTGAGTTTTGCCTTTTTGACTTTAATGTTGAGTTTATTGTTAGATATTTGGGACCTCAGTAAACAATTATTCTTAAACAATGTCTAACCTTTCCTTTCTAGCAGAATTCTCTGAGCTGGAAGAGCACAGTAAAAATCTCCACATCCTTTCTGCTCACACAGAAAAATTTCCTGTGCCTTGTCATCTTTTTCATTCCCAGGTTTGTGTCAGAATGAGCAGAGGGCTCCAGAGCTCCAGGATGCAACTGAACACAAGCCTGAATAAGACAAGAGCCTTATTGAGCCTGTCCCAGCTAGGAGCCTGTCCCCCCCAGTGCCCGCCGGGCACAAGCCATCATCCTCTGTGTGGGGAGAGCACGTGGCAGCTGCTGGATGCAGGGATGGGGCATGCTGCGTTTGTGTTAAGGATGGAGCTGGAGCAATAGGCTTTTGTGTAGCAGAAATAGACCACAGAGTCCCAAAATTACTTCCCACTGGCTTTCCTTTGGTTCATCAATTTCAGTAGCTCAGCGGGTAGAATCAGCCAGAAGCCATCTGTTAGTCTGGCCTGGGAGAGGAGGCTTAAGCAGGCAGTGTGGGGAGAAAAGTCTCTAGAAATAGCAGACTGTTTTGCCATTTTATGGAGCATATTTTCACATTCCCATTAGTCTAAACTCACCAGGAATTCTAGCAGGAACAGGCTCAGTTTCATGTTATCCTATTCCTTTTCCAGCTTTTTATACAGAGATCCTTGCAACAAAATTGAAAGCCAGTATATATGTGTAAGGACTAAGTCACCACTTACCTACATGACTTTAACCTGATTAACAGCATCACAGATCTGTGCTGCAGGCAGTGCTGTGATGGCCGTGTGTGTGAAAACACTGGGTCACTTGAAATTGGGAACTGCTTCCTCTGTGCTTGTCACTGTGGCCCAGAGTTCCCAAATTGCAAGGTAATGACAGGGAAGATGGCCCAGGAGGGCCTTCCTCTGCCCCTGATGGTATCTGAGCTAGAGAGTTTGACAGCATTATTGACTGTCCCTGCATCTCCACATAGTCCTGCAGTCAGCTCTGTGTAGCACTCTGGAACTCTGTTCCCAAGCATGAAGAACAGAGGTTCTACTTTCTAAACGCTCAAAAACATGCTCACATAGATGGGTTAGTGTGGATCACAGGCATTAAAATCTTCCCTCAAACCTCCATCCACTAGATGTTCCACCATTTTGGTTGGCTTGGGATTTTTTTTTTTGCATATACCTAAAATCACCTCTCTTTTCTGCAGCACACAGCTCTTCAGCTCCTTACAAACCCAGACAAGTGCTTGGGTGTCTCTGTTCTGCCACAGCTGGAAAAATGGCAGGTGCTTCCTATGAGAAGTTTTGAAATAATTTTTAATTTTTAAAAATCATAAATTTTAACAGTAAATGGATAAAAATATAATACTTTCCCAGGAAACAAAAGAAATGTTTTATGACCAACCATCCTTCATCAGATAATACTGCTGAAGTAAGGACTCCTGCCAACTGGCATGTGTCCCATCTTTCATTTCCTCCAGGAAGTGAGAAGAGAGAAGGAAATGGCTGGGAACCTCCAGGAACACACTGACATGGAAAATCCCACTACCTCTGTACTTTAGAGGTGCTGCAATCATGTCTTCTAAAACAATGTTAAATAAGAGCTGGGGAGAATTATCCACAAGGCACAGAATTCTTGTAAATGTTTGCTATCTAGCCATGTAGGGGGACATTTTTCTCCTCTGTTTAACTTGCCTGTTATTTCCTCCTTCTGGTATTTATTAATCAGACTGGTTAACCATTCAGTCCAGCCTAAAAACAGATCTCATCATGAATCCTGTTCTCTGTAGTGGACTTTGAAAAGGCTCTGGCTGAACAAACTCACTTCTCCTGTCTTAAATCTGAAGGGCAGAGCTAAATGCTGGAGATGGATGTTTACCATGAAATTCACAGTACAGGTTTCCTGTTTGGAGCAGCCAGTAGTGCTAGGGACACTAGAATTTCCATTTGTAGGCAAGCTCTGTTTTGACAGAGCCCTTCATGATTCATCAACAATTTGGGTGCTTCTGGCTATGCACTATTCATTGCACCCATCCCATTCCTGATAAACAAATTCAGGAGCTCTAATCACAGGGGTAGTATACTCAATAACCATTGCTCTTTAATTGTTTATGATCTTTA
>NW_008236622.1:191627-213726 GCF_000691975.1 Corvus brachyrhynchos
TGGGAGGAGTGTTTCTCTTTGAACTGACTTTTCCTTTCAACATTTATCATTCAGGACTGCTCAAGTGCCTTTCAGTGTAGAAGCCGCTTGCAAACTATTTGTAGCAGCTGCTTTTTTGGAAGTTTGCTGTTTGCAGTGCTTGATCCCTCACTTAAACTACCCAACATTGTCTTTCCTTTTCATCTGTGCACGAGATCCCTGCACCACAAAATATGCTTCTGAGAGAGCTGGGGTTCATCTGACCTCCTGCCTCTGTTTCTTGTCTGACCCTGGGGGAGTGTTTCCAGTGTGCTGCAGGACCCCTCTGAACAGTGTGCTGTGAATGTTTAGGGAGAGGTGAACCACAGCCAGTTGTGATGTTTGGTTTGGGGGCTGATACTGGGTCCAGTGGGACTGTCTGCACCCCTAGGACCGGCCCTTCTGCCTCAGAGTTCTCCACAGAAAGCCTCAGAGCACTCAGAACATGAACATGTGTTTGGGATAGAGGAACAAGTGAAAAATAGCATGAGGCAGAAAGTAAAGCTACAGATCATTTCCATCAGCAGAGTTGTCGTGTCCCATGGCTTATGTGTGTTTTCTTGTAATATGGCAATAATTACTCGATGGCTGTCTCCATTTGTGTCTGATTATTAAAATCAATAATGCATACATTGGTCTGACAGTGATTTGCATGCACAGCTTTTCCTATTTGTTGGTAGACAGCAGAGCTGCTTGTGTCTGGAGAACTGTGAAACCCCACGCTGCTCTCACTGTTCCTGTCTAACACGCTCTGTGGCTCCTGGTTTTAATCTCCGCTGGTCCCCACCTGAGCGCTTCCTGGAGGAGAACCTTGCTGCACACCTGGGAGTCCTGGCCAGGCAGGATGCAGCCAGGGCAGCTCGGTCAATATTGACTTTGCTGCAGGCTTTGGTGCACAGTGATGGTTATCTTGCTCGCCAGGTAAGAGTCAGCCCTTAGCACAAGCGTCTTTGAAGCCATTAAATACACTAAATCAATGAAGTTGAAAAGGGGGGACCCTTTTAAATGCAGGTCACACAGACCAAGACCTGCACTTTGGACTGCACACGGGGGTGTACTGGGCCACAGGTGTAAATGGGACTTTCACAGGGTGGTCTCTGTCCACCACACTTGCTTCCCTGTCTTCTCTCCCTAGTGTCCTGGGCACAGTAATTTGCAGGGTTTTCTTTCCTGGTGTAGCTGTGCAGCCCTGCTTTCCCAGTGCTGGCATTAGACAGGATGAAAACTTTCCATCTGTCGATGTTTGCTTTATGGGAAGGAGTTTTTTTGCACAGCATGAAACTTTCCATTGTATTCACAATTGGTTTCCAGCAAACTAAGTAAAGGTGAAAAATTCCTCCCTGACTGCATGGCAGTGGCAGCCCGGGGCACAGACAGCTTCCCTGGAGCCAGGCCCCAGGGGCAGGAGTTCTGCCAGAAAGGGGTGGCACAGCCTGACCTTGCAAGTCTACCCACAGAGACACATTGCTCTTGGGAGTGGGGTTATGTTGGCTCAGGCCATGCCAGCTGGAAATTCAGGAGAGAGCCCACTGACGGTCTCACCTGCTGTGCACAAAGCCCTGACTGCTCTCCCCAGTGGGCAGTGGAAAGCTCCCAGGTAGCAGCAGGATTTCCCCCCTTGTGCACAAGCCAGCTGCTTTCCTGGTAACAGAGTGAGCTATTTGGCAGCTCGAGTTGCCAGACGGATGGGTGTGTATTTCCCAAGTGAATCCTGGTTCCTTGCAAGTCCCTTTTCGCCCCCCATGCTGGGCATTTGCTAACGTTCCCCAAATTTCCTGCAGGATCCACAGTATTCATACAGCTGTTTGCTAGAAGGCCTCTGAGTCAGTGCATTCATCCTCTGCATGCTGAACTAAAAGGGATCGATCTTCGAGGAGGGCAGTAACAAGCTTGCTCCTAGTGCAGGAAGAGTGCTTGCACGGTGTGAGCAGGGTGAGCTCCTACATGGTGACACACGCAGTGCTCTGGGTTCACTTGGTGCTGGACCAAGATGTGCCTGGTGTGAACAGCTGTGTTTAAACGAAGAGGAGGGACTGCAAAAGTAGAGAATAAGGCCCATGGGTGTGTTGCATTAAGAGTAGTTGGTCCCACCTGAGAAAGGTGAGTTACTGCTGTACTGGCTACAAAGGTGCTGGGGCAGGGGGGGAAGTAGTCTGGCTTGCTGCCCTGGAGAAAGATGGGGTGCTCTGAGATAAGGAGGTCTTGTGGGAATGGGAGCTACAACAGTCCAGAAGCTTCTGTGTTAGGGATGAGAAGAAAGGGAGGTGAGAGGAGAGTCTCTGAGATCATTCTCAGGGCAGCAGAAAAGTGATTGACTTTAATGAGAGGCTCCAAATAGAAAATGGTGATAAACCTCTGTGGGTGGCATCTGATCCAGGACTGACTCATGGGTGTCTCTGGAGATATGGAGCCTCTAGCTCACTGCCCTCTCTTACTGCAAATAATCCTAGGCTCCGAGGAGTAAAGTTTGGGGAAGGTGAAGTGCTTGGGTGAAAAGAGATGGCAGGGAGCTATCAAAAGTGTTTCTGAGATGAACTGTATTTTGAGGGGTATATGCAGTACCTGCTTATCTGACCCATCCTGCAGGGTGGTGGCATGGCAAGTGTGACAGTTTTCATACTGCCCAATGCAATATGAATGCTGATAGTTTTATATTGTTTCCCTGTGTTACAAACCAACCTTCACTTCATGTTAATAGCTTGAGGTAGGACTTAAATGTTCTAAATTAGAACAAAACACCAGTACCTGTCTTATTAGGAGGTCATTAGCAACCAGGACAGGTTTAACCGTTGAGTGGATAAATCTGAAGCTGGATTAAAGCCTAATTGACTCTATGATGAATCACACTGTAATATTTCATACAAAGCACTAGGTTTAAAACCAGCCTAAGTGGGAGGTCCCCAGTGTCTCTTGTCACATTCAGGTCACTGATGCACATTCCTATTTTAACTTGATTCTGGTGCTTTAATGGAAAGTAGGGAAAAGAAATAACTTAGCAATTTTGTCAAAGCAACATGAAGGTATTTCACGTTAGCTTTTTTTTTCCAACTAGAAAAGAAGCCACTGTGTTTTGCCCTCATAGCCTGCTGCAAGCCAGGGCCATTTCAGGATTGCATTTATGCTGCTGTCTAAAAGCTTGGCTGCGAGTCTGACTAGCTTGGAAAGACCAGGGTAGTGCCAGGCAAGTGGGCTTACATGGTGACCTTAGTGCTTCAGCTGCTCTGGCCAGAGGCAGTTAATTTCCCTAAATGCCATTCTTCATGGTATTTTTGAGGGCTTGTTTTAAGGTCCCTCTGGCTGTGAAGTCATGTCTCCAGCCACCAGATCAGAGGTTTCTCCACAGTGTCCAAGGGTAAAGCCGAGGGATATGTCCTTGTTAAAACTGTGAGAAAGAAACGTCGCCCTGGACTTACCCTGTTTCCTGGGGAGGCAGATTATGTTTTGCTGGGGTTTCCCATTAAATCCCTATCTCCTAATAAAATACTACAAGAAAAAATTCATTGTTCCTGCCAAATTAAACAGGAAATTGAGAATAAATATTTTTGCTTCAGCAAGCTTGCTTTGTAGCAGCCCAGGCTTTTCCTGGGGGTGGGTAGACGCCTGCTTGGTCTATCCTTTAAGCCAGCCCTGGCAGAGCAGCTCACTGCAGGGGGCTGAGCGCTGCTTGAGACCACACTGGAGCCAGGTTTGCTGCAGGGGACATAACTCTGACTGCTGTCACACTTTCCCATGTCACACACATTCCCACCTTCTTCGGGTTTTTCTCACAGCTGAGCTTAAATACAAGGAGAAGAGTTTGAGTTTTGCCACCAAACATGAAATCAGCTTTGTATAATACCAGTTTGGGGCAAAAAAAAAGAAGAGTTTTAGGCCTGGTTCTGTTACTAGAGATGAGATGACAAGAGCATTGCTGTGGGGAAGGGGCAAGAGGGGGTAAATGAGCTGACACAGAGCAGTAATCACAGTGTGGCAGCTACTGATGAGCCCCTGTTCTGGAACAACTGTGAGAGGAAGGTCTCTGGTCGCTCAGGATATGGCTGTACTCCTCATCCATCCTGTTGTGAGGAGAGAAAGGAGCAGCCATTAAAAGTGATGAACAGGCTTAATGGCAAGTAGGAAGCCCAGATAATAGAGCAGGAACAAAATGCTATTTTACTGCATCTACCAGAAAAAAAAATCTTATTAATCCAGAGAGAGAAAAATGACTCATGGAGCCCAAAAGCAAGGGAGAAAGCAAGTAGTGCATAATGAAGTAAACAAACCATTTGGTAATGGCCTTATTAAAGTAGAAAATTATGTTTTTTCCATGTGGATTTTATGGGGTTTTTACACAGGTAGAAAAGAGACTGACGTGGGAGAGGTGACTGGTACCTGGGAGGGCACAGCAGCCTGCAGCCCACCATTCTCAGTGTGCCCCACATCCCTAGTCAGCCCAGCTGCTGAACAAACCCCATCCTTCTCACCTCTTGCACAGTAGGAAATGAAGTCCCCAAGGCTTTGTGGGCCCATCCAGGTCCTTTACAAAAGGTGGAAATGGCCAGAGTGTGGGCCAGGGCACAGCAAAAGTTTAACAGCCACCCCCCATTCTGTGCTCCATTCTGGAGGAAATCCCAGGGTCCTCCAAGGCCATGGGACAAACCCCCAGGATCAAGCCACTCTCCTCAAGCCATGCTGCTGCTCAGGTGAATGGGTGACTAGTGCCCTCACTCTGTCAAGCCCAGAAAGTCCGTATCTATCCTGTATGTGCTCCCAGTCCTTTCCCCAAAACTTCTGGAGGTTATTTTGGCACCACAGGTCTATGTTATGTAGCCAGCACTCTTGAGCTATGATACAGGGACCTCTCAGCAGGTTTTGCTGCAGCCCCAAACCTTAGTTCTGTTAAATGTCCCACATCCTCTATTTTCACTTACATAGCACAATGTTATCTCAGTTGAAAAAGCAGTGCTTGTGGTGGGAGTGCTTTCAATTTCAGGGATCTCTAGGCAGGAAGTGCTTATTTTTCTATATTTTTAAAATGACCTATAAATTCACCCATGGAGATGGAATTCCCTGTTAAAACTGTAGCTTTTTCCTGAAACCTGGTAGAAAAGGCTTTGTTTTCTGCTTGGCTGTTTAGACAGTTAAAATTGTTCCTGTATGACGTGCAGGTTTCATCCTGCTGTGTTCTAGGGGACTTTTCACAGACTACAAACTAGACTGGATCAACAGTCTTGTATCAACACCAGAGAGGTAATTAGAGCTACAAACGAATCAGTATTTCTGCTGTGCTTGACAGCAGTAAAATGCAAACCAAAAGCTGAAAACAAAAGGGAAGAATACCAGAAAAAATGAAAAGTAAGGGATAGGAAGGATCCTCCTCTGAGGAATTTGGAAATCCAACTAACAGTTTCATCAGGAAGAAACAGTAAAGAAATACTGTTGACTATAGAGACCTGGTGGTTTTTGTTCCCTAACTTCACATCAAGGATGATTTAGACACCCTCCTAGAAGAGGGAAAACCCTTTGGCAAATGTTAGTGAAACCCTGGATTTATGACATGCAGCTCTGCAAATCTTTTTCTGGCCAAGCTTTTCTTGGGATTAGCCTGTATGAACGAGAGTGGGAATGCTGGGGAAAGTTGCCTGTAGAACTTTTCATGTGGTTTCCATGGCTGGAAAAGTGTGGCTGCATTCCCTGCCTTCTTGTAAGTGGTCAGAACAGCTGTTTTATTTAAAGCATGGCTTGAAGTCTCAGGTATATTACGGGAAAGCAGCAAATTAGGGAGAGACCAGGCCACGTGCAACTCTGGGAGGTCACTTGTTTAGCCTGAAGGTCTTTGCAATGGGCTGGACAGAAATCTTGATGCTGGAAGCCCTTGGAATGCTGCAGGTTCCCAGGATGCTCATAAAAGACTGTATGAATGCCATACAGGTGATAGGCACACGTGCTGCATAGGGATCTGAGCTGCTGCTTTTGTTTGCATGGGGTTGGTTTCACTGTCAGATGGGAACAGGCACTGATTTGGTTCCAAGGGGCAGAGTCCATTCCTAGGGCTCCTTACTGTGGCACTGACTTGCAAACCCTTGCTAAGATACCTGCTCAGTGTTTTGTTGGAGCTCTAGTGCCCTCTACTCTTGGGCAGCAAATTAAATATATGAGAGTGCACTGCTAGATGTTGAGGAGAGAGGGACATGCAATAGCATGTCAGGCCAGGAAACTCCAGCTGTCCTGGAGAAATAAGGGTGGCATTCTTCAGAGAGCACAGGGGGTATTCCCTGAGCAGCTGTGGGGCACAGCCCAGGGAGTCGCACTCAGCTCTCCTCTGCCCATGCCCCCAGGAGCAGCAGGATGCTGGACACCTCCAAGTGCCACCCCCAGGCTCCTGGGAGCTTTACAGTGTGTTGCAGTGTTGGGTTGCTCTGCCACAGGGCAGAGCCATCCCAGTGCAGTTGTGCTTCCAGCTGTTGATCTCAACAACCATGCTGGTTTTTCTGCTTGCTCTTGCTCTTGCTCCCCGTGTGGCTCACCCTGTGGGTGAGCAGGTCCCCTGCTGCAGTTCCACTGCTGATCAGTCCCACTGGCTGGGTTTGTGCTTGACCCTGCTCCCCTGACTCTGTCCCCTCTTGCTCCCATCAGCTGTGTTTGAGTCTGATCTGTCCTGCAGAGTCCCTTCTGTAAATAAGTGGGAAGGGAAAGGAGGCAAGAAGATACTTTTTACCCAGCTCTCAGACATGAAGTCATCAGGTTATTTGGCTACCTGAGTCAAACTTTCTTGAGCACTGGCAGTACAGGACACAGTCTTGACAGACTGGACTTGCTGTTTCTTAAGCAGAGCACAATGCCCCTTTGTGTAGGGTTCCTGGACCGGCCAGGTTAGGTTTTGTTTGACAAAGCCTCTTTAAATTTCATTTTTTTTTCTTCCATGGAGTTGTGAGGAAAAAGATTTCTTTCTTCTTTCCCTCAAACCTTAGCCTTGAGTTTGCACAAAATAGGTCTGTGACCCTAGAACTAAGTTTCAGGTTTGCAAATAAGCTTGTAACCCAAGCAGTCTGGGTGTTTCGTAACCAAATTTGTGGACAACAAAAATGCTATGATTTCAAACCTAGAGAAAAAAATATGGGGCCAGGAAGCCAGAAAATTATAATTTACTTCATTCAGCATCTTCTGCAAGCTCTGTGTAAAAAATTACTGTGTGCAGCTTCCTTGTGTGTCGAATGGCACAAAGAAGTTGTGAGATGTCTCACAGGAGTGGCGTAAACCTCTCCCGTGTTCCCAGAGTGCCTGAGGTCCTCTTGTAAAGACGATGAGAGAAGTGAGGGGATGGAGGGAGTTTCCTCTGGAAAGGGGAATCCAGAATGAGAAACATATTCAGCCACTGCAAACAGCAAAAACACACGCGCCTTGATTCCAGGAGCCAGACCATGCGTGCCTCACATGTGCAGCTGCCCAGATTTATGGCCTGCTATCCTCTGAGGCAATTACTAGAGTTTGTTGTGGGGATCTGCATGAGCAATGCACAGGTTGCCCACATAGCCCGGCCTTCTGAGAAATGACACGGTGCTCACTCTGCCAGCACTCGCCATGTGCTGCGGCCGGGAGCAGCTGTGCTGGAAAACCACCACAGAGGAAATCACAAGTTAGTGAGTCACTGAGACTGCTGCCAGCCTGTCAGGAGTCTCTCCATAACTCAGCTTTCATATGCCTCTGCTTCAGCTCTGAAGCAGGCTCAGATGCCACCTTGAGCAGCAGAATGGCTGCTAGCATGTGAGGAAGGAGCAGAAGCAGATGGATAGATGGAACAGGTTTTCACTCTACAGTCCCAAAGGGAGGCCCGCAGTGTGGAGGGGAGAAGTCACCCTGGCAGGCCTGAGCACTTCTTCCTGTGCAGCCTGTGATGTGCCTCCAGACACCCATCAAAGCTCAGCAGAGATGTCATCCCAGGCCCCTTGGACCTGCCTGGGGAGGGTGCTGCTTGGGGCAGGGCCAGGAGCATAATGTTGCCAGGATACTTTTGGCCCAGCTGCAAGCATCAATATTGAGGACTTCCCAAAGCTGCTCATGGCTTTGATCCAGCTATGAGGTCCAAGTGGTTCAGGCTTTATCTATGCTTTGGGAGACCACTTGCAGCTGCTCTGGCCAAGAACACACTCCTGTGCTGTGGGCTGGACTGCATTGACATCACTCATGCCTGTGAGAACCAGGAGGAAGCTGCTGATGTAAGGGTATTAAACAGGCCTCAAGCAGCAGCTTTGTGGCATGATATGCAGGCTCTTGTGCCTTAGACCAGATGGCAGTGTAAGGATTTTCCTTTCCAAAGTAGGGGCTGTGCTGCCCATGGCCCAGGGCAGAGGTGCCTCCTGCAATACAGATGAAGCTGGAGTACAAACCCCTGGGAGAAGGTGACAGTGTTGTGCTGTGGGACACATTGATGGCAGGGGCAGTGCTTCTGTCTCTAAGTTCTCTCCCTGGGGCTGCTTCCAGCCACTCCTGCACCCCAGAGACAGCCCCAGCTCATCCCACCAGTCCACAGCTTTAACGCCTCTCCTTCTTAATCCCTGACAAGTGAGGAGCAGGATGCAGAGCAAACTGGTTCCAAATGCTTGTGTTGGGGGTGCTGTGCTGGGCCTTGCTCCCCTTAAAGCCAGTGGTAAAATCCATAGGAGCCAGAGGTGCAAAGATGCTGCTGGCTGAGTATCCAATGCTGTTTTCCTTGGAAGTGAGAGGTGGTCCACGAGGTGCACTTTTGTCAGTGAGCAAGACCAGGTGTTTTCAGCATCAAACCAGACAGGAAAATGGGAAGTATTTTCTATAGAAACATAGTTGAATAAAGCCTACATTTGGGATTTGATGCTTTTATTGCTTTTTTTTTACAGAAAAAGAGCAATAATTCTTATTTTGGGACTAGGAGCTTTTCAAGAAATGAAACTATTTTCTTAAAATCTCTGTTTTAAAGCAGTTCATTCTGCACTGGGTTTTTGGATGAGTACTCATCACATTTTTCAGCCATGTCTGTGCAGCACATGTTCCCCATAGCAGCAAGTGGAGGGATTGCTGTTCCTGCTGCCCAAGGGGCAAGGAACCAGTGCTTCCTCCCAGCCTTCCCCAGTTTTAGACTCACTTGTGCTCATCAGTGTGTGTTGAAGGCACCATTGTGGAAGATCCCCTCTGTGCTCTGGCTCTCAGCTGGTGACAGCCACAGAAAAATCACAGTGCCTGGGAGAGGTGCTGAGGAGACACTTGACAGCAGGGTGAATTCTTAGCTTGGAGCAATGCTGGCTTGTGTTTGTGTGCTTTGATCAACCGTGCTTAAATTGACACTTGGACTTAACTTGCTTCAACTTCATGTGCAAACAAGCTCGAAGTAGATGGGTCTCCCTTGGACTGCTCAAGGAGGCCTCCAGATGAGCTCTGGTGAGCCTTGATGAGGCAAAATCCATATTTTCTACTTACTCTGTCCCTTTGTGGGAAGCATCCACCGGCAGGACCAGTGCAGCAGTATATCAGTGCTGGTTCATCCACCCTCACAGCCTAGGACATTCTTTTCAGCTGCCGAAAAGTCCAAATTGTGACCTTCAGGTGTTAAAAATTTGCTCTTATTTAAGGCAGGCCAGTGAGCAAACTTCCCAGACAGTCTCAGAAATGCTGGTGAATTATCAAAAGATCCCTTTTCTCAGTGGGGGCACCAATAACACTGGTGGACATCATGAGTTGGTCTCTGGTCCAGTGGAAAGGCAGTGTGGCCAAGCTCACAGTGGGTGGGGCTGTTTATGAATTAGGATCACATTCAATGGACAATTTGGGAGGAAAAAAAGATGGAGAATAAACATTAAAAAAGAATATAACAGACATACTTTGAATTGAGAAAGTTATGTGTATTGTGCTGATCTGCTGTCCCACTGTGAAATGTTGAATTTACTATTTTTGAATGAATACATGAGCTTAGAACTTAAAAAAAAAAACAACAAAAAAAACCTGTAAGTGAAACACATGAAAAGGAAACAAAATCTTTTCTCTTAGACTGAGTTAAATGTTCTGTTTGATCGGGTGTGATTGAGGTTTTCTTATTTTAGTTTTGCTCTGTTTGCTGCCTTGTTTTGGAAAGGGTGCCGGGGGGAACCCCACCTTTATGCTAGATCCGCCCAAAAGGAAAGCCTTCCAAGCTAAATAAAGACCATTTTCCATCTGTCCCTGCTCTGACCTTCTGGAAGGGCCCTTTCTGTGGCTGGCACCTCGCAGAGGGTGTCTGCACTCCTCAGCTGACACAGGGCCATAGCACCCTCCCAGCTGTAGCCAACTTCTCAGGGCACGTGGCTGGGACAGAGAGTCCAAAGAGAGGGAGCAAGCTGCCAGGTGTCATCCCTCTGAAAGTTTCACCACAGCCCACACCGAGCCTGGAAACACCTTCCAGCTGATAGAGCTCTGTGCAGCTGCAGTTACTGTCTGCTTTGCTCATCTTCTGTGTTAGCTGCCTGCTATTGGACTCTGCTCACACTGTTGCCTGTCCCAGTAGATCTGGGCTCCCTCTCTGATCAGAGGCTGCTCCTGTTGTTCAGCAAACACCACTGTCTGCTCTGGGGTGGCTGCATCTCCACGGAGGTGATGACTGAAAACATATGCAGGGACAGTCAGGGCTGTTCCTGATGTGGCTAATATGAAAGCTGGGTGTCCTGGCACCCCGAAGCCACCTCCTGCATGTCTGCAGTCAGCAGTACAGGTGATGCTGGTTAAGCACATGGCTGCTTGGTGTGAGTTAGTCTTGATCTTCTTACTGAATGCTTACACAGATGTCCTCTGGGTCTTGTGAACATGTGTCTTCAATTAATTTTCATCAGCAGGGCTAAGGTAAAAGAGTTTAAGAGTTTTCCAGTTGGAAAATGAGATGCCTGGTATACTCCAAGCAGCAGATTGTCAAGACTGGTCTGCTCTCATTCAAACTGCTATTGGCAAATTTTCCAACAGGCAGAGGCAGCCACGGCTGGTGAGAAGCTGTTTGCATACAACACCTGAAGGGCAGAAAAGTTTGGATAACATGGATCCTGCAGGAGGATCGCTCTCCCCTAGCATCATCTCCTGGAAACTGGCTCCACACAAATGTTTGAGAAGAAGAGCTTCTCGGCCCTACATGGATGCACCTGCAGGTCTTTAGTCTACAGCCACCACCTGCAGAGGATTTGCTGGCAGAAAAAAGCTGCATTGGGTGTTGGTGTCCAAGACATCCCAGCAGCCTCTTCTGTCCTCTGGAACTGCACTGACAAAAAGAAGGAATCTATTGTTTTCAGCTGCGTAGACTTTAAGATGCTGAATCCTAAAATATGCCTGGAAGAAATAGGGAGACCGATGCCTTACACCATGAGTCCATCACTGCCAGTCATCCAGATGGGATCTGTGTGGCACAGATTTCCCCAACTCCACATCTTGTGGGGCTTCTTTCTCCTTCTGAAACATCTGAGATGGACTGTCTGAGAGGGGCTGTGCAAGCAGCAGGTAAAACCCATAGCTCAGGAAGGAGTAGGTGTGGTAAGCAAGACTGGACTATTTTCACTGGAATCTCTTCTGATTATGACTGCTTCTCAGACAAACAAAATCAGGTCCAGGAGACAGTTCTGGTCCTGTTTCTCCCATCTCACTGTGGAAAGGGCTGGAGTGTGTTGGTGGGGCTTTGAGGCTGGAGGAACTTGCAATCTCAAACACCATGGCACCACTTACATTTTTATCAGAGCTGCCAAATTCTGGATGGATTTGAGTAATATGTCATGCTCTCAGGCCATCTTCATAATTTTATAATTTTTCTTCAAGATAGAAAGCAGTTCAAGCAGCCTTCAGAGACTGATTTAAATGACATGTCCTCAAAGGTAAAAGACCAATGGAGACCTGGTGAAAATATAAGTGGCTAAAATCTCAGTCTCTGTCCAACATACCTAGAGACTCTGTTAGCAGTGAGTCCATGAGAAATGACCCTTTGTTGTTCCCAGCATACTTTCTACTGTTGAAAATCACCAGGAGCAGCGTGAGCAGGTCAGCTTTGCATGCCTGCTAACCTTCTTTGCTGTCATTGCTCTGATTTCTAATGGTTGTTTCCTACCCTCTGGATTCCCTGCAGCAGGGGAAGAGGAGGGTATCCAAATAAGGAACTAAAATGATTAAGCAAACCAAGGCTGCAGCCTGTTAATCAGTCTCCTTCAGCTGGAGGAGGCCAGTCATGTAGGAGTCAAAACAGCACCCGTGATTTGAGGTTTAGCTTCATTCTGCAAACATCAAATACATATTTTGCTTGCTTTCTCATAGCCAAAGGATGGAAAGCTCACTCAGAGTGACTTGCTTGCCTTTGAGCAGATGATGTGAAGTGTTGCCCCTATGATCCCACGAAGCAGCCACACAACAGCCCAGCTTTGCTCAGCAAAGCCCCCCGCCCAGCGAAGCCAGTGCAGTGTGGAGATCAAAGCCAAGTCTTCTCCTTCATGACTTTCCTGTTAAAATTTTTTTCCTCTCTTCTACATTTTTTTTTCCATAATCAGAGTCTTGACTCCTTTTTCTTTCATATTCAGGCTTGAGATCAAACAGGCCAGACATCTGCTTCGCTATTTTTAAAATCATTTTAATGATTTAATAATTTCTAGGGGAGAGGGAGAAGAGGGAAATGAAAATAATGACAAAGCCAAAAAAATGACACAATTTTTTAAATTCAGGCACAGTTGGGAGTGCCTGTTTTCCCCTCCTCTTCTTTTTTTTAGTCTTGAGGAAATCACCATGATGATTGTAGCTGATGTATGCTGGCAAAACATTTAAGTAGATGTGTGCCTGAAAGCATGACTCACATCTATTTTCTTCTTCTTTTAGGAAATATGTTACACTGATTAAGGCTTTTTCATCTGAAAATGCAAAAAATCTTCGTCTGAAAATGTTGCAAACACCTCATCCCTGTGATGCAGGTAGAGTTCGTGTGCTGGATGGGCTGAGGTAGAGAGTTCCAGCAGCTTTCCCTGTGGGAGAGTGTCAATAGGGAGTGACAATAAAACAAATCAGTCTCCTCTTCAAAGCTGGACCATGTTTTTCATTGAAAATACATTAATTTCTCTCAACAAAATTTTATCTAGGGTTGAATTGCTGGTGCCAACACCCAGGACACTCAGCAGAGGTACAGTTTCATGCCAGGCTCACCCTCCCATTTTTTGGGAAGACCCAGCCCAGATATTTGAAGTCCTCCCAGTTTTAATGAGTCACGGGCTCGGGGTTGCAGGAGGAGGAGCATGGCCAAGAGTTGTGGGGGGCTAGCCCCCATGCAGGGGAAGGAAGCAGTGCTGCTGGCTTTATTCACAGACCAGCTCTGGGGCACAGAGGATTCTTAGCTCACCACAAGGTTTCATTTTTCGCTCAATGTGACACCAGTCACACTCCAAAAGTTACAGACGTCTTTGGTTGTGTATCAGCACCAGGCCAAAAGAGTATGTACGAACTCACCCACGCTGCTTATTTTTGGAGGGAAGGCACTCAGCCTGCCAGCTGTCTCTGGGAAGAGGTCTTTTTGCAAGGAATGATGGATGATGAGAATTTAGGATATCAATCTGGTTCTCCTTTTTAAATTTAAATATACACCAGAAGTTTTCTGATTATGGAGAGGTCATTTGAATGTACACTCTATGTACCATCATCTTGCATTTTTTTGTGCAAAAGTAAAAAAACTTGAAGCAGAAAAGTCAAGACAAACCCAGCATCCAAAGGTGGTATATAATCTTCCTCTTATCTGCATGCCATTGCCCAAAACAAATGCATTAATGTATTTTATGTTTCACGGTTATGAACTGCCCCGAGGATAATCAAAATCAAATGCACCTACAGAAGATAAGGTCACTGATACTGTTTCCCACCCATTCCCACTCTGGCTGTGAGTTTCACTGCAGTTGCATTTATTACTCTCTCTGAGTTTCATTGCTGTTTCTTTAAAGATTGCTTTTCCATATGGATGGATCAGGTATAGGTCTTTTTAAGCTGTATACTCTGCAGAAATGAGACTTACTGACAAAACTGGCAGTTGGAGATGTGAGATCCTATGAGTGAGAAATAGAGGGGAGAAGTGGATCACAGTCTCCCAAAGGGAAGGGAATTCCTTGGAGCACAGTCCTTTGAAGTGTCTCTCGCCTGCTCCTTAATCAAGTGATCGTATTGGCCACCTTGTTCCTTTCAATGGGGGAAAATTTGCAGACAAATTCCTGCCAGCAGGATGTTGGAGCTCTCCCGGGTGGTGGGATAAAGATACCTGTCACCTCCACCCGGCCTCGCTGTTGGCTCACGCTGGGAGCGTGGCTGGGGAGCCCTGTGCTGGCTGCAGGGCCGGTCATTTCCAAATCCCCGTCAGAAAGTGAAATAAGACCCAGCTCCCCAATGGCTCAGCAGCCCCATTGAGCATGGCAAACAACTGTGTAAGTGGTCCCATATGCTGTAGGTACATTAGAGGGATATAAATTGTGCTTTGTGCTCATGGTGGTGGCGTCTTGCCCCTGCTGCAGAATTGCTCTTGCCTTTTATTGATTGGAGGGGCAGCAACTCTTCCCAAGAGATGTGTTAGTGGCACTGCAGCTCTGACAACTGGATCTTCCCCAGCTGGCTAGCCAGGAGAAATATTTGAAGCAATGGATCTGCCAGTGTTTCGGGTGGTGAGCACTGTGACATGGGGTACCTGCGGGCAGCAGCCCTCTCCTCCAGTCTTTGTCCCTCTACCACTCCCCCATCACCAAATGAAGATTGTATGGGCAAGGATAAACAAAGAGCCTGTTCATACGAGAGAAGTTTTGGGGGCAGAAAGGACTGAAAGGCTCAAGATACGGCAAGGCTTAATGCCGTAAATCTGATTAATTTACCTTGTGACAATTGTAACAAAAAAGCGAAGGCTGGGAGCCGGGGCTGCGGGCTGACCTTTCGCTCGCACTGAAAGGCAGCACAAGAGTGGCTGGGGCTGGGGGGGGACTGCCTGTCACTGCTACCTGCTGTTTTTGACAATGCCATCAGACACAGCTCTTGGGGTGATGAAAAACACCTTCCCGCCAAAGGCCCCTTCTCCCCCTGCCCTGGGCAGGCCAGTGCGGGGGGATTTGGTGTGGGCAGAGCCAGCTGTGCAGGGTGCATAAATGGGCATCACTCACCAACATTAATATCCACCAGGAAAAAGTGCCCTGGGGACTTCAGGGTCAGGCCCTGCATGGCCAACCCTGTGGCAGGAGTTATGGGGGGGACTCTGGGCTGAACTGCCCAGCAGACAGGGAAAGGCTTTCGAGTGCTCTGCTGCATGGTAGGATGACCCTATGTGCATGAATTTGTTGCACCAGGGAGTGGCCCGGCCATATCTGAAGGCACAGGCTGTGGGAAAGGGTTTTTCTGTGCATCTCCTGGACAGCATCTTCCTTGTGCACCCTTGCACTGCCTGATGAGCACAGGATTTATTCCTCTCTTGTCCTTTGCTAACCAAGTCCAAAAGCACACAAGGAGGGCATGCACTATCTGCAGCAGCAGCGTATACTGCAGGGAACATCTGTCCCAGAGGCATCACAGAGCAGGAAGCAAGCTTAGGTTTGGCTCAGCAGAAATGTTATTATCTGAGGAATTAACCTTTGTATTCAATACTTGTTCTCCAGACTTGTCTTTGTCTCCAGCATCTGCTTTGCCCTGAGCAGCAGCCATTCCCACCAGGTATGACTTCTTGCTTGATTCAAATGGAACACGTGCACCCAGAGCAGCACCCAGCATCATCCCAGCCCTGCTCCCTCTTAGGAGAGTGAGGCAGAGTATTTTCATACCCCTTCACATTTCAAGCTCTCTTCTTTCCACTGTGACAGTTTGGCTTAAGTTCTTTTCCCAGAGTCACTACCACAAGAGAAGTCTGAGGGATTTCACAGTTTATTTTAGTTTTACCAGCTTACAAAAACCCTGAAAACTTAAAAAGCAGGTGAAAATAACTAAAAATCTTATTTGGACCATGCACCAGTCAGGCAAAACCTGTGGTCTGCCTTTAAATGCACTGGCTGGTATCTCATGATATTCATCAAAAATAAATAGTTAATAAAGACGTTTTAACTGGAACATCTGCTACAGTTCTTGGTTGTGGAGGCTTAATTGCAGACTAGAGTATCAAACTTTCAGAAGGTTTGGAGACAGAGATTGATTGGGGTCACCAGGTTATTCAGGATAATATCCCAACCCTTATCTCTCAAACGCAGTGTCCAATTGATTTTCTCTGGACCATTACACACCACGCAGGGCCGCAAAGCCCAGAAGGGGAGTGGTGGAACATCACGCTCCTCAAAATCCTCCTGACACAAACACTGCAGTCCTTTGCACACAATAGGACAGGCACAGCTTTTCTCCATAAGACTGAAGAACAGGTGAGGAAGCCACTGTGGAAAAGGCTCAGCTGTTTTCCAAACTCAGGCTGTATCCCAAAAGGTGTTGCTACCCCCAGGAGTGCATTTGCACAGCACCCAGCCACGTGTGGTGGGCCTGATGAAACCTGGCTGATGAAAACCACCAACTACTGTTCAGCATTTCCACACGAGTTACTGGATTCCACTTATTTCAGTGCTTCAGCCATCAAAACTGGGAACAGCTTCAATCTGTGAGCAGAGCTGGCAGAGATGGGGATGTGTATGATGCCGTTTGCTTAACAGGAAAATACTTTCAGGTTAAAGAGCACTCTTCACACCTAAGCTGTGGCTTGTTATCTACCAAGTCCCAGGCAGCTTGGATTTGCCAATCAAATAATTTTTAATCAAATGCCAACACCATCCCTAGTTGCCCCCTCCCACGCAGCCTGGGGCTTTGCTGCCCTGGGGAAAGCTGGCTTTGACATTCCAGCCAGCCCCAGCCCCATCCCCTCACTGTTGAAGCCCAGACTTCCTATGGGGGTTTCCTGGCATCCTCATTTGGTTGGTGAGTCATCCCCCTTTTCTCTGGTCTCAGGGTGGGAGTGGGCTGGGGTGCAGCCTCCCCAGGGACAGGTTTGTGCAGCCCTGGGTTGAGCCCAAGCCAGGAGGGGTGGTGGCCACAGTGGACCCACTCACTTGGAGCCTTCCCAGCACGTTTTGTTCTGCAGCCCCTAATCCTTCCTGGTGTGCTTCTCACATTCATGGTCTTCCACCTACTTCACGTTTGGGGAAAGCAGCTTTCCCTGGCATCTCCATTGATTTACTAGCTCCAGGGTCCGGCTGTTGCCCTGGGTAATTGGCAGCAGTGATATATTTGGGCTGAATTTTATTGTATGTATTAGGAAAAGTCAGCCAACAGAGCTGAGTGCCATGTCAAGTATTGCCTTTGACTTTCTATTGCAGCCGTTTGGGATCTGTTTTGTCCATGCCCTGAGAAAGTCTCTGTTCTGGTTGAGGCTTTGTCTGAGATGTTGAAGGTTAGTCTGAGGAGAGCTGTCTGAGAGACCCCACTAATCCCTTTTTACTTTTTGAACAAGAAAGTCAAGTGTTTTTTATAATAATAATAATTTGAGCTAATAAGTAACATGCTGGCTGGAGCTGCAGCTGCCTGGGGTGGAGCAGATTTGTTTTCTCCATTAATTAGAAAGCCTTAGCTAATGTCACACATGTCTTCATTTGGAGATTTTCAGGAGAGGTCCTGATTCTCACTGCTAAATCAGCACTGGCTCGGAGTCCAGGCACCAACACTGGCTTCCACCACCTCAGAACTTACCCCCCTCCCTCCATTTACACCATTCAAATCCTGCTCTGCCCTCCCTGCTACATATTTTTAGGAGGACCCCAGGCTCTGGTGTGGCCCTGAGGCAGGACACCCCCCCATGAACAAGGGGTGCTTTGGGAGGGTGGGCTCCTCTTTCTGTGGGTAGAAATGTTTATTTTATTATTCCTTTAATTCCTCCATGCTGTGTTCCTGCCTCATCAAAAAGCATTAGCAAAGTAAATCTTCATCAGTGAGGGAGGTCTCACTTCCTTTCAGGGATAACAATTCTGTAAGTCTGTGGGAAGATTAAAAGTGTGGTACTAAATAAAAAGTCATACAGCTGGGGAAGGCAAATGCCTGTAACTGTGTTCATTAACAATATTGTATATCATCTAAATGGAAGGAAGTTTAAAGGCTTAATGATTTCCTTCTCACCGATACATGCTGTCAGCGCCAGCTCAGACAATGAAGACAGACTAACCTGTTTTACCTCTGCCCTGCTTTGATGGTTGTTTTGCAAACACTTTAGGAAACTGTTCAAATTACCATAAAATTGATTTTCAGTGGAAGCTGAAGGTAAAACAAAATATCTTCTATTGAGTGTTTTTTAGAATAAGATTAACTCCACGAGACCTCAGCCTTGGCCCTAGCTGGCCTTGACAATGTCTCCCTTTTAAGAAGGTGATGCAGCTATCTATAATTAGCCATGGCTAGTTAATAACTCATCTGTTAATGTCCAGGCTCACAAATGGAAGGTTTCTATGTACAAGGAACTGAGGTTAGGCCAACAAGGATAAAATCATGTCTCTTTTAGTCTAATGAATTCTGTTTCCATTTTTGCTGCATTTTATTTGGGCAGCCAGATGGATAGCCAGGCTTTGGAGCAGCTTTTGGGAGGGTTGCACTTCCCTGCAGTAGCTCTGCCAGCCTCTGGGCTATAACATCATGGCAGAAAATGGTAAGAGCAATGTTCTGCACCCTTCCAAGCTTGGCTGTTCAAATCTTTGTTGGTGGTAACTTGGCTAAATACCACATTATTGCTTTCTGTATCCCCTGAAATAATGGGAATAAACAGAGCAGAGGTCTCTGGTTTTGAGAGAAGGTATTGCCCCTTGCTGCCTGTGGTGCCACACCCTTCACTGCTGCACAGAAGAAACAGCCCCTCCATCTGAGTTCCCATGGCTTTGGGAGAGGGACGTGCAAGGGCAGAAGCTGGGCTGATGAACAAAACCCTTCACACACTCCTTTGAGGCGATGCTGTGCCCCGGTAGTAACTTACTGCCTTTTGAATCAAAGATAAAGCCAAGGTCCTGGTGTTAGTGCATCTGGGCCCTTGGGTGGTGATGATATTCAATTTTTAAATACCTTTAGAGCTTTGAGGCATTTGGTACAGGATGGCTGAGTTTCAACTGGCTGTCGTGATTGGGCAGCTCACCTCATTCACGGTGAAAACTAGCACATAAGCCAGTGAGCGCTGCCAGAAACAATCCCAACCAGTGCTAGGAGTGGTTCTAGGTAGCAGTGAGAATGGGCAAGGACTCTTGTCTTGGTAAAGACCATGATACTTATTTGCATGACAATCACTAAATAGCAGATGTGGGCTTTTTCACATTTTAAGAATGAAAAGAAAAATTACATGTAAAATCGCCCCAAATTCACCCCTTCCCTGAAACTTTCTGCTTTGACATTCTGTTAAAAAATTCCAGCCTGGCTTTAGTCATGGGAAAGAATTTTCTCCTTAAAGTTGTTTTGGTCAGAAGGAAAAATAAATCTTTGTTTGCATGACTAGGTCTCAGTCATGAAAAACTGACCCCAAAAAATGCTGCAACAAGTTTCCTCTGACTGCAGAGACTCAACCCGGGGCATGTCATTTGAGAAGATGTATGCTTGAGCAGAGTGGGGACTGGAGAGATTTGAAGAAGAAGGAACCTTGGAAGCTCCTTGTTTCTTACTGTTTTGTTTAGCACAGAGCACTCGAACCAAGCAAGACGCCGGCGGCCGGGACCGTGTCACGTAAACAGCGTGTGCGAGCCTGAGATTGCAACACTGCCCACGGGGAGCTCTGGGAGACAAACATTTTTCCAGGCCACGCAGACCTGGATGGGCTGGAACTGCTCCTTCCTCAGTGCCTACAATGGGAGCCCAGGCTGTTCAGGACAGGCAGTTTTGGGTCCCCTGCAAGGACCAAGCCATGTGTCATCTTACATCCCCAATGTCCATTCTGTCCGTGAGTCATGCAGGCACTTATCGAGGTTTTGGATGATTCATCAGTATTCTTCAGACCTTTAGGACTTGTAAAGCCAGACAGAAAATCTTGTAGAAATGGTTTTTCCTGTCTGAATCCCAGCCAGGCCTGTTTTGAGGACTACCTGGAAATAGCTGGAAGACAGGCTTGGTGGAAAAAATTCCCACAGTTTGAGCCCTGATCAGGGACTGGAAGCTGGACAAAGACTAAATCCAGTGTTCTCAAATCTTAGGAAGTCCTGGGGTATATAAGAGAGCAAGGATATAAATCATTTCCCTTGCTGCTCTAAGCTGAGCTTTCTGAAGGACATGAGTGACAGATGAACTTGGCTCCCCTACCTTTCTGGGATGTGGGATCCAAACTCCATGTGGCTCCTCTGGAAATCTCGCCACATTCCTGGACAGAAGGGGGGCTTTTAAGTGGTGATTCCTACCTTTTTCCCTCTGGAAACAAGATTGATTTCTTCATGTAATTGTGTTTGTCCTGTCTTGGCTTCAGGCTTTCCAACACTTAGTTCATCTTCCCCTTTGTCTGCACAGCAAATGCCAAGCAAGATCCCCCTCTGGGAAGGATGGAAAAGTTAGTCTTTTTGTCCAATAAAACCAGAGCAGCCTTCAGACTTGGTCCCAAACCTCCTGCCTATAGTCTGACAACAAAACCTAAACCTTGTTATAAACGCAGTCAGCCTATGGATGTTGGTAGTTGTTGCTGGCTTTCACACTGGAAAATATCACTGATGGACAAAAGCCTTAGAGGTTTCAGGCATTTGGCTCTAGTAGGGTACCAAGCATGCAAAATAATTTCTTGCATTAAGTCCAACCTAAGCAAACTAAATTGCAGCTTCCATGATTAATACTTGAAGCTACAGATACAAAGGAAAATCAGCAGTTCAGACCGAAGCAGTATCTGAATTTGAAAGGCACTCACCATTCGGCCTTCAAGAGCACTTTTGAAGCTGCCTGTAGAGAAAATAATTAAAGAGATGAAAGATACAGTGACTGATAGTAATAAATCACATGTGGCTGTCTTTGTTCTCTCAGCAAATATAAATCACTTTTGCCTTTAAAATATAGGAACAAGCATTCTTCCCAGATTGCCTTGAATTTATTAGACAAGGTCATTAGAAATGTATTAGGGAAAAATCTGAATTTATTAACTGAGTTACTTAATAGCTTAATTGTTCAGTTAGAGAGGGTTGTGCACTCTGACTAGTTTTCAGGCAAGAAGGAAGACAGCCAGGAATGCAGGTTCCTAAGCAGGAGGTGCCACTGTCCCCAGAGGCAGACTGCTGGAATCATGGGCAGTGCAGTGGCACAGGAGTAGGAGCACAGCAGGGGCACGGGGCATCTGAGACAGCTTCTAATCAGCATCAGGCAGGTGTGCCCCTGGGAATTGTCTTAAAGTTGGACAGGGCATCTTTTGGGAAGGAAACCTGCTGCAGGGACTGCAGCAGGGCTAGGTCAGAGCTTGGATTAGGCTTTTCTGTGTGTACTAATTTGGGAGGGCAGTTAGGAAGCTGGGCATCAGACAAATTTAGCTCCACTCTGGTCCCCACTGGGGCCACCCAGCAGCAGGCACAGCTCTGTGCCACACAGAACTGTCTTCTGCCAACCAACAGGTTTGAATTCAGCTGGATTTTTGTGTGTGCATTCAGGAGTCTCTTCCAGCCTTCACCTCTGAGACCCTGAGGATGAAATTGCTCATTGTGCTGCCAGACGCACGTCCCTGCTTGCAGGACACGACACACTCCACAGCATTTCCTTCCCAGAAGGGACCATCTGCCCAGAGAGGCACTTCTGGAAGCAGCCAAACCCAAAACTCTTTTTCACATATGCTTCTCTTCCTCTGGGCAGGGTGAGGGAGGAGGCACACAGCAGATCTGAGTCACAGGCACCGATGGCACGTCTGAGGTTTTGGTTTCACAGACCACCAAAGGGCCATCACCACAGCTGGGTGAGCTTGTGGGGAGCTGCTGGGACAGGGCTTGCAGCACCCTCCAGGGTCTGTTCAAAGCAGCACAGAGCTCAGCATCTCCTGGAATAGGAGGAAGAGACACCAGATATCATCTTTATCATGGCTTTCAGCTCACTCAGAAGCTGCTACCACCCAAGCATCTGCAGCCGCATCACCTTATCTTGTGCTCTTTTAGCTTAGTCAAACAAACCTTCATTATGTTCAGCCGCC